>NC_041380.1:81705782-81843365 GCF_002162155.2 Triticum dicoccoides
TTTATTCTACATTTTGTTAAGAGTAAATATAGATGTGATAATATACGAAAAAATGGAGAATATTTAAGATAAGATGAAGAGTGATGCTACATAACCAAGTAGCTATAAATGTAAGTGCAGCGATATAGGCAAAAGGTACAGCCAAGAGCAATGCACAGCTAAACTTCTTCAGTACCAACCTTATGGTAAGAGTAAATATAGATCTGATGTGTAGAAATTGGAGGGCAAAGGAAAATAAGCTGCAGAGTGATGGTACATGAACAACTACCTGTCATTATAAGTACACTAATAAAGGACAACATGTACTTACAAGAACAATGCAGAGCTAAAAAAACATTGGCATTGGATATATTCTACACTAATGTAACCATTCATACAGATCAGCTAATTTGGAGCAAACAATTGATAAGCAAGCTATCATGCATACTGCTGTCACATAATGAACCAAGTATGTATGCAAGTACAGTGATACAGGACAACAGGTACTAACAAGAGCAAAGCAGCGGGCAGCATATTTGCGATATCCTGTCGTTCTTGTCAAACCGGAATTCTTCTTCGAGCAGATTTCCTGCAAAAAAGATCCGTAAGGCACATGCGGAAAAGTAGAAGTTCAAATTGTCATGTGATTTCATAGACAGTACCTCATCCTGGGAACGAGACTAGTGCATAACAGGTTTTTCCATTCAATGTCTTCTAAATTTAGCATAGGAGACTTCACCGGAAATTCGTTTATAGACTTGCCATCAAAGTGTGATTTCCTCAGGTAACACCGATACTGCTGCAATGCTTCCTTGAAAAGCACAAGCAAGCTTTGCTCGTCATGACTATCCACATTGACCCTCTCCTAGTTACAACAATGTAATGTAAATCATTGATGTGTTCAATCATCAGAAAACAGGAAAATAATAACCATGAATAATAGCACTTACACGTAAGTTGGACAGGAAGATGTGAAAATGTTGTTTGTCTTCACAATAATCTTCCCATGATGGGAATATATGCACGTAGTCCCTAACAACATTGAAAGCATTGTCTTTTAAACTGGGAATAAATGGAATGGGGTTCCAATCTACAGGAATTGGCCGTCTCTGCAGTTGGGATAGGTCTTCGGCCGGTGGACTTGCTGTACTTTTTGCTGGAGTGGGATTTTTCTGTGGTACAACTGGTGCTATGGCAAATGAAATCGGTATACCTTTTGCTGGAGTGCAGGTCCTATGTGGTGGGGCTAGTGGTGTGTCCAGTGAAGTATGGGTACAGTCTGCTAGATTCGGTCCTACGTTTTGTGTCACTGGTTGTACAGCCAATATAAGTGGGGTGCTGTCTAATTTCTCCGGCACCACCATGTTTTTCAAGCACTTTGCTGGTGCTCCTTCAAGTTCGGCAATCACCCTCTTCCTTTTTGATGTCTGATGCAGAAGAACAACATTTGAGTGGAAAAACATGGTATGATGACAGATGGAATATGTATTGATAATGGATGGGCATGGCATCTCGATATATATGATGAGTAAACTAAGTAGATGGCGGTGCAACAAAGTAGAAGAAATGCAAGACAACATATGCAAGATACACGCAATCAATAAAACCTTTCCAAATTAGAATAGGCACCTTGATGGGTGAAGAGTTCAGGCCATCTGCCTTTGACTCCTCGAGGTTAGAACAGTCATTAGGATGATATTCTGAACAAGAATCAACAGGTGGGGAGCGTACGAGTTTCATTGCTTCCAGAATGGCACTCAATGCCTTGCTGCCAATTTTGTAAGTCATTGCAGTGTTCCACAATATTCTTCTGATGCACGGATTCTGATATTCACTGTAATTGCGTATAATATCTGAGAACCATAAAAACATAAATAGTTGTGAGATTATCTTTGTAATGCAGATGATATTCTAATATAGGGGCGCCCCTGTAAACACTTGTGTGCTATCACTGGATTCTGATGAGAGAGCTCATGTGTGCTATAATATGGTGCGTGCATTTATATAATCTGGCACAAGTACACAAAAAAATAGGCTCCAGAAGTAAGGATAGCTGGAAGATGATAGGTTCATAATATACTGTATAGAGAGTTTATTGCCAAACCATGATAACAAGAGCACACAGCAACTAGGCAGATCATAGTGTACATAACAGGGGTACACCATAACCAGGATATATAAATCGGGAAAGTGGAACTGGCTGGAAATTACGGTGTTGTATTTCCGCTAGTAATTGAAAGCCTATCGATCACGTACAGGCCAGCTCTATCAGCTGTTGACTGCAGATGTCCCTGCTCCCCTTCCTGACAAGGAACATATTGTGCTTCCCATACAGAACACTGCACGGGCCGCCGGCCGAACCACCGGCCCCACCGCCTGTGTTCCTCCGCCACCCCCACCCCCGCCCCACCGGCGTCGAGTTTTCTTCGTTCGACGAGGCCCCACCACCGCCCCCACAACCACCGTCCCCACCCGAGCCCCTTCGATCGCACCGGCGAACTCCGGCGAGCTCTGAAAAATCGACTGACCCAATTTTGAAATTTAGTCTACTGTGATTTAACTAGTGTGGAATATAAAAGGGGAAAACCATAAGCATTGCGAGTATGGTGTTGAGCGTGCCATGGCGGATCTGAAGGTGCAAACCGGACAAAGGCAACTTCGCAACCAAGACAAGAAATCAGAGTAAAGCCGTGGCGATCTATTTTCTTGCTGCGATAAATAAGTTGAGCAGATACGAAAGAGTACCACCTCTGGTGCGGCGCCTTGTACGCATCTGCTGAGAATTTGACGGTGTTGCGGTAGCAATGGCTGTCGGCACCGTGGAAGTAGATCTAGGAGGGTAGACGGTGGCGGCGGGGCGCGGTGGACGAGACGGTCGTAGGAGCAGTGCCGGCAAGGTGGACGACGGCGGCGATGAAGCGAGAGGATGGGATGCAAGGATCCCGGTCCGAAGCCATGGATGAGAGAGGTCGATCTCTTGTAATGGACGGCGGCGTCGGGGTATCAGCTCCGGCATGGTGGAGGAGGATGGCGGCGGATGGGGTGGCGAACGGCGGCGGACGGAGAAGGGTGGGGTGGAGAGGGTGTTTTGGCGCCCACGGAGTACGAATGGGGAAAAGGGAGGTAGAGAGGAAGGGGAACCATGTATTCAGGGCGCGCTTGTCTCAAATGCGAGGAAATTTACAAACTTAGCCCCCGTTTCAAATTTCTACTACATCACAGCAACACTAGTCGGTTGGGGATAGGACGGTAATCTCGCATACACCCAATATTTGCCGACGAGAGTTTGTTTTTGGCGCCCATCGTGTATGAATATGAATTGGGGAGGGAGTCGATTTCGGCCGAGGACACACTGTGTTTTGGCGCCCACCATGTATGAATCTGGGTGAGAGGCGGTTACGTCACGTTTGGGTGAAATTACAAACCTACCCCTATCGAAACCTATAGAAATCCAGCATATAGGCTTTGCGTGGCAGGGATAGGCAGTAATGATTTCCATCTCGCAGATTTTGGTTTCGGGCGGTTACTGCGACTTTCCCTGCTTCGTTCAAATTTTGCAGAGTGCACGTTTACCGTGCCAACTGAATTCGAATCCCGTTTGTATTCTTTTTTTTTGGGCGGGATCCATTTTCAATTGGAATTACATTCTATATACATCATTTTGTATATATACTTTCAAAAGCACAACACCATTTATACATAAATATGGTTTACAAATGGCATGATCTCAGATTCATAAGGTTGTATCCATCAATTTGGATTTTCAAATATTTGAAACCACTTTATGTTGAAATCCAATGTATGCATTTGTCGCTAACTGTCTCTAATTAATGTGTGTTTCATGCGGGTTTTTTTACTTCTCAAACATGTATAATGTGTTTCACACACGCAACATATAGTGTAATCCCATTTAGACATTAATTGCATATAAACCATGCATTGTTTGTAATTGAATAATCAATGGATCACCAATATTGATAAACTATATAACATTACATGTGTACACAAATTCAAATGAATATGCATGTTTGATCCATCAACTTGCGTTATGATATTATCGATGTCGTGATCTCCAGTTTAAATATTTGAATCCCCTTTAATCCAGATATTCGTCTCATATAGCTATAACTCATGCTTATATAGGACTATCTCTCTGGACCTATACGCGTTCATCGTCTCTCAGGTATCTCTCGTGCTACCTGTATGTCGACAATGATCTTTTATCTTCGTAACACACTGATGGTACTCTCTCCCTCGACCTTCATCACTCTATCTCTCTCTAAGTATATATCGCTCCCTGCTATGTGTCTCGAACTATGATTGTCCATGTGGAATCTCTTTCTCTCACACAAACACAAAACTTTGTCTCCCGGGGTCTCATTTCTCTCTACTATTCCCATGTGTGCCACTCGCACACCCCTCATACAGAGATGTCTTTCGCTCCTTAGATATGAGAACCTACGACTCTTCCTCTTCAATATCTCTTTCTCACACACAAACACAAACTCTGTCTCCCAGGGTCTCATATTTCTCCATTGTTCTCTTGTATGTCGCTCACACACACCCTCTCTCCCTAGAGATATCTTGTGTTCCCTTGTATGTCTCTCTAGCTATCACTCTCGTTGTGAAATATCTTTCTCTCTCGTAGACACAAAACTCTGTCTCTCTGGATCTCATTTCTCTCTGATATCTGTTTGTATGTGACTCACACGCACCCTCTCTCTATCTCTCTCACACCCACACACATAACCCAGCCTTCTGATCCACTCGACTCCTATCTCTAACGCACACTAGCTAGCATCTTTACTTTCTATTTATCTGTTTCTCTGTCAACCTTCTTTCTCGCCCTCACTCTTGATTCCTATCACGCACACTACACATGTTTCTCTCTACATGCAGTCAAGTGCCCTCTCACACACATATATAACTTCACCCTTTGAACCACCCGACGGTCATCTCTAACACCCAAAACTAGCGGATGTCCCTCTAGCTAACATCTCCATCTCTGTATCTATCTGTAGTTTCTCCGTCAACATTTCTTTCTCGCATGGAGTCTTGCTTCCTATCACCCACACTATATATGTTTGTCCATACATACGCATTCATAGGTTGGTCTCTTTTGCACAATCGTTGCGCCTCACTCCCTCTGCTCGCCATAGATGCATGCTCTAGCACACGCCACTATTTCTTAAAGACAAAAACACATGCTCAACTGTCGGGACTTTTTCCATGCATTCTCACATGCATGCATATTGTCATACCGATCCATCTCTCCCATGTCGTTGATCTTATGACTTATGTCTTCTTTCTTTTATCTCGATCATGCGCGCGCGCACACACACACATCCCACGTATACATGTATACCTCTCACACATGCACGTTCAAGGTCTCTATGTCTCCATACGTAGTTAATTACCCTCAATCCTAACGCCACATCGAATCGTTCTCCTCTTTTGTGCACATAACTTCCGCCTGGATGGGTAAAACACACACTCACACTTAACAATATCCTTCTAGCTACCCCCCTGCCTCTCACTCTTCCCCTATATCCCCGAAACCAATAAGACCATCCCTTAGTTTAATTCCCGCCTACATGCACCATCGATATATAGTAGTCTTCCTTGGTGTCTCTCGAACAAACACGTTCTCTCGAAGTCGAATCCTCTCACGCGCACACACCTTCTCTTCCCTCTCTACGGGCATTTTCTCTCTCGCACCCCATCATCGGTGGCCTCTGCCATACACATCACCTCTCTATGATGAAAGCCATGCACACTTAAATTACATCCGCCACAGAGGACCCCGCGACACACACACACACGCACGCACCCCCCAACACACACACACACACACACTAAGACTCCATCTCTCTCTCTCTCACACACACACACACAAACACACACGCACACACGCAAGCACGCACGCCCCCCCACACACACTAAGACTCCATCTCTCTCCCTCTCTCTCTCACACACACAAACTAAGACTCCATCTCTCTCCTCTCTCTCTCTCTCTCACACACCCCACACACACACTAAGACTCCATCTCACACACACATGCTCTAGGCGGAGCATTTGTTCCTACCACCCTTCATCCAACCTTACCCATATGATAAACAATCACCTTTATTTACTTGCATAACATGGACAAATTCCACTTTACTTTAGTAGTCAGCAAACTTATCATCTGTACCCTTATAAAAAACGAGTTGGTGGTGATGGTGTGCCTTCCATCTTGTAATACAGACCGTATGATCTATATCTGAGGATAGAAAGCAAACTATGATAATTTTACAAAAGATACCCGCACCTCTCTCCACATCATTATCTCCCGCAACCTCATTGCTCAGCAATTAAAAAAGGAATAAGTCTCTGGAACAATCTAGCATGCATGGTGGCCGCTGCCGCCTGCCGACTTCGTCCATCCCCATGCCTCCGCCCATTCCGACCACCAGTCACCACCACGCTCCACTCCTCCTCGCCTTATCTCTCATCTTTCATTTTTTCGATGACATTCTCGAGCTACCAGTTTTTCGATAAAATTCTTGAGATATCATTAGTTTTACACATGGGATTACTCCTGCATGGGTCAATCACAACAGGTGTTCTATAACAAATGCATATTGATGTTCCGTGCAATGCACGAGAATCTTGCTTGTAATTATATAACGCAAATCACGAGCAGAAAGTGACATTTTTTTGACACAACCATGTTAACATGGCCACGTAAATCACTAGCTAAAGTAAATACCATTATACTTATATCCCGATGCAAAAGGTTGAGTACATGTCCGAAGAGTAGAGTCGCACACACGCACTCTGTCTCTCAGAATCTCTCTCTCACACACACACCAGTTACGTGACGCCCACTTAAGCAGACACATATGTTACAATTTGTGCACCTGCGGGTACACGTGATGCTGCGCATTTATTTAAGCCGGAAGGCAAACCCAAACAGTAGCTGCATTCATTCCCCTCCAGCCACCTCTTCTCTGGTCACCGTCGCCCGGTAGCCATGGGCCGGCCAAAGGTAACAACATACGCCATACTCCCGTCGGAGCGGCGCTTTAATATGGAAATTTTAGTGGTCATGCATGCATCTTTTTGTGCTAGCACTCCTATATAAGGGTTGACCAGTCGCTTCCCGTGTACGTGCACGGGCGGTGGAAGAGGAAGGAGAAGGGAAGCGGGCTATGGAGTAACGTTTTTACCACAATTTCTTTGGAAACTGAGTGCAATAATTGAGTAGTTTTGCAAACTACCAGTACTACACCTGAAACGGTTCAAAACCTATACTCCCTTGCCAGCGCACGGTTCCCGCGTGAAACGGTCAGCGTCGCCCTAGAGCGTCAGTGCCGCATTAATGCCCGGCCAGAGCGGAGGCGACCTCTCACTAGCGCCGGCTTTGAAGTGGCGCGACGGTCGAAAGAGTGCCGCTTCCCGGTGCACGCGACTGCTCCGTGTCGAGACTGGCCATAGGCCCTGTTTGGATCCATGGGTTTGAGTTAGTTTGAGCTAGTTGGGGCTCAAATATCCCTAAACTATCCAAGCATGAGGGTTTAAATTGGAGAAAGTTGCATCGAACCCACCAAAAAAACTATCCCACCCAAGAGGTGCTAACTGGAGATAGTTCTCATTGGGACAACTGAAAAATCACTTTTGTCTCTCCATGAAGTGCATTTATTGTCAATCTAACCCTGTCACCCAAACACCTCTTTGGCTACAGCTAGTTCAGGGTTACTCATGAGTTAGTCTAACCTCTAGCAAAGTTAGAGTATCAAACAGGAGCAGTATAGGACATGCAAGTTGCTCAAAGCATACATGCAAATTCGCACGTGAAAGGATTTTTTTTCTTTTTGAAAACGGAACATGAAAGGAATTTTTTTAGAATGCTCTTGGCATGTCTCTAACATGTGATAGTTAACCGACCTCAATAGATGGAAGAAACGCTAGCCCGCCGCACTTTGATAGAGACGAGGAGGGAGAAGCAATACAAGCTGCTGGATTACTAGAGATAGGTGCCGTACGGAAGCCAATAAATATGGTGATAGCGAGGGTTAGCCATGTACTAGTATGATACTACACTGGGCTGCCGTGTTTCTTACTCTTCCAGTCCACTGTGGAGATGATTGGTTAATTTTATATCGCTGAATAATATTAAATATTATGAGCGCAGACGCTCCACCACGAGGTTCCTTGCTCCTTCTCAGTCGTCCATAATCTATGTTCTTCCACTCTATTTTTCTTTACGTGAGCTTTGTTCATCCTTTTGCCAACACGCGAGACATCTAGCATCAAGGTGCACGTGTTATGCAAGGATCGTTCCATCTACAGCATATGAAGAACACGTGGGACTGGAACTACGAGACGAACATGTACCCAGGAATGGACGTACGAACCTGAGTAATGTAGCGCAGTAAGTGAAGTAGAAAGGCACAAATGGTATGAACATGCGTGGCATATAGGGTGTGTTTGGTTGCGTTCTCGTCTCCGCATAGTTTGTTCCCTCTTCATGCATGCTCAACTCAACACCCCCTCTTCATGCATGCTCTCTTCATGCATGCTTCTAGTGTATTTGTGCTAAACTAGTGTGGACTCATGCACCCTCCATACACTCTACCAAACACCCAAAAGTAGGTCGAGAAGGGAACTCTTGGGCGGCATTTGTCTCTTACTACGTACTACCACTAAATGTTGTACGTGCAATGCACGGTGATGTTATGGAGTACGTGCCTAAGTACTCTACTACTACTATATTAGTTGGAGGCACATATTAACTTTTATATTTGTTTACGTGTATGCCCCTAGACCTTCCAACTAGACGTGTCTTTGTCTCCAGGTCGCACTTTGTATCGTTCATACCACTAAGTACTACTACGTGTGGTCTCTAGGTCGCACTTTGTATCGTTCTACCACGCTGTTTTTTTTACGCTGGGCTCTACCACGCTGTTCATGTCCCACTCCTTTCGCTGACGTGTGGGACATCCAGCACATGCCGTGTTTGGCACCCTTCATCGTAAGAGTTGAAACGCTAGCATTCATCAGAAATAAAAAATAATTATAAATCGGCAGTGACACTATTTTTTTTGCGAACCAATTAGCAGTGATACTATACCACGCGGTTTCCTTGCTCCTCGATATCGGAAAGAATACTTCCGTTCGTGAACATGTGGGACATCGACCATCCTGGTCCACTTGCCATGCACGCAGAACTCCAACGGAGTCACCCAGGTCATCGCGCCGCAGTAACAATGACTAATGAGCCGTCAAATCACAGGCTCACTTCCTATCTTTGAAGTTGCTTGGACGAAGGAACCATCATGACTTCGGTGAATTCCGCTTCTTGAAGAAAACTACTGTACCACCAGTACTGCTAGCTACAGTAGTTACTCCAACAGAGGCCTCCTTTCATTCATAGGATAGGAATATGAAAATCATAGTAAGTGAAATGACATGCATCTCAATTCCTATAGAGAAAGAGATGCCATTTTATGCTTAGGATAGGAATTTTCCATTTAGTCTAGGATAATGTACTGGTAATTTGCTCTAAAAACTACAGTAGTAACTAGTAGTACTGGTACATGCTCTTACTCAGACACACACACACACACACACTAACTACTAGTACTACTACTTCTCACATGCTGGCCACACACTGTCATTCTCCTTCCCGGCTTTGTTGGCGACACCCCACCGTGCTTGGATCTCCGCCGACCTCTCCGCAACAGCGCGTGCATCCTTTTCTTTCTTGCGGCGGCAGGCCTCTCTTTTCTTGAGTGCTTTCTGACTTTTCCACTCCCTCTGTGCGGCTTTGGCCGCCTCTTGCTCTACCGCCCATTCGGCCTTGGCATCTTCAAATTCCTCACACATAGTTGTGAGGTCGCGAGCGGCGATGAACTCGTCACGGCGGGATGCCATCGCTTCCCTACCATTTTGTGTGCGGTCGTGGGCGGCGAGGAACTCGGCGCGGCGGGATGCCATCGCTGCCTTACTGGTTAGTATGCGGCGCGGTGGCATGAATGACGCTTGGTGAGAGCTCTGGGGTGGAGTGGCCGGACAATCGTATAGTGCATTGGTTTGTCAAGAGCTCAAGGACAGAAGACGAAGCAAATTTGGATTCCCCTTCAATCCTGGTCATTTATTACCGAGTAAAATACATTGGCGGTCATCGAACTTGTCTTGATAGCTCACTTTGATCATTGTATACGAGATATGGTGATTATATGGTCACTGGCTCAGCGTATAGGTCCGTATTTGTCTGGTTGACCACTCAAACAGTCCGCATGCGCCTCATCAGCTCATGTTCTTTATCTATCTACGCGGGCCTACCTGTTAATGGAGAAAGAAATACTGTAAAAACCAAAATTATGCTAGAATCCGGACCGCTTCTAGAGCCCGCTCTCAGCGCCCTGGCCCCTCAAGACGCCAGCTGCCCGCCGCATGCATGCATAGCAAGTAGTACTCCTTATGTGGAGGAGAGAGAGGCATTGACAAAGTCAAGCAGTGAGCTCTGCAATAGCCCGTCTCTACACGTGCTCCTAGGTATAAAAAATAATTCTAAAAAAAGGCATACAAAACAATTGTTTCTTAAAAAAAGAAAGGCAAAAAACATTTGAGAGGAAATAGATAGAGAAAGTGAGAAAAAGCAGTAACCTGGGCATTACATGAGGAAGGAAGGAGTGGTGCACATGCCAAGTTCACTGGGCTGCCGTGCTTCACACTCCTCCATCATAACAGTGGAGACAATAGCTTCCATCAAAAAATAAACAATGAATACTCGTTGCTCGTCCTCTATATCGAAAAGAATACTTTCATTCGCCAACATGTGGGACGTCGACCATCCTGGTCCACCTGCCATGCATAAAATTATCCTGGTCTTTCCCTGTCGTATCGCAGGCCCAACCTTTCCCACTGTAAGTTGTTTGGACGAAGGAACCATCATGACTTCGTTGAATTCCGCTTCTTCAAGAAAACTTACTGTACCCACAATACTGCTACCACACGCGAAGACTGGACGGCACTGTATCACGTCATATCACTGAAACCCACTAGGCCAAACTAGCCCGCCTAGGTCATCTATTTTGGAATGGAGGGAGTACGTCTCTGCACTGCTATGATTTTGTGTTGCGCATCATATCACTGAAACCCACTAGGCCAAACTAGCCCGCCTAGGTCATCGATCGCTAAGCCTACAATTTTAGGAGCTAGGGCTATTGGTCGATCAACGAGGGATAAGTATAAGCATACCACGAGCTCATTAGCCCCAACGTTTCTCTTCGGTTAGTGTTTTGCAAGTACTATAGCTCGCACAGTAGCTAGCCTACTAACACCAAGAATCATCAAACAAGCCCTGCTGATATGATAAACAGTTCAAACTTACATCTAATCATGCCATATATTACATCAAAAGCTGGTGAGGATACATCTGTTTCCATAACTCGGAGAGGGTTCGCATGATTCATCGCATGATTCACTATCAAACAAAAGTAGCAAGATCCGCCCACACAAGACACTCCACTAGCCCTAAGATGGTTTGATAACACACATCGTTCTGGTAATTAAACACAGGGCAATGCAAACTACCCTGAAGGATTAGCGCGACCAACTATTTCTTGTCATCGATCTCTCGGGCAATGACCACAGCACGGACAGCGGCATGGGAATCGATTTCTGGGGCAATGTCCGCGGGACTGACCGCGACATCGGAATCGATCTCTGGGGCAATGTCCACAGGATGGACAGCGGCATCCGAATCGATCTCCGGGGCGATGCCAACAGGACGGGCCACGACATCGGAATCATGAAGGACGTCTACCGGCACCTGCACAACCCTAACATATTAACAAGCACATTGCAAATAATCAAAAACCACAACTATGGTAATAAGCCATTATTTCTTACCTTTTGCAGCTCACCGGGGGATCACATCCCTCCGGGGGCCATCTCCTCGTCCTCGATGGGGGCCATCACCTTGCCAGGGGAATAGTGCTTCTCAATGGCGACTATCTCCTCAAACTCAGTCTTGAGCCTCACATAGGTGGCAATCAGAGTTCCTGGGGTAGGCACGGTGGGGCCCTTGCTGTTCTTCCAACTTCCTTTAAGGATTTCATCCGCCAATGTCCTGAACTCTTTGGCCAATGCTTGTTTCTTGGAGTTCTTCGTCTCCATGGGTTGGCCCGCCAACATGGTCAACTCGTTGGTCGTTGCTCGCTTCCTGGAGATCGCTGTCTCCAGTAGGTTGTCCGTCGGCAACTCTTTGCCTAGTGCTCCAGGATCCATCAATGAACTGACAAACAAAAAGCAATCGAAAGGAAACCACAATCGCAATGAAAACGGGAAAAGAATAGGATGTGAGAATCGGTCGGTGCTTCGCAAAAAGAAGATTCTTGGAATGAAAATATAGCAGCATAACTGATTCGCCCACCTTTCCTTCGTCGGTACTGAAGAAAAATGGCATAAGTGAGTAGCCTGGAGTGAGGTTTTCTTCAAGAAAGGGAAGAAAGGGCTTGAATGAGCGTTCCAGTGAAATGATGGTTGCTTCGTCCAGTCCAACTTGGAGGCCACCTTACCACTGCTGGTAAAGGTATGGGTTTTGTGATATGACGGATCATGACGGCCACACCGGGGTTACAGGTGAGTCTCGACTGTAGAACCTCGCTGTGATTTGGTGGATGGCACGCGGGCCCGGATGCTTTGAAATGTCCCGCATGTAGATAGAGCGGCTAGTCATATAGGAGTGCTCAATATTGTGCACCGCGACCAAGGCGGAGAGGAAAACGAGAGAACTACGTAATTAATGCATGAGTTTAATTACGGTAGTTTTGTAAAGTACGAGATACATTGCTCCAATCGCAAAATGCCTTGGTTCATGAGATTTCAGATTTGAGCCCTATAAACCGGAAGGGAGGGAGTACTGCACATGGTGTAGTCTAGTCACTTGTTGAAATATCTAGAAAGGCAAATACTCCTTTCCGGTGTACAGGGCTATACTACTCCCTCCGTCTAGGTGTGTAAGTCATCTTACAAAAACCAAATAGTCCCAAAACACTTAGGCGCGGTGCATTAACTTCTACCTTGTTTCTTGTTTCTTGACATACCAACCAATAAGAGATGAGAGGTGTGCATGCTTTTAATGACTTGCAATGGGTAGTTCATTGCATGTAATGCTATTAATTAGCAAATAAACATTGGTGACCCCAAGAGGAAATGGTGCTAAGCGCGTGGACCTATGCAGAATGAGTATCAACCAATGGATAATGGAGTTTAATTGTTAAACAATAGCAATTTTGTCTCATGCAAGAGCCTGGCTAGTACTCCAAGGAACCGCACCACGCGAGCGTTCGCAACTGCCACCTTCGGGTTGCGCTTGGCTCTTCGCCTCTTCGAGAAGACAAACAATAATGATGTTACTCCTACTTCTACAGTATCGAATCCACTGCTGCATGTCCGTCCACCTCGTGCGGGAGGGATAGCGAAAGCTTCAACTTACTGCTCCTGCCTTTGCGTCTATGACAGGTGGGCCCAACAGGTGGTTGGCCCTCCTGTCATGCAGCCAAAGGCAGGTGCAGTTAAGGCACCGGATCTCAGTCTGCGAGGGAGAGGGCATTGTAGTAATCAAATTTCTCGGTCTTGTACGAGTTGACGAAGATAGGGGTTGCTTGCTTGCTAGGGTTGCTCACTACGTATATATAGGTCGGAGCCTCCGCGCTTGCTTGCTAGGGTTGCTCTATTCACACACTCTCATACTCTCGAGATTTAAACAAGATAGGGGTAGTAACACTGTCTTTCTCCCTTCAAAAAACACTATCTTTCTATCCTCACCGCTGGTTACAGATCCGGACGTACCCCCCTCCGCCGGTGAAGGGGAGGAGGGGCAGCGTTTAGGTTGTCGTCGACAGCGAGGGAGGAGACCCACTACCGGCCGCACCATTATCTCTGGCCGAGCGCCGGCGCGGGAGGTCCTCTGATCCCTTCATCGTTGCCTGTGGGTGGATCCGGCCTTCCGCCGCCCACCTATCCATGTCCCGACGACCTTCAGGTATATCTTCGTTCGAAACCGCCTTAGCTCTACTTCCCAGCTCGCTACGTTGCTGCATGTGCATCATTTTCTATCTCTCAGCCCCTCTAGATCGGATGGTACAACGTCACATAATTTTTTTCTTCTAATGTTAGAGGTAAAGCTACTTCATGGAGTCGAATCTTATACTCCCTCTGTCCGAAAATACTTGTCATTGAAATGGATGTATCTAGATGTATTTTAGTTCAAGACACATCCATTTTGATGACAAGTAATTCCGGACGGAGGGATTACTTGGTTCAAACAAGAAATAAAGTGTGGGTGGGGGAATTTAGTATGTACATCGGACTTGGTACAAATAGGAAGGAAAGGGGGTGAAAGTAGTACAGACTGGTCATCCAACCGGTCTCTTGGTCGAAAAGGGAAATATAGGGGTAACGTTGTACACAGTGGTATGACCAGTACTAGATTTGCTATCCACACATAGGAGTAGGTGGCTAGAGTAAACAAAAATGGGACCAACCCAGATATGTTTCTTGGATGTTTGTTTCTCGGGGCAACAAACTATGAATCACCACTTTATGCCCATGTTTATGTACATGGTGCTGGACTGCTTGTGCACCCACTGTCCCATGCCCTGGTAAAAATGAAGCCATGCCACTGTTATAAGCCATGACAAGTTTAGCCAAATGTTTTTGCCTATAATTGTTTGAGACTCTGACTGTTTTTTCTGTGCCTTTTTGTGCAAACAGGGATATCCAATTCACCTAGTTGATGTTGTGACCTTTTGGTGCACTGCACAAAACTCTTCTTAAAAGAAGTGACTTTTGTCCTGTTTAACTGGAACGTCAGAATGGAACAGTTGGTTAATTTTGGTGGAACTGCACAAAGGGAGATCTGTGTTCCAATCCTCATCATCCATATTGGCGCCATAACCTTCCTTTAGGTAAGAATGATATTTAATGCATGTGTTCATCTCTATTTTCTGACTGCCATGAGAAAATAATGTTGTTTTTACTAGTACACTTGTACTCCCTCACTGACAAAACCAATTATGAATTAGAAGGCCAATCATGTACTTGGTTTCACCAACTGGTGAGGAGAAAGAGAAACAAAGCATGAAGGGGAAGAAGAAGAAGAAGAAGAATAAACAGTGCCAGGGCGATCTTGCTGAAGCCAGAGGCCCCAGTCGAGGCCATTCAAGGGCTCCGGCAATGACTACCTTACATGTGAGACGATCCTCCAGGGAGCCCTTCCACTTCTGCTGTCTCACTTAATTAATTAGGAGTACTTAAGTACCACTAATTTATTACAGCCTAATTTTCCTGTTGGAGTTAAACAAATCTTTAGTAGGACCCTATGCTGAATCATGTACGTGTGTATGTTTGTCTATGGAGGTGAATCAAGTGGTGGAGTAGGGAGGGAATATTATTAGTGTCATGACATAATGGTGCTATTGTTTTGCATGTCAATTTATTGCCATTGGTTCAATGAGGCAATGTTTTGCGTATTGTCCATCATGAATTTGATGCTACTGATTGAGTAATATGCTAATGTCTTCCTATCCTTCCTCACTAAGCTAATGAAGGTTTCACCTTGTTTCTACTTGTGCAAACAGGGATCATGTTGTGCCAATCATACAATAAATGGAACTACACATGAAAATACAATGAACTGTATCCCAGCCAGTGCTTTAACTCTGCAGGAAGTTCTTGATAATCTTTCGATATAATCTCAGCACTGGTAAACAAGAGTGATTTCAACCATACATTTGAAGTGCACAAAAATATATACTATTTTGTGATTCCAGTGAGTGCTTTATCATCTCTTATGGGACTACATGAATAAGCTTTTTTCTCAGGTTGGTACGGGCCTAAGGCCTTCATCCATATTAGTTTGCTGTCATCTCTATTTGTATCGTGCTACTGTCATGAGAAACTCCTTTATCTTTGCACGTTAAAGTTTTGCAACCTATGATAAATGGCAATGCTTTGAGTGTTGAGTTGAGCTAATTGGCACTAATTAAATAAACTAATACCTCTCTTTAAGCAAGACTACTATGTTGCTAACTTTACCCATCTATCTATCTATACCTATACTAATTACAGACTCCCAACTAATTACCACGTTAATTAGAAATTAAGAGTCGTGCATCTTTGATGGGACCAAATTATTACGGTGGAGATCAACCCGTATAATCTGGGGCAAACAAACTTATATTCAACAACCGTGAGAAACAACTCCCTCAAAATATTTGTTGCACAGATGCACCTAACCATCCTCGAGAAACCCTAGCGCTGCTCCATGCCATCCTCCAAACCTACTGAACGGCCTTGAGGCAGACGCGCAGCTGGAATCAGACGACCTCGCACGCGGGACTGCATGCCGGGGTGTCCCAGCCTAAGATAACATGGCTGCACGATGCGGACGTTGGATTGGACGGCCTCCAACCAGGGAACTTCCGGCGCGGCTGCACAACGCCGGCTCAGGTGTACGTACAAAGCTAGGCTTGATTTTGCCTGGACACATAAATACACGATTGGGCACTTGAGGCATGCGGCTAGATCGATTTGGTCAAGACGAGCTAGCTTTTCAATGAGCGGAAAACACACGGGCATACTACAGCCTGGGCTAATCAGTTTTCTCAGTCAGCCGGGCTGATGCTTTTGTCCAGAAGCAAAACGCATCATTGCCAACATGTGGGGGGACTGAGATGTTGGGCTGCATGCCGGCGGCGGCCAGAGGTGCCAGCAGCGACGAGACTATGGCCATGCCGTCAGACATATTTGCATTGCACTGCAAGCGGCGGTGCAAATTCAGAGTAAGTTTTTTTCTTTGCACCTTATTTTCATTTTTGTTGCCTTCATTGTCATGGAAAAATTGTGAATTGTATGTATAGGATAGATTTTACAATATGATGGAAAAGAATTACTTTCAGATAGGCTACCACATGGATAACAACATGAACAGTGTGGCTCTGTTATAATATATTTTTAATGCCTGGATATTTTTTCATATGCTTTCTAGGTGCAACATAGTTGAACCTCTTAGTGCACGACAAGATTTATAGGATGGAGCTGCTTTGAGAAAGTAGGTTTAAGACGATGTTTTGATGTTACTAAAATATTGCTAAAAGTAATAATTACCCTACGATTTCGTAGGCTAGGATCACGACGGGTGATTCTTTGTGTCCCTTTAAACAAATGTGGTATCTTTGCGAGTTGCATCGCGGTTTTAACAAACAAATAAATTATAATTCTGGAAGATAATCCTGAAAATTTCTTAAAGTCATTCATTGTATGCATATAATTTAGAACGTAAGATACCGTTATATAACTAGCCCCTGCGGTGCCCAGGTTGTGACGAAATAATTACCATGTTAATTAGAAAATATGAGCCTTTAATTTGGTGGGACCAGAGTAATTACGGTGCGGATGAATCCATATTAGATTGCCATGTTTAGATTATTTTTTCGTGCATGAAACGAATAGTATTCCATACAAACTCTTATTCTATGCAGACTTTTCTTTACGGTCAAGCCTAGGCATCCTAGACATCATCAATTGATAGAGGAAAATTGACGCTAGGGTTCCATCGCCAATGACTCCTATGCATATTACCATGACCTATTTTCAACCATAACCTAGCTAGCCTTCATGTGTACCCTCAACAATTGCGCCTATTCTGTAGGCTTGATAAATACCCACCGGTTTTGGTTGGCGATTACCAATATTACAGTGCCCAATGGCCTAATCAAGGCGGTAATCACCTTGACGGCTCAGCCAAGTACTTTGAGGCGAAATGGACGTATGTGCGAGACAAGTTCAATTACTGCCAAGCCAATCTGTGTTGCAAGGAGATGATTCTCAATTGTCTGCGAACACATACAATAGAGTATGCCCACGTAAAGAAGCTAGCAGCCTGCTGGATTAACGAACTATACGCTCACGTAAAGAAGCTAGCAGGCTGCTAGATTGATTCTGCCTAGAGACGCAAGCACACAGTTTTAATAGCTTTGATCTGTTCCGACGAAAAACATATGATTACTTGTGGCGTGTGGCTGGATCAGGCAAGTGCGTACATGCATGCAGTCTAGATATGGACAAAAGGAACTCAGTCGATTGGACGACTGCGAGCGTACTTCTGATGGAATGTAATCGTCTATGAGCGAGTATGATTGGGCCTGCGCCAAAAATAAATGACTGAATTTTTTTCATGCTCCAGTTTTCTGCGTGCTTCTTTTGTACAACAGTGTTAAGATTCTGTAATTTGGAAGTTTATTGTGATCAGCATTAGAATAATGGATACTCTCAATCATGCGAGTGCTCGGCCTTCTGGAGGTTTGCTTTATTACATCAATCTTCTTTTTTTTTGAGGGAATTACATCAATATTTTGAAATTTGCTTCTAGAGTGCATGTGCATGTATATCGTGCATAAATACTTTGGATATATTCCTTTTCGTGCGAGGGGATTATTTGCTTTTGGCTTCTATGTACGTAAAAAACAAGGACGCCTGAAGCCGTTTCCTAGGAATGTGCGCTGATTAATTACCAATTTATTTGAAGATGAGTCTAAACTCAATAATAGGTTGACACATTTTTGGGGAACAAGAAACACAACTTTCCCACAACAAAAGCACTAATTTTTTGGCATCTTCAAAAGCACTCTTAGAGCATGGTTAATAATGTAGCCGGCTGTTGGATTTAAGGAGATGCCACCTCACTTAAAGCCTCCATAAAAATTACTCATATAATAAGTTGGCTCTTAGATATGCTATAAGGTTGGCTCTAAGCATTTAATATTTGCATAAGCAATGTATATGATTGGAAGAGAGTTGCATGCATACTACTTTTTCTTGAACCATGTGCTATAGCCGGGCTGTAGAATAAGAGCCCGCTTCACTCTCTCTCCTCTATTCTCATTCTTCCAAGTAGGATTTTAATGACATGTGAAGTCTTATAGCCTGCTAACTAGGCCTTATTAGACTTGCTCTTATGATGTTTCCTTTAAATTGCAAACGCAACGTTCCCAACAAATGAAACTTTCATACTCTTTCATTTTTATCATCAATTGAACTATTGTAGCCTTTGAGGGATTTCACCTGTGGTTAATTATGTCTATAGGGGTTCATTAATGATGTAAATCATTTTTTCCTACTTCTACCGGCTCCAATTTGTCTTATTTTGTTGACAAAGGACAATATTGCTGCTAGATGTTTGACCAATCATGGCATGTTTTCATCAAGTTTTCATAAGGTATTCATTTTGTAGTTGTACTTCTTTTATCAAGACGTATATCTTCTGCTCTTTAGTGAAGTACTAAGAGTAAAATTTACAAATTATTAGATCAATATGAATTTATAGAACTAACTATTTTGTTCACTTATTTATTCATATTTGAAACGGTTAGGTATATTTCAAGTATTGTTTTCCTTGGGGATATAAGCACATATATAAAATTATAAACTTTATATATACATTCTTAGGAGAAGTTGAAAGAAAGGCTAATTAGTTATGAATTGGGAAAAATAATATTTTAACTAAAATGTTTAACGACATTTTTGACATACATAGGCACAATCAACAAATTTTTACTTTCATATTTAGTAATTAGAAAATAAATGTTCATAGAGCATTTTTAACTGATGTTATTACGAAACTGATTTTCGTGAAGATTCTAAGTTACAATATATTACTACTATCACTCAACCATTTGATAACTTCCATATATTAATAGTCAGATTTAGATATTTTACATGCATATTTTATTGGTGCCGTCCATTTAATACAAGATGTCACATAAAAATACTACTGTTCTACAGTTCGAGTCTTGAAATTGCATTACATATTTTTGGAAATATTAGCATAAATGGAAAATAATTTAGGTGAATAAAATCAACTTGCTCCAGTACTCGGTATTTCTGTTTCTGTAACATATTTTAAACGGTTACATGTATTAGGTCGCATCTCATGTATAAGAAAATAATTTAGGGACACCATATATATAAGAAAATAAGCAGTATATTCAGTGCCTGTACATCCTTCCCAATTGGGACCAAAGACATATTATTAGGGAAATTGTTCACGCATCTTTCCTTCTTTTGCTTTATACCCATGTAATGAACTTTGGAGCAATATATTATGATACTATGTTAGCACAAAACATACCAGCTTGGTGGCATTAGATGATGGTTTCATCCAACTCATATAAATACATTCTTTTGTAAATCAATAGGTTTTTAGCGAATAAATCAATGTGTTTCATAACATATACGCTTCACAAACATCATAAGCAATCTATCATACCAGAAAACTATATTTGTTCATAATATAGAATGAAACAAAATATTAAGTAGCTGCACGTGCGAATGCACGGGTTGACGACTAGTTAAGATAATGAGGGTGCTTTTATTTGTTAGTGTATGTTTCATAAACTAGTCCCACTATTACAGTAATCTCACTCTCTCAATATATGTGCCAACAGGGATGCTCGATTTTGGAGGAACTGTACAAAAAACTCTGGGTGCTTCATTGCCTCGACAACTTTCGTCCTTTCTTGTCAGTCATTAAATTCCGCATGCTTTCTTCCTTTGTTGTCAGTCGCTTGGCTTATCTCGGCTTCCAGTCAAAGGAAATAGTAATTGATATGCTACCTCACACAGGTTGGTACTGGTCTTTATCCTGATTATTGTGCCTGTCATATGTATTGGTAATTTGGTATTGTGCTACTGTTTGCCAATTTCATAAAGGACTAATTTGGAGCCTGAACTCGCAGGCAAATCATTACATCGGGTGATTTCAATAGAACTGCACAAAATGATCAGATGGACAAGTACTTATGCTGCTGCTATGTACTCCAAAGTTCACTCAGACAAGCATCGATGTTGACAAGAAGTGCCTATATTCATTCGAGTATCAACCGGCGTCAACCAATTGTCAAACTCCAATTGTTAGGAGAGTGAACACCAAAAATATTGCTTGGTGCATAGCCCAGAAAAACGCAGTCCGGTCTTTGGTCCCAACTTGTGCCTTTTGGTTATCGACACATATGGTAGTGAACTATATGGCATGGAGTCTAAAGATTCCAGACAAGTTGATTGACGCGTATATTCATCTGGCACTTAATCAGCCTGCATGCCAAGGATGCTCCATTTTAGTTGAACTGCACAAAAAAATTTGGGTGGTTCATTTTCTCAACCGCCTCCTTTCTCGTCTTCAATGTAGAATTTTGGCGAGATACAGGACCAAGATGACCCAATAAACTAGTTGGATGAAAGTAGTGGCCAAGTTGCTCAAACCTCCCTTGGCACAAGGCCACTATTTGAGGATAAACCTACAAGCAAAGTTCAGATCGTCTGTGCTGCCTCTTATGTACTCGAAAGTTTACTCGTACAAGAACTAATTTTAGTAAGAGGTACCTCCGATTAAACACCATTTACCAGTCTGTACCCTAGATAATTAAAGTTCGCCCATGGATCATATTGGCTGTGATCTCAATCATTTGGATGCATAAACATACTGAACATGTGTATATCTGAATCTTTTTGTAAATTATGTATGAATATTGTCATGTGATCTATCAATCATTTGGATGCATAGATATGCTGAGCTTATGTATATATGAATCTTTTGAGTTGTTGATTGTGAATGTTGGCTATGGATATGAACGTGTCCTATGAACCTGAGTTTGATACGAATGTTTACCTTTTCTATTGTATTTGTGTGTGAACTTGTTAGTATGCCTACTGTGGGGTATAAAACGCAGGTCTCTTATAAAAGTAATGAAGTGTCCAATTTATGTTTTCCCTTATAACCACATTATATATATATATATATATATATTATTATTACTATTATCGTATATTTTATAGAGACTTATATATACATTATAAAAACATCCCAACTTGTAAAAGTAAATGTTTAACGGAAGTTGGCAAGGAAAATCCTGGTTGTTTTTGACTCACAGGCAAGGAAAATCCTGGTGATTGCATACAAAAGCTTGCGAAGATTTTAAAGACCAATTTAATAATAACGCGCTCATTTTTATTTTGAGCAATAACTCGCTAATTTCTTAATAATATATATATATATATATATATATATATATATATATATATAATGTGCCTCTCCGGTTTATTCTTTGATATTAATTGCTCCTTCTAACATAACATTATACTCCCTCCTCCGAAAATACTTGTCATCAAAATGGACAAAAAAGGGATAAATGGGCTGGGATTTCTTAGAAAATATAAATGGGCCTGATTGACGCGAAATTATTTGTTCACCCAGCCCAGCAAATGGATTGTACATTCTAGAAAACATGGGTTAAATATATGCCACATTTTTGCAGGCTGACATGTGGGCCAATAGGTCGAAGCCTACGCAGTGCGTTGTCAACTTGGTCAACAAATGATTGTTTCATCCACAACCATTGGATTTATATCCAACAGCCGGCATGCACCTTCAATCTCTCGTCTTCTTCCTCCAGCGTCGTCGGGACCGCCTGGTCCGGCCTCCGGCGGCTAGCGGCTCTGCTTAGCATGCATCGCTGCGAAGCGCTACCCCACCGCCGGCAGGCTATCCCTCCACCCCTCGACACCTCCTGTTATTCTCCACAGACTACTGCCCCACGTCACAACAGAACCAGTTATAACCCTTCTCCTCCTCTCAGTCTGCGACTCCACTGTCGCGTTTTCCCATCTCCGAGTCGTTCCCGTCCGGGGCCTCGCCGTCGTCCACCGCCTCGCTGCGTTCGGTGCGGCGTGGTCAACAAACGAGAGTCATCGGAAGAGGACTTTACGTGGAGAGCCTGACGGCTGGGCCCCACGAGGTCCATGGTCGCACGCAAGGAAAGTTCCTCCTTATTAAGCTGAAAAAAATGTTTCCTCCACCTGACAGCTGGGACCCACCGGCTCTATCTTCGCACGGAAGGAAGTGCCTCCTTGTTTTGCGAAAAAAATTATTCATCCGGTTGATAGCTGGGACCCGTCAGATTTGGTGACTGATTTGTGGGCCTACTAAGCGGACGTGTACGCACGGCTTTGACAACTTAATCACCAAATGATTCTAGCAGCTGGACCGTTGGATGTTAATCCAACAGCCGTGCTCCTTCTTCAACCTCTGTTCTTGCTCCTGTCTCCCGTGGGCGGCACCGCGGCTGTGTTGCCGCGCACCCGAACCAGTGAAGTTTCCCACTCCTCTCCATCTGCGACTCCACTACAGCTTAATAAATAGTAACATCTTTGGTTTTAGCCTGGTTTTCCGTAGATTAACTAGGAAATTCTCTTCTTCTTAATTAATCGACGAGGCAATTCTTTTGCCTCCATTTCGAAAAAAATAAATAGTAACGTCTAACTGAGCCAGTTAGTTAGATGCTTACACTTGGTGTAGTAGGATCTTTATTTAGTTTGATGCATACACTTTCTCTTTTTTGGTAGCCCTTTTGTAATGATGGCTGATGTTTGGTTTGGAAGAGAGAGCTGCGTCTTCACTCTTCTGGCCTGCTTACTGCTTCTGTTGCACCCCCAGCCTGGTTGTTGCTGCTGCTATTTTCAATGTACAATTAGTAGTATATTTCGTCTGTTGGTTGAATAAATGTGTTGTTAGAACGACAAACACATTGTTTTGGAAGTCGTTGCACGGTTCGATCCTTTAGTGCCCCGTACCGTACGTAGCACATACTATTTATCGTACGGAACATATTTTTTTTGAAACTTGAAACACATTTTCCACTTGTTGATAACATGCAACCCACTAATGAAGGCCCAACAGAGAAGCCCATAATTAACTGGAAGGGAGGCTCTCACATGAATCCGGCCCAGGTACATGCTCATGGTCCCCTAAACATAAGTAAGTAAATAAATAAATAAATAAAGCTAAATGCTCATGCACCAGTTCTTTGGGAAAATTGGTAGCCCAGTATTTCTTTTTGAAGAATACACAAGCTAGGCCCATTTGTTTTCTCCGAATTACTGGGCTGCAAATCTTTCAAGACGAGGAGGGATGCATTCCAGTCTGGCTTAAGACTATGGTCAATGTCTCTTAAAAGTAATATCAAAAGGGGTTGAAAATTCCAAAAAAATTATAGCAAATGGGATATAAGTTTCTTTTTTTGTTTTTGTTCTTCACTGATATCTTATACGAATTCCATTGGATTTAACATGACATAGTACTAATTTATTTTTAAATTTGTTTTAGTATGGCTATTAATTTTTGGATTAAGAATATTTCGTTCCCCAGCAAAAATTTGCGAATTTTCAAAATTTCCCACATATTTAGTTAATTTTTTGACCCTGGTACTGACCAGAGAATGGCCAGCAATTCTAAAAAGGAAAACGGGCTGCAATAAATTCCATATGAATTAGAAAATGAGTAAAATTTATCAAAATAATAGCAAAGGGGCTGTACACGCCACAGATTTCGAGGCTGACTTGTTTACGCAAGGCTTTGTCAGTGAACACGCGATTCTAGCAGCAGTTAGTGTGGGATGTCCATCCAACGGCCGACGTGCTTCTTCAATCTCTGATCTTCCTGCTCCAGCCGCCTAAACTAGCATCGGCGGGACTGCCTGCTCCCTCCTCTTGTGGCCCGCTATGATGTCGCGCAGGCTTCCCCGGCCCACCCTACTACCTCCGCTGGCCTGGCCGCACGCAATCAACTGCCTCCTTATTACGCGAAAAAATGATTCCTCCCACTAACATCTGCGGCGCACCGGTTGGGAGGCTGACCTGTGGGCCTACTAAGTTAACGCATATGCAGGTCTTGTCAACTTAGTCAACAAACAATTCTAGCAGAAGTAACCATTGGATTTGAATCAAGCGGTCCTGCTGCTTCTTCAATCGCTGCTCTTCTTGCACCAGCCGCCCAAACCAACGCTGGGGAGACCGCCTGCTCCTGCCTCCAGTGGTCGGCTGTGCTGCCGATGAGGCCTCATCGGCCCCCACTACCCCCACCGCTAGCTAGGCCCTGCGGCGACGGCAGCCTCACACCGCAGTCGAACCAGTGAACCCTCGTACTCCTCTCCGCGTGGGCATCCACTGCCGCGTCTTCCCCGGCTCCGCGTCGTCCCCTTCCTAGGCCTCGCCGTCGTCCACCGCCTTGGTGCTGTCGGCGCGGCATGGTCAACGTGGTCAACGACATTCCATCGGAAGAGTACTGTACGTGGAAAGGCTGACAGCTGGGTCCACGGCCACAGCCCAGTTTTTTTGTGATTTGCCAAGTAAGTCGATTTGTCAGGCCTGTTGGGCTGCAAATCTTTCAAGACGAGGAGAGCTTTCATTCGGCTGGCCGAGAAAATGGCCCATCAGTAATGAGAAATGGGATGTACATTTTTAAAACACATCAAACCGGCAATTAGTTTCAAATATCTTTTTTTCATTTCGAGATTTGAAATTACATTAATTTTTATGCATGGAGAATTTGTTGGATTTTATATTGATATACATTTATTTTTAAAATCAGTTTGAATGTGAGTCGAAATTTCGGGATTAAAAACAGTTCGGACCGCACTGAAATATGCAAAATTTCGTATAATTTTTTAACTGTGGCCACAATATGGGATGTAATGCTAACAAAAAGAATATGGGCTCCAAAAAAACCTTAATAATTAGCAAATGAGCTGTAGATTATTAGAAATAATGGCGAATGGGTTGTATGCTGTTTTCCACAGATTTGAGGCTTTTCTAAAAAAAGGTTGACGCATAAGCAGTGACTATTGGATGGCCATCCAACGGCCGTCGTGCTTCTTCAATCTCTGCTCTTCCTGCTCCAGCCGCTCAAACAGGCGCCGGCGAGACTGCCTGCTCCCTCCTCCCCGCGGCCGGCTCTGCTGCCGCGCAGGCCTCACCGCCCCACCATACTCCCATCGCTGGCCTAGCCATCCCTCTACTCACCCAGACCTACTGTTATTCTCCGGCGACGGCAGACGAACCAGTAAACCCTCGTATAGTCGTACTCCCCTCCGCGTGGGAAACAACTGCCGAGTCTTCCCTGCCTCCATGTCGTTCCCTTCCTAGACCTCGCCGTCGTCCACCGCCCTGGTGCTCTCGGCGCGACCTGGTCAATGTGGTCAGCGACCGACATGCATATGAAGTGGACTTTACGTGGAGAGGCCGACAGCTGGGTCCACGGCCGCACGCAAGGAAATGCCTCCTTATTACGCGGAAAATAATGATTCCTCCACCAGACATCAGGGACCCACCGAAAGGGCCTCTGTATTTCGCGAAAAAAATGTTACCGCCGCTGACAGCTCGGACCCACTAGCTATATCTTCGCATGCAAGGAAGTGCCTCCTTATTATGCACAAAAGAAATGAATACTCCCCCTATTAGCTGGGACCTAGTATAGTGGCAGGCTGACTTGTGGGCCTACTAAGTTGACGGGGATGGAGGGCTTTGTCAACTTAGTCAATATGTCCGATTCTAGCTCAAGTGACCGTACGATGTCCATCCAACGACCGTAGTGCTTCTTCAACCTCTGGTCTTCTTGCTCCAGCCTCCCAAACCAGTGCCGGTCGTGCCTCATGCTCCTGCCTCCTATGGCCGGCTACGATGCGGCGGAGGCCTCACCGCCCCCTACTACTCCCACCGCTGGCCAGGCCATCCCTCTACTCACCCACACCCCCTGTTATTCTGCAACGATGGTAGCCTCACACCGCAGCGAACCAGTGAACCCTCGTACTCCTCTACGCGTGTGCATCCACTGCCGCGTCTTCCCCGGCTCCGCGTCGTCCCCTTCCCAGGCCTCGCCATCGTCCATTGCCCTGGTGCTCTCGGTGCGGCATGGTCAATGTGGTCAATGAACAGCTTCCATCGGACATGGACTATACGTGGAGAGGCTGACAGCTGGGTCCACGGCCGCAGCAAGGAAGTGCCTCCTTATTATGTGCAAAATAATTATTCCTCCACCTGACAATGGGGACCCACCGGACGGGCCACCGTATTTCGCCCCCTGACTGCTGGGACCCACCAGCTACATCTTCGCACGCAAGGAAGTGCCTGACAGTCGGGACCCACCTGGTCGAAGCGTACATAGTGTTGTCGTTCTGGTCGCGAACATGTACGTACATATATATTGGTCGATGTAGAGGCGCGCACGTGTCGTAGTAGAGGCGGCCAGTGTGCAAGAAAGAAAATATGGCCACGTATGTGTACATACGGGCGGGGTCTTGAACGCCTACTCGCGCATACGTACGACGAGGGCTCGTGTGCATGGCTAGGTCGGAATGGAGAAACAGCATCGTCGTCATGTTCATGGGGAGGCAACGGAATGCGTCGTCTTCATGGGGAGGCAACGGAATGCGTCGTGTTCATGGGGAGGCAATGGAATGCGTCGTGTTCATGGGGAGGGCTTGGACGGAACAGGCGATGGAAACGAGGCCTGGCGTACCGCAGAACGGAGGAAACGGCCTTGTGTTCGACCGGCCACGTTCGAAACGGGATCCTGTTCATCGGGAGGAGTCTGGCGTACCGCAAAATGGAGGAAACAGACCTCCTACGGTTGAAACGGGGGTCCTGTTGATAGGGAGGGGTGTGGCGTACCACAAAACGGATGAAACGGACTTGTGTTGGAGCGCTACGGTCGAAACGGGGGTCCTGTTCATCGGGAGGGGTGTGGCGTACCGCAAAACGGGACTCCACGGGATATTGTTCATCTCCACCGTCGACCCCCTCCAGCCTCCACGAGCTACTGTTCATCCACCGTCGACCTCCTCTAGCCTCCACCCGCGACTGTTCATCCACGGGCTCCTGTTCATCCAGCCTCCACCGTGCGCTACTCCACCGGCTACTGTTCAACCACCCCTCCACCATCTACTGTTCATCCAGCCCTCCACACCACGGGGTCCTGTTCAACCACCCCTCCACGGGCACCCCTCCACCGTCTACTGTTCATCTAGCCCTCCACACCACGGGGTCCTGTTCAACCACCCCTCCACGGGCACCCCTCCATCGTCTACTATTCATCCAGCCCTCCACACCACGTGTTCCTGTTCATCCACCCCTCCATGGGCACCCCTCCACCGTCTACTATTCATCCAGCCCTCCACCACACCATGGGGTCCTGTTCATCTAGAGGCAACGCCACCGCTCACTGTTCATCCAACCCCCCGGCAACGCTCACTGTTCATCCAATCGATCGGCTTCAGTTAGCAGCAGTAGCGAAGGAATCGCTCGGTCGGGTTCAGTTAACAGCCATCGATCGATCGCTCGGGTTCAGTAACGTGTAGCCTGCAGTGCAATCGCTCGGGTTCAGTTAGAGCCCAACGCCTCGCTCGGGTTCAGTTAGAGCCAACGCCTCACACACACACGCGTACGTGTATGAGAGAAACGCGCATCGCTCGGCGCCCGACCTCCCACCGTAACCGGGAACTCCCCGAAATTTTCCTCGCCCTTGCTTCTACCATGGTTTTTTCCGTCATGGACGGCCCAAAGAATGTCATGCAGCTGCGTCTCCGGCCCGCCTAGGATGAAAAGCCCATTTTCTGTCATGATTTTTTGTCATAGAAGTAGGAGCCCACCAGATCTATGATGATACCGGGTTTTGTCACAATTATCGTCATAGAAGTGTCATATGTACGACAGAAAAAAATTCGTTCGGCCCAAAATGTCACGGATGTGTCTTTTTTTGTAGTGTGGATAGCCTGCTCCTCGGCCTCGCCCAGAGCCTTCCTCAGGGCCTCGACCTCAGTCGCGGCTTCTGCACATATCACAATATTGTTGTCAATGTACAATGCTTATCCTTTCCCGAACATATAGCAAGTCGTTCCTCACCTTGCTTCTCCTAGAGCCGAACCTTAACCTTGCCAAGCTCGTTCTCGGTCCGCTCCAGCCTCTGCTTCAGCTCGGAGACCTCGGCAGTATGCGAGGTCACGGCCAATAGGGACGCCTGCTTATTGATACATATTCAGTCAGCCTATTATAATTACGGATGGATCCCTTGTCCGGTTCTCCTCGCCGAACACCGGACAATGTCTCAGGGGCTACGGACTATACGGGTTTTTTTCTCTTTCTTACCTCGAAACCTGTTAACAGGCTGCTGCAGGCTTCATTCAGTCCACTCTTGGCGGACTGAACCTTCTCGATCACCACACCCATAAGGATACGATGCTCGTCCAGGACGGAGGCACTTCATAGCGCCCCCATTAGGTCATCTGGCGCTCCTGGATGGACAGGAGCCACCGGTGGAGGCGATGCACCCCCTCCTTCAAAGGGGGCTGCTCGCCCGACTCCGGAGCCATATGGGTCTCCGGAATCATATTCGGCTGAGGGCCGAACTGGATACGGCCCTCTTTGCCAGTCTCCATGGGGATTGGCTCCCCCATGTGTCTGGCAGTGGAGGTTCCGCCTTGTGGCGCCTCCTGGACAACGTCCTAGGCTCCTCCCTTCGGAGCGGTCCTCCGGGATAACACTTCGGTGTCGTCGCCGACCCCGGGGGAGTAAGCAGGCGTTGGCGACATGCTCGCCATCTCTGACGGAGCCAACGAACCTCCAGATGAGGATCGCTGGATAAGGTCACGGGTCGGACTGCAATAGTGTGGATTAACCATGTTAGAATAATAAAAAGAAAGGGCTGGATGTGCGCATAAATAAGCCATGTCACTTATGATGCAGCCCGGGGCCTAGTATGGGGGCGACATTCGGGACTACTGTCAACATCCCACGCAGTAGTGACCGCTGGGGCGCCCTTCCCCTTGTTGGGCGCTTTCGCCTCCAGATGTGCCGAGGCCACCATCTTCTTATTCTCCTCGAGAGGAGGGTTGTTTTCCTCCTCCTCCTCCTCTTCCTCGTCATTGTCCTCAGGGACAGAGGAATGGGCCTCGTCGTCTTCGGACATCGCGCCCGAAGTGCCCCTGCGACGGGTGCCACTCTTGGCCCCCTTGTCCTTCTTCTTGGCCTTCCTCTCCGGCGCCGTATATGGCACCCGCACCAGCATCTTCGCCAGGCGCGGGATGACTGGTTCTTCGGGCAACAGAGCCGCACACTGGGTCCGCTGCCCTCTCCACCAAGTCCTGAGGAAGCAATACTAAGATCTTAGACATCATCCTCGAAACATTTGAGTTGGGAATACGTCAAAAGTAACATACCTCATTGGCGGGGTGTTTACTATTGTGACCACGATCCGAGTCCGTGGCCGGTGGCTTCTCGTTGCCCTTAAAGAGCAACTTCCAGGCCCCTTCATGAGAAGTCTCGAAGATCGTTTTCAGGGTCTGGTGCTTCTTCGAATTGAACTCCCATAAAGGGTGGCTTTGGCGCTGGCACAGAAGAATCCGGTGGACTTGCATCACCTGGATAACGTCAACGAGCTTGACGTCCTTGGCCACCATGCTTTGAACGCGCGTCTACAGCGCTATCAGCTCGTCAGGTGAACACCAGTCCAGACTCTTCTTGACCCAGGAGGTGAGTCGCATGGGAGCACTGGAGCGGAATTCGGCAGCTGCGGCCCAGGTGGTGCCGCGAGGTTCTGTGATGTAGAACCACTGCTTCTGCCATTCCTTTAATGTCTCCACAAAGGTACCTTTGGACCAGGAGACATTGGATAGCTTGCTCAACATGGCCCCTCCGCACTCCGCGTGCTGGCCATCCACCACCTTCTGCTTCATGTTGAAGACTTTGAGCCACAACCCGAAGTGGGGATGGATGCGGAGGAAGGCCTTGCACACGACGATAAACGCCGAGATGTTGAGGAAGGGATTCGGGGACAGATCATGGAAATCTATCCCGTAATAGTACATCAGCCCACGGACAAAAGGGTGGAGTAGAAACCCGAGCCCGCGGAAGAAATGGGGGATGAATACTACCCTCTCTGTGGGCTCTGGCATGGGGACGACTTGTCCCTCGGCTGGCAGACGATGGGCGATCTCCTTCGCCACATATCCGGCCGCCCGGATATTAGTAATGTCCTCCTCCTTGACGGACATGGTTGCTTGAGTGGAAAGGAGATGAGAACTTGGGTGCTGGAGCCTGAGATCAGAAAGGCGGAGACAGAGAGAGCGTGAGGAGAGGAAGAGGGGGTCCTTATCCCCTTATAAAGGCAGTAAATATTAAACGCCTCCTCACTCGCCTTAGGATTCGCTTGTTCCCTAGGGCTGTATAAATGGCACGGTTGAGTTACCCAAGCCCGCATTGATGAGAATCCCGCAATAAGGGGACACGATCTCTGTTTCGACAAGATGTGCCAATAGCAACCGCGTCTCGAAGCGTGGAATGGCAGAAGAAAAACAGTTCAAAATTTTAACCGGATGAAAGCGATGTCGTGCTGGAAAAAAGCTGTCAACAGATTAGATTCGTGCAAATATTATATTCTCTCTGTGGTTGTGTATGATGTGCATAACAGGCCAGGATACGATCATTGCATCCGAAGACTATCTTGGAGTTCGGAGAAAGGGGAACCCGCCTTACAATGCCAAAGACAATCAGCGCGTCGGACTCCTCGTCATTGAAAGCCAGGTTCAGGGGCTACTGAGGGAGTCCTGGACTAAGGGGTCCTCGGGCGTCCGACCTGTTATCCATGGGCTGGACAGATGGGTTGTGAAGACAAGAAGGCTGAAGACTGCACCGTGTCCGGATTGGACTCTACTTGGCATGGAAGGCAAGCTTGCGACTGAAGATTCCTTCTTATGTAACCGACTCCATGTAAACCCTAGATCCCCTCGGTGTCTATATAAACCGATGGGGATAGTTTGGAAAGGACACCACATATACTCATTACCATACCTACATAGGCTAGACTTCTAGGGTTTAGCCATTACGATCTCGTGGTAGATCAACTCTTCTAATACTCATATTCATCAACATCAATCAAGCAAGAAGTAGGGTATTACCTCCATAGAGAGGGCCCGAACCTGGGTAAACATTGTGTCCCCCGTCTCCTGTTACCATCGATCCTAGACGCACAGTTCGGGACCCCTTACCCGAGATCCGCCGGTTTTGACACCGACAGCGGCCGCCGCCCACCACCTGACGCAACTCCCCATCCCGGCGAGGACGACGGTCTGCGCGAATGCGTCGACATTCCAGGACTCAACAGGGCCGCATCTCAGGAGTGCTTCTGGCCTTCGCGCGTTGGTCGGTGCGAGGGTCCACCTCACAGCCTAATAACCCCCAAGTGCAGGGAATCATCATAGCAATTCCGAATGGTGGAAGTGATAAGTATGGAGTGTCGAACCCACAGGAAGCTAAAGGTAAGATCAATATTCTCTCAAGTCCTATATGACATTGATACGACTCTACGTACACCGAACGTTTGCTTCCAACTAGCCACAAGAAATAAAACTATGTTGTGGTTATGAAGAGGATAACTTGGTATGATATTAGAGAGCTAAAATATGAAAGTAGGTGCTGTTATCATAAAGTTAGAATATATTACTAAATCTATACCTATTAATAAAGCAAGGTGTGTTTCGTCAATTTTTTCATCCGTTCACCGCCGACTTTTTTTCTATCCGAGGTGGTACTAAATTTTATGCGTTTGTCTGCCAAAAAGGAATTTTCGTACGTGGACCGTGTGCTGCGGCCCAGTGAAGCCAGCCAACTTATTTTTCTGCCCACACAGCTGAAAAGGTCTATTTTCCGCACTAGGCGGCAAATAGTAGGAGTTTCGCACAGGACAACCAATAATGAGCTGGCCTATTTTTCTTAATTTCTCTATTTTACTTCTATTTTTATTCTCCTTTCCCTACCCCTTTTTTCCTTCCAAATTTATTTATCTTTTATAATTTATTTTGTAAATTAAAATTCTCAAAAAGCGTCCAGAACTAAAATAACTGAAAATGTTCAATTTTTTTATTGTTTTAATTGTTCGAGATTTCTAAAAAGATAATTGCATTTCAAAAAATGCTCCAAATTCAAAAAATATTCTTGTTTTAGTAAAAGTTTTACAATTAAAAATAATGTTCAAGTATAAACAATACACATTTTCTAAAAGACTTATTAATTTCAACACATGTTTCCGTTTTAAAAAAAAGTTCACAAATTTAAATAATGTTCATGTTTTTAATAAAAAAAATTGGTGTTTTCAGAAAATGTTTGTGAATTTTAAAATATGTTCCCTTTCATATTTTGTTAGCATTTTTCCAAAATTCTACATAATTTTCCAATAACTGTTAATGACTTAAAAAATTGTTCATGTTTCCTAGAATATTCAAAAACTCCATACCTTAAAATCACCTCCATTGAAAGGATTGAAAGGAAAAGTAGATTGAATAACTCATGGGCCTTCTTTGGTGTACGATGACGTAACAAAACTCTTAAATGCCATCGATCAATTAATGGAAAAATAACGGATTGATTCATTCACACGCGGCGAAACCGGGAAGCTAAATATTCATTTTTCGTGTGCACACAGGGTTTTGCTTGCACATATAATTCTCACTGACTCTAAATACATACTATTTTATCTCCCATTGCAATGCACGGGCATATGTGCTAGTATTATAAATAGCGAGTATGGAATAATGGTGGACCGGTGTGCGGAATTGTCCTAGGCAATTGTTAACAAGACCGGTAATCACTATTGCAGTTTCATATGAGGGAGAGGCATAAGCTAACATACTTTCTCTTCTTGGATCATATGCACTTATGATTGGAACTCTAGCAAGCATCTACAACTACTAAAGATCATTAAGGTAAAACCCAACCATAGCATTAAAGTATCAAGTCCTCTTTATTCCCATACACCATGTCCCGCTTATCCGTGTTTGTGTTTCAGTCACTCACGCAACGTAGACAATAAGCAAACCATGGACATATTGCAACACACTATAGCAGGAATCCCTCATGCTTGCGCGACACAGAGGGCACCATAGGACAACACCAAAGTAAAACATACAACTCATACCAATCTAGATCATCAATCAACCCAAAGACAAAGGATATCTACTCAAAACATTATAGGATGGCAACACATCATTGGATCATAATATGTGGCATAAAGCACCATGTTCAAGTAGGGATTATAGCGGGGTGCAGGAGAGTGGACCGCGTAAAAGAGATGAGGATAGTGATGATGATGGTGATGTTGATAAAGACGATCACCGCGGCGATGATTCCCCTCCCGATGGCATTCTGGTGCCACCGAGAGAGAGGAGGAGAGGTTCTCCCCCTTGTGCTTCCTCCTCCATGGCCTACCCTCTGGATGGGGAGAGGTTCTCCCTCTGGTGCTTGGCCTTCATGGTGATGATGCCCCCTTCGGGATCGTCCTCCATAGCCTCCGGTGATGATGCCCCCCTCCGGCAGGGTGCTAGAGAGGGCCTAGATTGATTTCTCGTGGCTACAGAGGCTTGCGGCAGCGGAACTCCTGATCTAGGTTAATTTCTAGAGTTTATGTATATATAAGAGGTTTTGGCGTCGAGGACAAGTCAGGGGGGTCTCCGGGCTGTCCACGAGGTAGGGGGCGCGCCCAAGGGGGGTGGGCGCGCCTCCCACCCGTGGGCAGCCTGGGACTCTTCTGGCCCAACTCTTTTACTCCATGGCCTTCTTCTAGTCCAAAAATAAGCTCCGTCAAGTATCAGGTCAATTGGACTCCGTTTGGTTTTCCTTTTCTGTGATACTCTAAAACTAGGAAAAACAGAAACTGGCACTGGGCTCTAGGTTAATAGGTTAGTCCCAGAGACCATATAAAATAGCATATAAATGCATATAAAACATCCAAGGTTGATAATATAATAGCATGAATACTTCATAAATTATAGATACGTTGGAGACGTATCAACATCCCCAATCTTAATTCCTCCTCGTCCTCGACTAGGTAAATGATAAAAGAAATAATTTATGAAGTGTGAATGCTAGCAAGTGCATAAGTTTCATCAATGATAGTTCCAGTCACTTTTTCTAGCATCATTATATATCATAACAGTAGCTCATTTTCATAAAACTTTTCATGATCAAGTAACAAGATATTCACATGTTAAAGTATTGATCATAAACTTTCTTGAAACTAACAAACTATATTCTCAGTCATCAAACAATTGCAATTCATCTTATTTTCAGGAAGGGTCTAGGTCAGAGCTTTGATTTAGCAAACTCCACATACGCAACTATCATTTAGTCTTTCACAATTGCTAACACTCACGTGATATTGATGGGTTCAAAGTTTTAATCGGACACAGAGAAAGATAGGGGCTTATAGATTCGCCTCCCAACATTTAACCTCAAGGGTAATGTCAACAATAATAGTTCATGATAACTTACATCCAATTGTATATATATATCAGGATCTTTCCAACGCAATGTGCTTGTCAAAGGATAAAATGTAAAAAGGAAAGGTGAAGATCACCATGACTCTTGCATAAGGGTACAAGATAAAAGTAAAAGATAGGCCCTTCGCAGAGGGAAGCATTGGTTGTCTTGCACTTTTATGGTTGGATTCACAAAATATTAATGCAAAAGAACGTCACTTTATATTTCCACTTGTGATATGGACCATTATTATGTGGTATGTCGCTTTTATTTCTTCCACATCACAATATTGTATAAAGCTTAATTTCTCCACATTAATAGATCGTACATATTTAGAGGTCAATTTTTATTGCATGCACCGATGACAACTTACTTGAAGGATCTTACTCAATCGATAGGTAGGTATGGTGGACTCTCATGGCAAAACTGGTTGAAGTAATGTTTGGAAACACAAGTAGTATCTCTACTTGGTGCAAAGAATTTGGCTAGCATGAGGGGGGAAAGCAACCTCAACATGTTGGATGATCCAAGACAATATACTTTATTTTAGATATAAGAAAACATAACCCATTATATTGTCTTCCTTGTCCGACATCAACCTTTTAGCATGTCATATTTTAATGAGTGCTCACAATTACAAAAGATGACCAAGATAGTATATTTATGTGTGAAATCTCTCTTCCTTCAATATTCTTTCATGAATTGTTCAAGTGACCAATTCTACGTTTGCTAACTTTCAATAAGTTTACTACCTATACTTATTCTGTGTGAAGTCATTACTCCCCATGGTATAAGCATATAAAACATATATAAATTTAGATTTATGATATTCAATTCATTCAACCATTTACTCATAGGATATATGTGAAGCACGTGAGTAAATGACAAACTACTCCAAAAAGATATAAGTGAAGGACACTGAGTGGTCAAATAATTAACTAGCCATGGGAGGGTTCTTTTTTTTCATTCAAGATTTCAGATCCAATGATTTTATTCAAACAGCAAGTAAAATTTAAAATACGCTCCAAGCAAAACACATATCATGTGACGAATAAAAATATAGCTCCAAGTAAGGTATACCAATAATTTTGAAGATGAAAGAGGGGATGCCTTCCGGGGCATCCCCAAGCTTAGGCGCTTGAGTCCTCCTTGAATATTACCTTGGGGTTCCTTGGGCATCCCCAAGCTTAGGATCTTTCCACTCCTTATTCTCCTCATATCGATATCTCACCCAAAGCTTGAAAACTTCAATCACACAAAACTTAACGGAACTTCGTGAGATAGGTTAGTATGATAAAGAGTAAACCATTCACTTGGGTACTGTCAAAGACAAGGATTATAATTGTTCTCACACAATGCCTACTGTACCATATCATTTCTGCAATTTATATTGAGGAATATAAGCCATAGAAACTAGAAAACAAGCAAACTGTGCAATGAAAACAGAATCTGTCAGAAACAGAACAATCTGTAATGATCTGAACACCAACCATACTGCTGCTACTCCAAAAATTCTGAAATAAATTGGTGGACGTGAGAAATTTGTCTATTAATCTTCTGAAAAAATAATCAACTCAACCGCACTCTTCTGTAAAAAATGGCAGCTAATCTCGTGAGCGCAAAGTTTCTGTTTTTTACAGCAATATCACATTAACTCTCACCCAAGTCTTCCCAAAGGTCTTACTTGGCACTTTATTGAAACAAAATCTATAATACATGATTAGTACAGTATCTTAATCATGAGAACACACAAAAACAGTAAGGGTAAATACTGGGTTGTCTCCCAACAAGCGATTTTCTTTAATGCCTTTAGCTAGGCATGATGATTTCAATGATGCTCACATAAAAGATAAGAATTGAAACATAAAGAGAGCATCATGAAGAATATGACTAGCACATTTAAACCTAACCCACTTACTATTCCTAGGGATTTTGTGAGCACACAATTTATGGGAACAAGAATCAACTAGCATAGGAAGGAAAAACAAGTATAACTTCAAAACTTTAAACACATAGAGAGGAAATTTGATATTATTGCAACTCCTACAAGCATGTATTCCTCCCTCGTAATAATTTTTAGTAGCACCATGAATGAGTTCAACAATATTACCATCACATAAAGCATTCTTTTCATGATCTACGAGCATATAAATTTTACTACTCTCCACATAAGCAAAATTCTCATTCGGAATGGCGGGATCACTAGTTCCTAAAGTTGTCACTCTTCCAAACCTGCTTTAGATGATAGTATTATTCATACTCCAAAAGATATAAGTGAAGTTCATGGAGAGTTCTACAATTAATGTAGACTAACCAATATCCAAGCTCAAAATGTATAAGTGAAGCACACAAAGCATTCTATAAAGCCATACTCAAAAGATTTAAGTGAAGCTCAAAGAGCAATTCTATACGATCATACTTAGAAGATATAAGTGAAGCACATGAAGTATTCTATAAATTGATTAAGTAACATCTCATACTAGCATGGTTCTTAAATAAAAATAAAAACACAAATGACACAAATCATGTGAACAAAACAAAAACCGAGGTATACCGATAATTGTAGAAGAAGAAAGATGGGATGCCAACCGGGGCATCCCCAAGCTTAGATGCTTGACTATCCTTAAAATATTTACTTGGGGTGCCTTGGGCATCCCCAAGCTTGATCTCTTGCCTCTCTTTATTCTTCTCACATTGGTAACTCCTCGTTCTTCGAACACTTCATCCACACAAAACCATAACAAAAACTTTGTGCGATCCGTTAGTATAATAAAGCAAATCACTACCTTTAGGTACTGTTTCAAACTCATTCCAATTTCATATTAGAACTATATCTACTGTATTCCAACTTCTCTACGGTTCATACCCTCCGATACTAGCCATAGATACATCAAAATAAGCAAACAACACACGAAAAACAGAATCTGTCTAAAACAGGACAGTCTATAGTAATCTGAAGGTTTAGTAAACTTCTGCAACTCCAAAAATTATGAAATAAATTTGACAATTTGAAAAATTTGTACAGAAGTAATGTGCAAAAATTTTCAGACCCATTTGACTTTCAGTAAAAAATATTAAATCATGCACTACAGCCAAAGTTTCTGTTTTTGTTCTGCACATAGTAAACAAGTAATCCAATCATCCTAAAACCAAAGCGTGGCACATTATATATATATATATATATATATATATATATATATATATATATATATATATATATATATATATAAGGGGATAATTATTTACAGAGAAACTTCCATGAAAATTCTACATTGTTTCCGTGAGCATGAACACGAGTGCTCAAGGTCGACCCTCACTTCTTCAATGCATAACTTTCCAATCACTTCTCTTTTTGAAAAACTTTTTAGGCATGAGAGGCAAGTAATTTTTTTTGTATTTTCATTCTTTAATTTTTTTTGTATGTTTCACCCACAACTAAACAGAAACAAAAAAGGAAAAACAAAATCTACTTAGTGAAGAAAGCAAACAAGCACACACAAGAATATCAACCCCAGGCTATTGCACCTCGGCAACGGCGCCAGAAAAGAGCTTGATAATCCCCAAGTGCAGGGAATCATCGTAGCAATTCGCAATGGTGGAAGTGAAAAGTATGGAGTGTCGAACCCACAAGGAGCTAAAGGTAAGATCAATATTCTCTCAAGTCCTATCTGCCACTGATACGACTCTACGTACACCGAGCGTTTGCTTCCAACTAGCAATGAGAAATAAAACTAAGTTGTGGGTATGAAGAGGATAACTTTGTATGATATTGGCGAGCTAAAATACGAAAGTAGGTGCTATTATCATAAAGTTAGAATATATTACTAAATATTATAAATAGCGAGTGTGGAATAATGGTGGATAGGTGTGCGGAATTGTCCTAGGAAATTGTTAACCAGACCGGTAATCACTATTGCAGTTTCATATGAGGGAGAGGCATAAGCTAACATACTTTATCTTCTGGGATCATATGCATTTATGATTGGAACTCTAGCAAGCATCCGCAACTACTAAAGATCATTAAGGTAAAACCCAACCATAGCATTAAAGTATCAACTCCTCTTTATTCCCGTACACCATGTCCCGCTTATCCGTGTTTGTGTTTCAGTCACTCGCGCAACACAGACAATAAGCAAACCATGGACATATTGCAACACCCTACAGCGGGAATCCCTCACGCTTGCGCGACACGGAGGGCACCATAGGACAACACAAAGTAAAATATACAACTCATACCAATCTAGATCATCAATCAACCCAAATACAAAGGATATCTACTCAAAACATCATAGGATGGCAACACATCATTGGATCATAATATGTGGCATAAAGCACCATGTTCAAGTAGGGATTACAGCGGGGTGCGGGAGAGTGGACCGCATAAAAGAGATGAGGATGGTGATGTTGATGAAGACGTTCACCGCAGCGATGATTCCCCTCCCGATGGCATTCCGGTGCCACCGAGAGAGAGGAGAGGTTCTCCCCCTTGTGCTTCCTCCTCCATGGCCTCCCCCTTGGATGGGGAGAGGTTCTCCCTCTGGTCCTTGGCCTTCATTGTGATGATGGCCCCTCTGGGATCCTCCTCCATAGCCTCAAGTGATGATGGCCCCCTTCGACAAGGTGCCAGAGAGGGCCTAGATTGATTTCTCGTGGCTACAGAGGCTTGCGGCGGAGGAACTCCCAAGCTAGGTTAATTTCTGGAGGTTTCTATATATAAGAGTTTTTTGCGTCGAGAACAAGTCAGGGGGGTCTCCGGGCTGTCAACGAGGTAGGGGAGGGCGCCCATGGGGGTGTGCGCACCTCCCACCCTCGTGGGCATCCCAGGACTCTTCTGGCCCAACTCTTTTACTCCATGGCCTTCTTCTGGTCCAAAAATAAGCTCCGCCAAGTTTCAGGTCAATTGGACTCCGTTTGGTTTTCCTTTTCTGCAATACTCTAAAACAAGGAAAAACAGAAACCGGCACTGGGCTCTAGGTTAATAGGTTAGTCCCCAAAACCATATAAAATAGCATATAAATGCATATAAAGCATCCAAGGTTGATAATATAATAGCATGAATACTTCATAAATTATAGATACGTTTGAGACATATCACAGCCGTGTTCGCATGCCATTTGGCTTGCCGAGCATGCCTGCCGCCTTCCAGCGTCACTCACTGAGCATCCTGGCAGCTCAGGAGGCCAGGCATCACGCCGTCCTGGAGGAGATCGCGATGATTCTCCATGAGCCACCAGCACTCGTGGAGCCTCCTGAGGCTCAGGGCCCTGGCGGCTCGTGAGGAATGACTCCTTCAGCGTGCACCTTCAGCTACTCCAACACCACTCCAGCCACGGTAACATGTGACTCTTTGCAATTCATTTAGTTGGTGGCGCCCTCGGGCAGCATCATCCCCAAGTCGCACGGGCATGTCCCTGTGACATGTATCATTTTGCATCTCTAGCTTACTTTGATGGGGGCGCCCCTCGAGCTGCATCATCCCCATGCCGCAAGGGTCCTTCCTTGTGGCATGTATCGTTCTTGCATCTATCTAAGCTAACCTGCCGCTTTGCTTGAGTAGTTTTATGTCTATCACCTGCTTATCTGGTACTTTGATACCCAACCCGCAACCGCCGTCGTTACCACGGGAGCCGCGTGCCGGTTGTCTTTCTTTAGGATTCCTCGCATGAGTAGGATAGGCATGGCATATGTGCTCGGGTCCGTCCCTGCAGCGTCGATAAACCCAATGACTGAGCTCTGTCTGGCGGGCCGGCCCTGTTCACGTCACCTCCTGGGGTCGTTGGCGTCTGGCCTTCTCATGTAACCACATCAGGAAATTCGTCTGATGCAGGTTGCCTAACCATCTTGCAGGACCGCCGAAGCTATCAAGAACCAAGACCAGGAGCAACCCACCTTGAGGTAGGGCCTCGTGAGTCCTACGCTGGCTCACGGGTGCACAACCACACCTCGTCTAGCCCTGCCGTGCAAGCCATGTGTCAGGGCGGGGTCGTACATGCCCCGGGGAATCCACTCAGAGGGAGCCCTCATCCACGCACCAGTGGAAGCACCATGCTCCGTGCTGGCAGTCGACACGGTCGAGGAGCGGCTATGCCCGTGTAAGTGCGGAAGCGCTACACTCCGCGCTGGTGATAAACAACCGAGGGCGGCCCTATGGCCATACCAACCCGAGGGAGCCACCCGACTCAGTGTCCAGCCTTACCGCAATGCTCCCCCTCAGGAGAGTCCCGTGAGGGGGCTGGGCACGGGGGCTGCGCTTCGGCCTCGCCTAGCGTACATCGCCCTGCCAGGTCCCTTAGACCTGGTCGTCGCGCACCCTCCCGAGCGGGACCTCGGGGAGGGCAGGTATGAAGGTCTATTTGAGTGTCAAGGGGGACTCCTGAGCATTGTGACTCAGGAGCCTAACTGGCCACGTAACCCCTCACCCATTGGTCCTGTCCTGGTGATCCGGACGGCCCAATAGCGGCTGAGGTATGCGAGGGTTCGGTGAGGGAGTCCTGGACTAAGGGGTCCTCGGGCATCCGGCCTGTTAGCCATGGGCCGGACTGATGGGCTATGAAGATACGAAGACTGAAGACTACACCCGAGTCCAGATGGGACACTCCTTGGCGTGGAAGGCAAGCTTGATGACCGGATATGTAGATTCCCTTCTTTGTAACCGACCTTGTGTAACCCTAGATCCTCTCGGTGTCTATATAAACCGGAGGACTTAGTCCGGATAAGGGACTCATCATCTTAGACATACAAGCTAGACCTCTAGGGTTTATCCATTATGATCTCGAGGTAGATCAACTCTTGTAATACACCTATTCATCAATATCAATCAAGCAGGACGTAGGGTATTACCTTCATAGAGAGGGCCTGAACCTGGGTAAACATCGTGTCCCTTGTCTCCTGTTACCATCGACCTTAGACGAACATTTCGGGACCCCCTACCCGAGATCCGCCGGTTTTGACACTGACATTGGTGCTTTCATTGAGAGTTCTAGTGTGTTGTCACTAAAAGGTTTGATGGCCCCTTCAATTGTCCATAATGATGCTGTCCAAGGAGAAACTTTCCTCCCCGGACAGATCTTCGTGTTCGGTGGCTCCGCAGTGCGGGCCAATTCACTTGACCATCTGGAGCAAATCGAAAGCTACGCCCCTGGCCATCAGGTCAGATTTGGGAGCTTGAACTACGTCGCGGACACCCGTGGAGACTTGATCTTCGCTAGATTCAAGACCGCGGTAGCCGCTCTCGGTCGCCTTGATGATCATGACCTAAATCTATCATCAGGATGCATCCAGGAGATTGCTCTTGTAACCGCTCTGGCCCTAGATCCGGAGCAAGTTGTGCCACCCAAGGACGGGAGGATCAACCCCACCACGGAGGCCACAGATTCCACGGTGTTGGAGCCGCATATAGACTTAACCTCTCACGACGTCTCTGTCAGCGGAACTCCGGACTCATCTCCGACCGTAAGTTCCGAACCACGTGAGGCCGTGGACGCGGAGCTTGATCGTTTATCGGTCTTTGAATTCGGTGCCGCAGACATCTTCCAGCGCTCGCCTTTGGGCGATATGCTAAACTTGTTAAAAAACATGTCCTTGATAGAGGACTCACAGCAGAACTATATCCGGCTCGAACTAGGGGCTGACGGTGGAGAGTTTCGCTTCCCACCCGCCACCCACTTCATAGCCATGGTCGAGGATTTGACCGACGAACTTGACTACGACTCCGAGGACATCGACGGTATGGACGACGATGCCGGAGAAGAAGAGGTCCAGAACCCGCCGTTCACCGGACGCTGGATGGCCACTTCCTCGTATGATGTATACATGGTGGATGAACTGAAGGAGAACAACGGCGAGGACAAGGAAGATCCAGCTGAGGATAAACCTTCTAAAACATAGTCCAAGCGTCGGCGTCAGCGGGGCTGCTCTAAGTCACGCTGCAGTAAAGACAGCAGTACCAGCACAGGAGAAGACAACACTCTAGAAGGTGTCGAAGACAATGAAGACCCCGTCGATATAGTTAATGAACAAGATGAACGAGAGGGGGGGCAGGTTAACCCCGGTAAACAGGCCACACATGAAGATTCGGAGGACGATAACTACCTTCCGCTCTCCGAGGACGAGGTGAGCCTCGACACCGAGGATTTCATCGTGCATGAGGAACCTCTTGAGCAGGAGCGCTTCAAGCGCCAGTTAATGGCCACTGCATGGAGCCTGAAAAAGAAGCAGCAGTAGTTTCAAGCTGACCAAGATCTGCTCAATGATAAATGGACCGATGTCCTAGCAGCCGAAGAGTACGGCCTCAAGCGCCCAACCAAAAGCTACCCAAAGCGCAAATTTCTACCTCAGTTTGACGAGGAGGCGCCGAACTACATACCTCCATCATACATTGGGGCTGACCGACCACCACGTGGTCGAGACAAAACGGCAACTCACGTAGAACACCAGCCAGCCCCGCCTCAGCGCACATGCAGAGGTAAACCAGCCCGGGGGCATATAGTTAACCTCCGGCAAACCCTGAACAATAAACCAGGACACACTAGATCAATCTACGGATTGTGAGGGCGTGCCTTGACACGAGACGACAGCCACCTATTCGGACGTGACAAACTTAGTCACACACAGGCCGAAAACCGCAGACGGACTCCATTCGAGCTACGTTGTGATACGCCCCGATATAGAGGCGCCGCACACCCTCATTGCTTCACTGATGAGGTCCTGGATCATGAATTTCCAAAAGGGTTCAAACTTGTCAATATAGAATCATACGATAGAACCACGGACCCCGCGGTGTGGATCGAACACTTCATTCTCCACATTCATATGGCTCGCGACGACGACCTCCACGGCATCAAATACCTCCCTTCAAACTCAAAGGGCCAGCTCGGCATTGGCTCAACAGTCTGCCTGCAAATTCTATTGGAAGCTGGGAGGACTTGGAAGATGCTTTCCTCGATAACTTCCAAGGTACATATGTTCGACTTCTGGACGCTGATGACTTAAGCCATATAGTTCAACAACCCGGAGAGTCTGCCAGGAAATTCTAGACTAGGTTCTTAACTAAAAAGAACCAAATCATCGATTGTTCGGATGCCGAAGCCCTAGTAGCCTTCAAACACAGCATCCGCGATGAATGCCTCGCTCGCCACCTCGGCCAAGAAAAGCCAAAATCCATGGCAGCCCTCACGACACTCATGAGCCGCTTTTGTGCGGGCGAAGACAGTTGGTTGGCCCATAGCAAAAACAATGCAAGCGACGCCGGCACCCCTGAAGCTAAAACTAGCAAAGAAAAGTCTCGACACAACAGATACAAGCGTCGAAAAAACAGTGATAACATCGAGGACACGACAGTCAATGCCGGATTCAGGGGCCCTAAGTGCGGTCAGCGGAAGAAGCCGTTCCAAAAGAACAATTCTGGCCCATCTAGCTTAGACCGCATACTTGATCGTCCATGCTGGACTCATGGCACCCTAGACAAGCCACCCAATCATACAAATAGACATTGCTGGGTTTTTAAAAAGGCCGGCAAATTAAACACCGAGAACAAGGAAAAGGGGTCTCAAAGCGATGACAATGACGAAGAGCCCCAGCAACCGAACACAAGGGAACAGAAGAAGTTTCCCCCTGAGGTCAAAATGGTAAACATGATATACGCTACCCACATCCCCAAGAGGGAGCGCAAGCGTGCGCTCAGAGACGTCTAAGCGATAGAGCCGGTTGCCCCAAAATTTAATCCATGGTCATCATCCCCAATCACCTTTGATCGCCGGGATCATCCGACTAGTATCCGTCACGGTGGCTCAGCCGCACTGGTCTTAGACCCGATAATTGACGGGTTCCACCTGACTCGCGTCCTTATGGACGGAGGTAGAAGCCTTAACCCGCTCTCTCAGGATACAGTGCAAAAAATGGGCATTATCTTCAAAGGAGTCATACCAGGCATACAGGCCCGCTGTACGGGCTCAATCACACTCGAGGTTGTCTTCGGATTTCTGGACAACTTCCGAAGCGAGGATTTAATTGTCAATATCATCCCATTTCGCAGCGGCTATCACGGACTGCTTGGACAAACTGTGTTTGCTCGATTCAATGCGGTACCACACTATGCTTATATCAAGCTCAAGATGCCCGGTCCACGCAGTGTCATAACAGTTAACAGAAATACGGAACGCTCCCTCCATACAGAAGAGCACACAGCTGCCTTAGCAGCAGAAGTACAGAGCGGCCTTCTCAAGCAGAACCTTAACTCGGCTGCCGAGCCCACGGACACCGTTAAGAGGGTCTGAATTACTCTGCAGCAGGAGACCTCGGCTTGTCAGGAGCTCGACTAGCAATTCGGCCTCCATCGCAGTTCCGATCAAGTGGTGGCATTCGTGCCGTGCATACATAACCACGCGCTCAAATCCCATGGGCATCGACGGAGGCATGGCTAGCTTGTGGTCCGTAGTATGGCTCAACCGACGTCGGATACACATATATTTTCATTTTTCCTTGTTTCCTTTTCAGGTCTCAATCCCACAGGCACCATCTGATGGCCTAGTCATCGGTCCTCTTGAAGGATAAACACACCAAGACAGCGAGAAACGCAGGCGTATGGGGGACTTTTTAGGTGATTCCGTTAACGATAACTTTACCTGTTTTTTCAGGACCCACACGCAGCTCTCGCTTGGTTTCGGCATGTCAAATAGCATGTTGCTTATCACACTACATGTATCAATGCGCCTTGACGTACTAATTAAATTACAATGAGAACAGTCTGCGGCTGGAGCTGTAAGGCAACAACTTTTTTGTTCCTTGTCTATTTTCTTTCTTTTTTTCTTTTTTTTCAGCTCCCCTGTGGATAATCCTATCAGGTAGCACCCGTACACTTCGGTACGCTCGATGCTATCCAGGGGCTTCATAGCACGCCACATTACAGTAACAAAAGTCCAAACACTTTTTATTAGTATAGTTAGGCACCCCAAATTTAGCATTATACGCATTGGCTCCGAATCATGTCTTTGGTAATAGTTGGGTTGCCCGGCTCCTGTGCTTGCTACCTTACATTCCGCTATATCGGCTAAGGTAGTAAAGGGAGAACTACTGTGATTGTGCCTTGGTTTATCCAAAGGAGCACCTCTGTAGAGAAAGCCGAAAAATGACTGTCATGATGCGGCGAGAGCCGGCCAGCTGTTCGGAGGTTGCAAATCGTTGGAGATTTCTACTGCATCACGCGAAGGATTGGTACTTCCAGATCAGACGCTTATAGCACTCTAGTTCCGATATTAGGGGCTGCACCCATGTTTTTATTGTCGCACTCCTATGGCTAAGTGAGGGTGTTACAGCCGCATAGTCTAGTTGCCTGGTTCGTTGTGCTAAACAAATCCTTCAAGGACCATCTAATTGGATCAAGATTGTTTAGATTCCATCCCGAACACCCCCGTACTACCTACGTGGGGGCAGAAGCCGACGACTGGTTAACCCTCAGATTTTATACAACACGGCCGCATAGGAAGTAAAAATTTAAGAACATAACAAAGCATTATATTGCATAAACACTTTGTTTATCATACAAGGCAGAGGGAACTCGCATACATTCATTCAAAGATAGTGTCTTTCACACAGTGATCCGCAACAATGCGGGATCCCTCCAGGACACCATCAAAATATAACTCGGGTCGGCGGTGCTCTTTGCCCTCAGGTGGCCCCTCAGTCATTAGCTTCTTGGCATCCATCTTTGCCCAATGGGTCTTGACACGGGCAAAGGCCATCCATGCACCTTCAATACAGACCGACCGCTTTATCACCTCAAGACGTGGGCAGGAATCAACAAACCGCTTCACAAGTCCAAAGTAGCTGCTGGGCATCGGCGCAGCATGCCATAGTCGGACTATAAGCTCCTTCATTGCCAGCTCGGCCGCCTTGTGCAGCTCAACCAGCTGTTTCAGCTGGTCACTGAAGGACAACGGATGTTCTGGTCCAAGATATTGAGACGAGAACTGCTTCTCCGTATAACTCCCTTCTTCGGCCCGATAGAACTCTGCAACATCTGATATGCTACGCAGCAAATCCGTAAACGCCCCTGGAGAACTCTAAATTCGGGTAAGTAATAGGAATGTTTCCTTCACAGACTTACTTTGCATAACAAAAGCCATACCCGCCGCGATCTTCCTGGCTTCCTGGATTTCCTAAAGGGCGCTCTGGGCTACGGCTCGAGCCTCCTGCACGCTCTTGAGGGCCCTCGCAAGTTCGGACGCTTGCGTCTTGGAATCACGCTCCAAGGACTCGCACTTCTTGACGGTGTCCTGGAGCTCTTGCTGAACCTCGCCAACCTGGGCCTCGTGCTTCTCGCGCATGGTGTGTTCCTTGGCCGCTTTGTCCCCGGCTTTCTTTAATGCCTTCTTGAGGGCCGCCACCTCGGTCGTGGCCCCTAATAAAGTTCATGGCACTTTAGTCAACACGAACCATTCATCCTTCCTAAACATACACACAGGTTACTGCATACCTTTGTTGTCCTCCAGCTGCTTCTTCACGACGCTGAGCTCTTTCTCGATCCGCTCCAGGTCCTGCTTCAGTCCAGAGACCTCCGCAGTGTCAGTGGCAGCAGCCAGCAACGACACTTGCTTATTTACATAGACATATTATGTTAGACTCCTGCGAAAATTATTTTGATCCCCCATTTGGCTTTTCCTTTCCAGACACCGAATAGAGCATCAGGGGCTACTGTCCACATTGTGATATTTTTTCTATAATTATTACCTCAAAGCCTGTTAAAAGGCTAGTGCAGGCCTCGGTTAGTCCGCTTTTAGCAGACTGAACCTTTTCAATCACCATACCCATAAGGACACGGTGCTCATCCACAATGGTGGCACCTCGCAGCGCCTCCAGCAGGTTGTCCGATGCCTTTGGTTGGCGAGAGGTCATCGGTGGAACAGACACGCCTCCTCCTTTCGGGGAAGGCCGTTCGCTGGACTCTAGAGCCGTATAGGTCTCCGGAATAGTATCCGGCTGAGGGCCGAACGGAACTTGGCCCCCACAGCCAGTCCCCATGGGGGCTTTTTCCCCAATGTGTCTGGTAGCCGAGCAGTCATCCTGCGGCGCCTTAACAATTTCTGGAATCTCCCCCTAGTCTGGGAAGATCCTTTGGGACGCCACCTCGTCATTACCCTTGGGTGAGGCAGAATGAGCGGGCGGCGGAGACATGCTAGCCATCTCCTTTGAGTCTAGCGAATCCTTTGTCGAGGATCGCGGTGAGCCGTCACGGGCCGGAGTGTAAATGGCATAGTTTAAACATATTAATATTATAAATTGGAAAGGCAAGGTATTGGGAGGTGCATAGGGTTTTGGTACTTATGAGGCAGCCCGAGGCTTGGTCCGGGGCATTCGCTCCGGACTGCTTTCGACATCCCATCGGAGTTATCCGCAAGGGATCCCTTCCCCCTCTTGAGCGCTTCCGCCTCTAGATTTGTGGAGGCCTCTCTTTTCTTCTTTCCCCCCTCCAGGGGGAAGCCGCTTTCTTCTTCCTCCTCACCTCGTCTTCGGCGACCGAAGAGTTAGTCTCATCTTCGGACGACATGTCCGAAGCACCCTTTCGGCGAAGGCCGCTCCTGCTCCCTTTGGCCTTCTTCTTGGCCTTCTTCTCCCACACATCATAAGGCGCCGGGAATAGCATCTTCGTTAGGAGTGGGGTTTCCTCGACTTCGGGAAGTGGAGCAGGACAATTAATCCGCTCCGCTATGTCGATCTAGGCCTAAAAATTGATAGGAAGGCTTAGACTCCTTCCCAAAATATGCCAGTAATGGCTATACCTTGAATACATGAAATAACTTACCGAATTGGCCTGGCGCTTCAAGCTAAGCCCGTGATCTTCGGTCATGGGCAGTGGTGGCTCACCGGCCTTGAAGAGCACTTTACAGATATCTTCGTGCGTTGTGCCGAAGAGCTATTATAGCGTCTGATGCTTGGCCAGATTGAACTCCCACAAAAAGCAAGTCCGGTGTTGGCATGGAAGGATCCGGCGAATGAGCATAACTTGGATCACGTTGACGAGTTTGATCCTCTTGGTTAGCATGTTCTGAACACACGTCTGGAGCCCAGTCAGCTCGCTCGGAGTGCCCCAGGTGAGGCCCTTCTCTTGCCAGGAGGTAAGCCGCAGCGGAGTTCCGGATCGGAATTCGGGGGCCGCTGCCCAGTTGGTGTCGAGCGGTTCGGTGATGTAGAACCACCTGACTGCCACCCCTTCACTATCTCCACGAAGGAACCTTCGGGCCATATCATGTTGGGCATCTTGCCCACCATGGCGCCTCCGCCCTCTGCTTGCTGGCCTCTCACCACCTTCGGCTTTGCATTGAACATCTTCAGCCATAGGCCGAAGTGAGGCGGGATACGGAGGAAGGCCTCGCAAAAGATTATGAATGCTGAGATGTTGAGGACAAAATTGGGGGCTAGATCATGGAAATATAGCCCGTAGTAAAACATCAGTCCGCGGACAAATGGGTGGAGTGGGAGTCCCAGCCCGCGGACGAAGTGTGCGAGAAATAAACCCTCTCATGGGGCTCTAGGTAGGGATGATCTGTCCTTCAGCCGGGAGACGGTGAACGATCTCCTTTGCTAGGTATCCGGCCTATCGAAGCTCCTTGATGTCTTTCTTCTGGATAGAAGAAGCCATCCACTTGCCACCAGCTCCTGACCCGGACATGGTTGGAGTGCTTTCTCGAGTGGGAAACAGATGAGAACTTGGGCGCTGGACCTCAAGAGTGGAAAGGCAGAAGAAGAGAGAAGGCGTGGGAGAAGAAAGGGGAATCTTATCTCCTTATAAGGGTAGTGAATATTGAACGCCACCCCACTCGCCTCAAAATTCGCCTGCTCCCGAGGGCTGTGTAAACGGCACGGTTGGGTTACCCAGGCCCGTATTGATGAGAATACCATAATAAGGGGACACGATCTCTGCTTCAACAAGACGTGCCAATGGCAACCGCGTCTTGAAACATGGAGTGGCAGGCAAAAAACGGTTCGAAATTATGACCGGATGGACGTGATGTCATGTTGTAAAAGTTGTCAGCGGATTGGACTCGTGTATTATTATTATATTCTCTCTACCATTGTGTGTGGTGTGTGTTACAGGTCCGGACACGATCAATTCGTCCGAAGACTATTCTAGAGTTCGAAAGTAGGAACCCGTCTTGCAATGCCGAAGACAGCACTACGCGCCGGATACCTTGTCATTGAAGCCAGGTTTAGGTGCTACTGAGGGAGTCCTGGACTAAGGGGTCCTCGGGCGTTTGGCCTGTTAGCCATGGGCCGGACTGATGGGTTGTGAAGATACGAAGACAGAAGACTACACCCGAGTCCGGATGGGACTCTCCTTGGCATGGAGGGCAAGCTTGACGACTGGATATGTAGATTCCCTTCTTTGTAACTGACCTTGTGTAACCTGAAGGAAATATGCCCTAGAGGCAATAATAAAGTTATTATTTATTTCCTTATAATCATGATAAATGTTTATTATTCATGCTAGAATTGTATTAACCGGAAACATAATACATGTGTGAATACATAGACAAACAAAGTGTCACTAGTATGCCTCTACTTGACTAGCTCGTTAATCAAAGATGGTTATGTTTCCTAACCATGGACAAAGAGTTGTTATTTGATTAACGAGGTCACATCATTAGTTGAATGATCTGATTGACATGACCCATTCCATTAGCTTAGCACCTGATCGTTTAGTATGTTGCTATTGCTTTCTTCATGACTTATAAATGTTCCTATGACTATGAGATTATGCAACTCCCGTTTGCCGGAGGAACACTTTGGGTGCTACCAAACGTCACAACGTAACTGGGTGATTATAAAGGAGTACTACAGGTGTCTCCAATGGTCGATGTTGGGTTGGCGTATTTCGAGATTAGGATTTGTCACTCCGATTGTCGGAGAGGTATCTCTGGGCCCTCTCGGTAATACACATCACATAAGCCTTGCAAGCATTACAACTAATATGTTAGTTGTGAGATGATGTATTACGGAACGAGTAAAGAGACTTGCCGGTAACGAGATTGAACTAGGTATTGGATACCGACGATCGAATCTCGGGCAAGTAACATACCGATGACAAAGGGAACAACGTATGTTGTTATGCGGTCTGACCGATAAAGATCTTCGTAGAATATGTAGGAGCCAATATGGGCATCCAGGTCCCGCTATTGGTTATTGACCAGAGACATGTCTCGGTCATGTCTACATTGTTCTCGAACCCGTAGGGTCCGCACGCTTAAGGTTACGATGACAGTTATATTATGAGTTTACATGTTTTGATGAACCGAAGGAGTTCGGAGTCCCGGATGAGATCGGGGACATGACGAGGAGTCTCGAAATGGTCGAGACGTAAAGATTCATATATTGGATGATATGGTTAGGCCAAGGGGTCAAGCCCATGAGGCTTTAGATCGGTGCAAAAAGGAGTTTTGCGGAGGCCAGGGGGCCAAACGCCGGAGACGCTGGCGTCTGGCCCTGGGCCAGACGCCGAGGCCCATGGCGTCTGGGCCAGACGCCAAGGATTGTGGCGTTTGGTCCTGGAGTCCGAGTGGGACTCTTGCCTTTCGGGCAAAACCGACTTTGAGGAGGCTTTTGCTCCAAGTTTCGACCCCGGGGCTCAACATATAAATAGAGGGGCAGGGCTAGCACCAAAGGGACAACAAGTTGATCCACGTGATCTATTCCTTAGCCGTGTGCGGTGCCCCCTGCCACCATATACCTCGATAATACTGTAGCGGAGTTTAGGCGAAGCCCTGCTACTGTAGTTCATCAAGATCGTCACCACGCCGTCGTGCTGACGGAACTCTTCCCCGACACTTTGCTGGATCGGAGTCCGGGGATCGTCATCGAGCTGAACGTGTGCTCGAACTCGGAGGTGCCGTAGTTTCGGTGCTTGATCGGTTGGATCGTGAAGACGTACGACTACTTCCTCTACGTCGTGTCATCGCTTCCGCAGTCGGTCTGCGTTGGGTACGTAGACAACACTCTCCCCTCGTTGCTATGCATCACATGATCTTGCGTGTGCGTAGGAAAACTATTGAAATTACTACGAAACCCAACAGTGGTATCAGAGCCTAGGTTACTTATGTTGATATTATATGCACGAGTAGAACACAAGTGAGTTGTGGACGATACAAGTCATACTGCCTACCAGCATGTCATACTTTGGTTCGGCGGTATTGTTGGACGAGACGACCCGGACCAACCTTACGCGTACGCTTACGCGAGACCGGTTCCCTCGACGTGCTTTGCACATAGATGGCTTGCGGGCGACTGTCTCTCCAACCTTAGTTGAACCGAGTATGGCTACGCCCGGTCCTTGAGAAGGTTAAAACGGAGTCTATTTGACAAACTATCGTTGTGGTTTTGATGCGTAGGTGAGATTGGTTCTTACTTAAGCCCGTAGCAGCCACGTAAAAACATGCAACAACAAAGTAGAGGACGTCTAACTTGTTTTTGCAGGGCATGTTGTGATGTGATATGGTCAAGGCATGATGCTGAATTTTATTGTATGAGATGATCATGTTTTGTAACCAAGTTATCGGCAACTGGCAGGAGCCATATGGTTGTCGCTTTATTGTATGCAATGCAATCGCGATGTAATGCTTTACTTTATTGCTAAACGGTAGTGATAGTCGTGAAAGCATAAGATTGGCGAGACGACAACGATGCTACGATGGAGATCAAGGTGTCGCGCCGGTGACGATGGTGATCATGACGGTGCTTCGGAGATGGAGATCACAAGCACGAGATGATGATGGCCATATCATATCACTTATATTGATTGCATGTGATGTTTATCTTTTTATGCATCTTATCTTGCTTTGATTGACGGTAGCATTATAAGATGATCTCTCACTAAATTATCAAGAAGTGTTCTCCCTGAGTATGCACCATTGCCAAAGTTCGTCGTGCCCAGACACCACGTGATGATCGGGTGTGATAAGCTCTACGTCCATCTACAACGGGTGCAAGCCAGTTTTGCACACGCAGAATACTCAGGTTAAACTTGACGAGCCTAGCATATACAGATATGGCCTCGGAACACGGAGACCGAAAGGTCGAGCGTGAATCATATAGTAGATATGATCAACATAACGATGTTCACCATTGAAAACTACTCCATCTCACGTGATGATCGGTCATGGTTTAGTTGATTTGGATCACGTAATCACTTAGAGGATTAGAGGGATGTCTATCTAAGTGGGAGTTCTTAAATAATATGATTAATTGAACTTTAATTTATCATGAACTTAGTCCTGGTAGTATTTTGCAAATTATGTTGTAGATCAATAGCTCGCGTTGTTGCTTCCCTGTGTTTATTTTGATATGTTCCTAGAGAAAATCATGTTGAAAAATGTTAGTAGCAATGATGCGGATTGGATCCGTGATCTGAGGTTTATCCTCATTACTGCACAGAAGAATTATGTCCTTAATGCACCGCTAGGTGATGGACCTATTGCAGGAGCAAATGCAGACGTTATGAACGTTTGGCTAGCTCAATATGATGACTACTTAATAGTTTAAGTGCACCATGCTTAACGGCTTAGAATCGGGACTTCAAAGACGTTTTGAATGTCATGGACCATATGAGATGTTCCAGGAGTTGAAGCTAATATTTCAAGCAAATACCCGAGTTGAGAGATATGAAGTCTCCAACAAGTTCTATAGCTAAAAGATGGAGGAGAATCGCTCAACTAGTGAGCATGTGCTCAGATTGTCTGAGTACTACAATCGCTTGAATCAAGTGGGAGTTAATCTTCCAGATAAGATAGTGATTGACAGAATTCTCTAGTCACCATCACCAAGTTAGTAGAACTTCGTGATGAACTATGACATGCAAGGGATAACGGAAACGATTCCCAAGCTCTTCGTAATGCGGAAATTGACGAAGGTAGAAATCGAGAAAAACATCAAGTGTTGATGGTAGACAAGACCATTATTTTCAAGAAAAGGGGCAGAAGGAAGAAGGGGAACTTCAAGAAGAACAGCAAGCAAGTTGCTGCTCAAGTGAAGAAGCCCAAGTCTGATCCTAAGCCTGAGACTAAGTGTTTCTACTGCAAAGGGACTGGTCACTGGAGGCGGATCTACCCCAAGCGATTGGCGGATAAGAAGGATGGCAAAGTGAACATAAGTATATTTGATATACATGTTATTGATGTGTACTTTACTAGTGTTTATCGCAAACCCTCAGTATTTGATACTAGTTCAGTTGCTAAGATTAGTAACTCGAAACGGGAGTTGCAGAATAAACAGAGACTAGTTAAGGGTGAAGTGACAATGAGTGTTGTAAGTGGTTCCAAGATTTATATGATCATCGTCACACACTCCCTATACTTTCGGGATTAGTGTTGAACCTAAATAAGTGTTATTTGGTGTTTGCGTTGAGCATGAATATGATTTGATCATGTTTATTGTAATACGATTATTCATTTAAGTAAGAGAATAAATTGTTGTTCTGTTTACATGAATAGAACCTTATATGGTTACACACCCAATGAAAATAGTTTGTTGGATCTCGATCGTAGTGATACACATAATCATAATATTGAAACCAAAAGATGCAAAGTTAATAATGATAAGTGCAACTTGTTTGTAGCACTGTCGTTTAGGTCATATTGGTGTAAAGCGCATGAAGAAACTCCATACTGATGGAATTTTGGAATCACTTGATTATGAATCACTTGATGCTTGCAAACTGTGCCTTTTGGGCAAGATGACTAAAACTCCGTTCTCCGGAACAATGGAATGAGCTGCTGACTTATTGGAAATAATACATACCGATGTATGCGATCCAATGAGTGCTGATGCTCGTGGCAAGCATCGTTGTTTTCTGACCTTCACAAGATGATTTGAGCAGATATGGGTATATCTACTTGATGAAACATAAGTCTGAAATAGTTGAAAGGTTCAAAGAATTTCAGAGTGAAGTGGAAAAATCATCGTAACAAGAAAATAAAGTTTCTGCGATCTGATCGCGGAGACAAATATTTGAGTTACGAGTTTGGTCTTCAATTAAAACAATGTGGAATAGTTTCACAGCTCATGCCACCTGGAACACCACATCATTATGGTGTGTCCGAACGTCGTAACCGCACTTTATTTGATATGGTGCGATCTATGATATCTTTTTACCACTATCGTTTTGGGGTTATGCATTAGAGACAGCTGCATTCACGTTTTAAAATAGGGCACCATCTAAATCCATTGAGACGACACTGTATGAACTATGGTTTAGCAGTAAACCAAAGTTGTCGTTTCTTAAAGTTTGGGGCTGCGATGCTTATGTGAAAAAGTTTCATCCTGATAAGCTCAAACCCAAATCGGAGAAGTGCGTCTTCATAGAATACCCAAAGGAAATTGTTGGGTACACCTTCTATCACAGATCCGAAGGCAAAACATTCATTGCTAATAATGGATCCTTTCTAGAGAAGGAGTTTCTCTCGAAAGAAGTGAGTGGGAGGAAAGTAGAACTTGATGAGGTAATTGTACCTTCTCCCTTATTGGAAAGTAGTTCATCACAGAAATCTGTTCCTGTGACTACTACACCAATTGGTGAGGAAGCTAATGATGATGATCATGTAACTTCAGATCAAGTTACTACCGAATATCGTAAATAAACCAGAGTGAGATCCGCACCAGAGTGGTACGGTAATCCTGTTCTTGAAGTCATGTTACTAGACCATGATAAACCTACGAACTATGAGGAAGCAATGATGAGCCCAGATTCCACGAAATGGCTTGAGGCCATGAAATCTGAGATATGATCCATGTATGAGAACAAAGTGTAGACTTTGATTGACTTGCCCGATGATCGGTGAGTCATTAAGAATAAATGGATCTTCAAGAGGAAGACGGACGTTGATAGTAGTGTTACTATCTACAAAGCTAGACTTGTCGAAAAAGGTTTTTGACAAAGTTCAAGGTGTTGAATACGATGAGATTTTCTTACTCGTATCGATGCTTAAAAGTTTGTCCGAATCATGTTAGCAATTGCCGCATTTTATGATTATGAAATTTGGCAGATGGATGTCAAAACTGCATTCCTGAATGGATTTCTGGAAGAAGAGTTGTATATGATGCAACCGGAAGGTTTTGTCGATCCAAAGGGAGCTAACAAAGTGTGCAAGCTCCAGCGATCCATTTATGGACTGGTGCAAGAATCTCGGAGTTGGAATATACGCTTTGATAAGTTGATCAAAGCATATAGTTTTTGTACAGACTTACGGTGAAGCCTGTATTTACAAGAAAGTGAGTGGGAGCACTACAACATTTCTGATAAGTATATGTGAATGACATATTGTTGATCGGAAATAATGTAGAATTATTCTGCAAAGCATGAAAGGATACTTGAATAAAAGTTTTTCAAAGAAAGACCTTGGTGAAGCTACTTACACATTGAGCATCAAGATCTATATAGATAGATGAAGACGCTTGATAAGATTTTTCAATGAATACATACCTTGATAAATTTTTGAAATAGTTCAAAATGGAACAGTCAAAGAAGGAGTTCTTGCCTGTGTTGCAAGGTGTGAAATTGAGTAAGACTCAAGACCCGACCATGGCAGACAATAGAAAGAGAATGAAAAGTCATTCCCTATGCCTCAGTCATAGGTTCTATAAAGTATGCTATGCTGTAAACCAGACCTATTGTATACCTTGCTCTGATTTTGGCAAGGGAGTACAATAGTGATCTAGGAGTAGATCACTGGACATTGGTCAAGAATATCCTTAGTAAGGACTAAGGAGATGTTTCTCGATTATGAAGGTGATAAAAGAGTTTGTTGTAAAAGTTACATCAGTGCAAACTTTTACACTGATCCAGATGACTCTAAGTCTCAACCTGGATACATATTGAAAGTGGGAGCAATTAGCTAGAGTAGCTCCGTGCAGAGCATTGTGGACATAAAATATTTGCAAAATACATACGGCTCTGAATGTGACAGACCCATTGACTAAGCTTCTCTCACGAGCAAAACATGATCACACCTTAGTACTCTTTGGGTGTTAATCACATAAGCGATGTGAACTAGATTATTAACTCTAGTAAAACCCTTTGGGTGTTGGTCACATGACGATGTGAACTATGGGTGTTAATCATATACAGATATGAATATTGGTGTTAAATCACATGGTGATGTGAACTAGATTATTGACTCTAGTGCAAGTGGGAGACTGAAGGAAATATGCCCTAGAGGCAATAATAAAGTTATTATTTATTTCCTTATAATCATGATAAATGTTTATTATTCATGCTAGAATTGTATTAACCGAAAACATAATACATGTGTGAATACATAGACAAACTAAGTGTCACTAGTATGCCTCTACTTGACTAGCTCGTTAATCAAAGATGGTTATGTTTCCTAACCATGGACAAAGAGTTGTTATTTGATTAACGAGGTCACATCATTAGTTGAATGATCTGATTGACATGACCCATTCCATTAGCTTAGCACCTGATCGTTTAGTATGTTGCTATTGCTTTCTTCATGACTTATAAATGTTCCTATGACTATGAGATTATGCAACTCCCGTTTGCCGAAGGAACACTTTGGGTGCTACCAAACGTCACAACGTAACTGGGTGATTATAAAGGAGTACTACAGGTGTCTCCAATGGTCGATGTTGGGTTGGCGTATTTCGAGATTAGGATTTGTCACTCTGATTGTCGGAGAGGTATCTCTGGGCCCTCTCGGTAATACACATCACATAAGCCTTGCAAGCATTACAACTAATATGTTAGTTGTGAGATGATGTATTACGGAACGAGTAAAGAGACTTGCCGGTAACGAGATTGAACTAGGTATTGGATACCGACGATCGAATCTCGGGCAAGTAACATACCGATGACAAAGGGAACAACGTATGTTGTTATGCGGTCTGACCGATAAAGATCTTCGTAGAATATGTAGGAGCCAATATGGGCATCCAGGTCCCGCTATTGGTTATTGACCAGAGACGTGTCTCGGTCATGTCTACATTGTTCTCGAACCCGTAGGGTCCGCACGCTTAAGGTTATGATGACAGTTATATTATGAGTTTACATGTTTTGATGAACCGAAGGAGTTCGGAGTCCCGGATGAGATCGGGGACATGACGAGGAGTCTCGAAATGGTCGAGACGTAAAGATTCATATATTGGATGATATGGTTAGGCCAAGGGGTCAAGCCCATGAGGCTTTAGATCGGTGCAAAAAGGAGTTTTGCGGAGGCCAGGGGGCCAAACGCCGGAGACCCTGGCGTCTGGCCCTGGGCCAGACGCCGAGGCCCATGGCGTCTGGGCCAGACACCAAGGATTGTGGCGTTTGGTCCTGGAGTCCGAGTGGGACTCTTGCCTTTCGGGCAAAACCGACTTTGAGGAGGCTTTTGCTCCAAGTTTCGACCCCGGGGCTCAACATATAAATAGAGGGGCAGGGCTAGCACCAAAGGGACAACAAGTTGATCCACGTGATCTATTCCTTAGCCGTGTGCGGTGCCACCTGCCACCATATACCTCAATAATACTGTAGCGGAGTTTAGGCGAAGCCCTGCTACTGTAGTTCATCAAGATCGTCACCACGCCGTCGTGCTGACGGAACTCTTCCCCGACACTTTGTTGGATCGGAGTCCGGGGATCGTCATCGAGCTGAACGTGTGCTCGAACTCGGAGGTGCCGTAGTTTCGGTGCTTGATCGGTTGGATCGTGAAGACGTACGACTACTTCCTCTACGTCGTGTCATCGCTTCCGCAGTCGGTCTGCGTTGGGTACGTAGACAACACTCTCCCCTCGTTGCTATGCATCACATGATCTTGCGTGTGCGTAGGAAATTTTTTAAAATTACTACGAAACCCAACATAACCCGAGATCCTCCTGGTGTCTATATAAACCGGAGGACTAAGTCCCGATAAGGGACTCATCATCATAGCCATCCAAGCTAGACCTCTAGGGTTTAGCCATTACGATCTCAAGGTAGATCAACTCTTGTAATACTCCTATTCATCAATATCAATCAAGCAGGACGTAGGGTATTACCTCCATACAGAGGGTCCGAACCTGGGTAAACATCGTGTCCCTTGTCTCCTGTTACCATCGACCTTAGATGAACAGTTCGGGACCCCCTACCCGAGATCCGATGGTTTTGACACCGACAGTTGGGCCCTACGGACGTAGAACCATAAGGCCTATTTTTGCATTTCCTTCCCGCAGGCCGTTTGGATGCCAAGGGGTACTCCTGAGCATCGCGACTCAGGAGCCTAACTGGCAATGTAGCCCCTCACCCCTTGGTAAGGTTCTGGTGATCCGGATAGTCCAACAGCGGATGAGGTATGCGCGGGGTCGGGTCCTGCCGACGTAGAACATCAAGCAAACGGGAAGGAAATCACGGAACCTAAATAAATTATTACACATCATATTTTCCGTCAAACATCAAGCAGAGTTTTAACGCCTCCACGAGGTACGTCTCATGTCACAGGGAAGTTCACAGGAAAATAAAATGAGAAGGAGCACCGTCCTTCACCAGCAAGCCATATCTTCAGCCTTGGGCGCCGTCGTCAAGAAGCGATGAGGGCACTACGGCGCGCGCCATCCTTTTGTCAAACGGGTGGTTGCCGAGGCAGCGTGGGGAAGCAGAGACGCCCACAACCAGTCAATCACCACACGTCAATCAAGGCCATAGGCTATTGGGCCCCGCGACGCTCCGCACTTGACCGTTGGCTTCGCCGCGAAGCTAAGTACGAGCGGGCCTTGCGCCCGGGGCTACTATCGGTGTTCTGGGAACGGGGGTACCCAGACTTGCCTGCCTGCAGCCCAGGGCGTGGCTCCGCCAGCGACCTGGTACGTCCCATCTTCACCAGCAACCACTCAATACCCTCGCGAGGGGCCAAGCCTCGCGAGGTGGATGGCACCAAGACCTCCTCCGGGGCAGCCTCCCTAGGCTGGATCCCGAGGAGCGGAGATATCTATGCAAGGGGCACCTCACGACGAGCGCGTGACGTGAGCCATGACGACCAAGGCCAGGCGGGCGCCAGCGGGCGCAGAGTACTCGTTGCCTCTTTGGTGCTAAAGGGGCAAGCGCAGGCGAGGAGTCCCGACGCAGCAGGCAAAGGTTTCCGTATTGGTGCAACGAGACCAAGACCAGCAGGACGACAGGATGGAGGTCACCAATGATCCCACGACGGCGTCACCACCAGAGTATTTGGCAGGCGAGTACCACCTTTTGTCAGGATAACTTGTACCAGTTGTCCCCCTTCAAATTGGCCATTGTGGGATCCCTTCCCGCCTAGTATTTGGGGAGAGGACCCGGGCCTCTATATATAGGAATAGCCACCACCACAGGGAGGCATCTGATCCAGGACTGGATCCATTCCACCAAGGCCACCAAACGAGCTCACCGAGCTCAAGAACACCTCTCCTCGGGAAGCTATTCTTCCCTTGTAGTTGTTCATCCTCAGCCTACAAGGCAATCCACCACACCACACTGGATTACGTTATTACACCACAACGGTGGCCCAAACAAGTATAAACTTTTGTGTCCCTTGTTCCTCGGGTTCAGCGAGCCAGGCTTTGAGATCGTGGTGAGAGTGTGAGCTAGTGGGAGAGAGATCTTTGTGTGCACCCTAGAGTTCGAACCTCATGGGTTTGTCGGAAACCGTAATCCGACATCTTGCGCTTGGCACCTCCAAAATATTAACCTTGCGATTGGCTCTTTGCCTCTTCGGGAAGTCGAACAATAATGGTACTGCAGTATATATCGTTCTGGCTATATGAGACCTAATGAATTGCTGCACGTCCACCACGTGGGCGAGGGTCGAGGGGCAAGTGCATACTATTATGTCCGTTTCAATATGGACTACATACGAAGCAAAATGAGTGAATCTACACTCTAAATATGTCTATATACATCAGTGTTTGGAGTATGTACGAGTGGAGTAGTTCATATTGATATCTACTAAAGGACAAATATTCCAAACAATCTCTCTAACCAAGGTAGGGACGAGGAGTAAACGGAGGGAGTAGTAAAATTTTCTCCTTGTTCTGCAAGCCACCACGCACGTGGGTTAGGGAGCGGGTGTAAGGCATAGTAAGCAAGCTTCAACTCGTCCTGTGAGCCACCGCGCCCGTTGGCAGGGGAGACAGCATACTAAGCAAGCTTCTTCTCGTTCTACGAGTTGACGGGACACATCAAAAGTAATACGTACAAAGCATCTTGAGTGTATAGAGACTTGCCTCTAAGGTAGGCCCCACATAGTTTGCCTCTTTTTTAACATAACACATCAACTCGCAATTTGTTTGTTCACCCGTGGTAGACGGTCCTCCATCAAGTGGACAACTAGTACACGTCAAATTACCATGTGGGCTGACTTTTCGTATAGAAATGAGCTCCACCGTGTGCCCTCACGGGTGTGGTTGGGAAAGAGACAGGAGTATGTGCGCCGTGCATGCACCTTTTCTCTTCGTGCATGTCACCCACCTACGTGGGTGTGTGTGAGCGAGATACAGACCTAGACAAATGGCGTGTGTGTTCGTGAGTGTTTTTTGTTGGGGGGTTGATTTCATGAATGTATTTTTGGTAATATGTGTCGATGACATCTCAAACAAAAATTCGACACATGCAATGTGTGTGAAATAGAGGCCTATCTATATCATATATAGAGGGGGTGATCCACGAGAAGAGAGGGAGGGGTCATAGATATCGATAGAGTTGAAGAGAGTATCAAGTGGGTGGGTGTGAGATTGATGAAGAGAGCCATCGAATTTGTGTGTGTGCAAGTCAAAGATATAGGGCGACTGTCCTACCGGAACGTCAGAGGGCACAGGGCAAGTTTGTGTGTGGTAGGGAGACATGACTAGAGCGCTCGATGTATCGATGTGTGTGTGGGGGGAGGCAGAGGCCTAACTAGAGAGGTAGAACGACTCGTATATGTGTTGAGAAGGAGAGACCCAGCTATGTCTTGAGGGAGATCGGTCGACATACATACATAACTGAAGGACGGGAAATAGGTTGGGACAGCAAGAGAGAGAGAGAGAGGAGACAGAGGGAGGGAGAGGGGTAGAGTGTTAGATGGGTTATGGAGTTGCTTCTCAAAGATGCTGGGAGAGGCCTACTAGACAAACTGAGGGTAGAACTACAATATTATCAATAAGAGTGGGGATGTGTTTCTGTGTGTGGCTGTGCGTGATATATGTGTCGGGACACATGCATGGATGATGAAGGGGAACCATGTGTTTGGTAAGCAAACCTAACTAGATCGGTAGATCAATTGTTGTTTGTCGGAGGAAGGGAGAGACATAACTAATGAGGTAGATCGATCGACGCGTGGGGAAAACGAGTTATAAGGACCTAGCTAGCTATATGTATAGTGGGAGATCGGTCGGTGCACATCCATTTGTTAGAGGCAGATAAGGCCCAACGAGACAGATAGACATAGAGAATGGAGCTAGCTAGGAGGTGGTGCGAGAGGCCGAGCTACTAGCTAAATAGGGGGATGAGTCAGCGATTGTGAGATCGATGAAAAGAGGAGCGGGAGTTTACACATGTGTGGGACCGTATGAGAGACACGAGGGATGGACACAGAAATGAGGAGATGGAAGGTGCGTGTGTATGTTGTAGGCAGACATCGCTGGAGAGGTTTATCGGTTGATGTGTGTCGGAAAGGAGTTGTGGAGACTGTGGGAAAACGGTGTAACACCTCGGCTGTAACTTTCCATATTTGTAACTCTAGCTCTTGCCATTTCCGGCTATGTGATATGATATTCCCTTCGTGGTTGAGTTTTTGTCTTCGTTTTGCATTTTGTTCATGTCATGCATTTCATCTCATGACATCATGTGCATCTCATTTGCATTCATGTTCATCTCATGCATCCGGTAATTTTCCCCGATGTCCATTTCGCAATCCGACACTCCCACATGCACCCGTTGCACCCCTCAAATCTCATTTCGTGAACGGGAGGAAAACGTTCTCGCAATGGGTCGAGATTTTTCAAGTGGCCTTGGTATATCACCGGTAGGCCGCCTGTCAAATTTCGTTCCTTTTGGAGGTTGTTTGATGCTCCAACGGTTAATCGAGTAACCGCAAAAGCCCCTATCTTGTTGCAGCCCAACACCCTTCCAAAACAGCCCACTAACCCATCTAAACCCCCTCCATGCTCTCCGTCGTTGGATCACGATTGTGTGGGCAAAAACTGCACCTCTTGTGGACTCTCCTAGCTCCCCTACCTATATATATGTCCCTCTCCCCCGAAATTGCGGATGAAAACCTAGCCCTCGTCCCCTCGCGCAGCCGGACAAAAACCCTGCCGCCGGACGTGTCCACTGGACGCATCGCCCCGTCCAATCGGGTGGCGACACATCACCACTGCCGCCGCCCGCAGCCAATCGCTGCGCGCCACGTCAGTGCCCGCAGCCGCACCACCCGCCTCCGCCGCCCGCGGCCCACCAGGCCCGGGTCGGGCCCTCCCCGATCCAAGCCACCCCGCCGTCGCCCGTGAGTGGCGCCGCCCGAGCGCGTCCCCTCCGGCGCCACCACCCTTCGCCGCCTCGCCGCCGAGCATCGCCTCCACCGAGCCGCCCTACCGCCCGACGCGCCACCCTACTCCGGCAGCCGCGCCCTCGCCGACCTCGCCACGGATCCGACCACGCCGGCACCGGATCCGGCCTCCCCTGCACTCCGGCGAGCTTCCTCGCACTACGGCCGCCGTCTTCCTCCACTTCGGCGTAGATCCGGCGAGTCCATCGGGCGATCATCGGATTCCGTGCCGAACCCTTAGATCTAAAGGTTGACCCCTCGTTTTTCCCTAAGTCCCGAAATCTGCAACATCATATGCACTTGTTCATGATGCCATATCTCCATGCTCATAACTCCGTTTTGCGCATATGATATATTGAAATGTTCCTCTCATGATGATCTTCCTATGAGCTTGATGTCTACATGTTTTTTGAGATCCATCATGCCATCTTTAAAGTGGTGTAAGTCTTGTATTTTTGTGAGCTATGTGGTGACTAGCACAAGAATGCAAAGTAGGCTATGTGATGTTGCTGTTTTCAGGCACTTAGAATATTTTGGTATATTTTGTTGTCTTTTCCTGTTGCATTTGGATGCTATGTAAACTTGTTGCTACCATGAGATACATGCACATTTTGAGGTAGTTCTGTAAGAGTGGTTTGAAGATGTGGTATTGTTCTATCCATTCATGCCTCTGTTTGTAATTATGGAGTGCTCTAGCTCGTTTTTTCCATGCTCTACTTTTGCTAAATATTGTTGCTGGCAGATTAATAACATGAGATTCAGTTTTGCCATGTGTTTTGCTAGTGATACATCTACCCTATGAACTTGCTCTTGCCATGCTTTGCTTCTTGAACATGTTTACTTACTGTTGGTTACCTTGTTGTGCCATGAAATGCCTTGTGGTGAGTGGTTTGAGCTTGCAAAGTTGCTATCATGTATCTATTTCTGCCATGTCATGTATTTCTTCTAAGTCTAAAACTGTTCATATAACTTGCGATGTTTGCATGGGTGCCACATCATTTTCTATGCATATTTGGTTAAAGTTCAGTAAAGGAGTTTTGTTCTATGTCTTTACTACTAGAATGCCATGCCTTTGTTTGCCATGATATGTTCCTGTAGCTTCTTGTTGTTAGCTCTAAACATTGCAATATGATGTTGTTTTGACATGCTTAGTATTTTCTCAAGTCTGTGAATTTGTTATCATTTGCATTTTTGCCATGCTATTTTGATCTTATTCTACTGAGTTCTAGCAGGTGCTCAGTGTTCAAGATTTGTAGAGATTCACCTGTACTTTAATGTCATGTGCTTTTTTGTTATGTTGGAGAGCTGTAGAATAGTTTCTTGTTGCATCTTACGTGCTATGATGCTGTTAATCACAGATTTGCATCATTTTTGTTTTGCTTGTCGTTCGCAAACCATGCATCCGTTTCCGGTGATCCTTATATCTATTTCGTTCGAAATCACCTCATCTTTCCAACAGCATACTTGGTTTGCCAAGTTGATGCCTTGATAATCTTTTCCCTTCCAGAGTACCCATATGCATTGCACATCATATCTTGCAGTCCATGCCATGCATTGCATCATGTTGCTTGTGCATTGCACCGTGATTGATTGTTGTTCCATTGCTTGTGTTCTTGCTTTGGGTAGAACCGGGAGATGAGTTCGTGAACGAGGAACCTATTGAGTATGCTAACGAGGATCAAGCTTTCGACAACTCTGAGAACTTTGCAGGCGAGATGATCATTACCCTCGATATCACTTCTGTCTTTGCTTGCTAGTTGTTCTATCGCTATGTCGCGCTACCTACAACTTGTTATATCATGCCTCCCAATTTCCATGTCAAGCCTCTAACCCACCTTCCTAGCAAACCGTTGTTTGGCTAAGTTACCATTTTTGCTCAGCCCCTCTTATAGCGTTGCTAGTTGCAGGTGCCTTGCAGGTTGTTCCATGTTGGAACATGGATATTGTTGGGATATCACTTTATCTCTTATTTTAATTAATGCATCTATATACCTGGCAAAGAGTGGAAGGCTTGGCCTTTTTCTAGGTGTTTTGTTCCACTCTTGCCGCCCTAGTTTCCGTCATACCAGTGTTATGTTCCTTGATTTTGTGTTCCTAACGCGGTTGGGGTTATGGGACCCCTTGACAGTTCGCTTTGAATAAATCTCCTCCAGCAAGGCCCAACCTTGGTATACATTTGCCTAACAACCTAAAACTTTCCCTACAGGTTGCAAACCCGAGGGTTATCTTTATTTAACCCCCCGGGCCAGTGCTCCTCTGAGTGTTGGTCCGAACCGAGTAGACTGTGGGGCCACCTCAGGGAAACTTGAGGGTTGGTTTTACTCATAGGATGTCTCATCCGGTGTGCCCTGAGAACAAGATACGTGCGACTCCTATTGGGATTTGTCGGCACATCGGCGGTCTTGCTGGTCTTCTTTTACAATTGTTGAAATGTCTTGTAATTGGGATTCCGATAGTGGTCGGGTCTTTCCAGGAGATGGAATATCGATCGTTGATCGTGAGAGCTTGTGATGGGCTAAGTTGGGACACCCCTGCAACTTTTGAGAGCCGTGCCCGCGGTTATGTGGCAAGTGGGAATTTGTTAATATCTGGTTGTAGAGAACTTGACACTTGACTTAATTAAAATGAATCAACCTCGTGTGTAGACGTGATGGTCTCTTTTTGGCAGGGTCCAGGAAGTGAACACCGTTTGGGTTATGTTTGAACGTAAGTCATTTCAGGATCACTTCTTGATCACTTCTAGCTTCACGACCGTTGCGTAGCTTCTCATCTTACTCTTGTATGTGTATGTTAGCCACCATATTTGCTTAGCGCTTGCTGCAACTCCACCTCATTACCTTATCCTACCCATAAGCTTAAATAGTCTTGATCTCACAGGTTTTGAGATTGTTGAGTCCTCATGACTCACAGATAGTACCAAAACAGTTATAGGTGGCGATGATACCAGTGCAGGTGATGCTACCGAACTCAAGTGGGAGTTCGATGAGGACCTTGATCGTTACTATGTTTCGTTTCCTGATGATCAGTAGTGGAGCCTAGTTGGGATGATCGGAGATCTAGCATTTGGGGTTATCTTCTTTTCATTTGGATTTGACCATAGTCAATCTATGTGTGTATTTTGGATGATGTATGAATTATTTGAGTATTGTGTGATGTGGCGATTGTGAGACAACTCTCTTTATCCCTTTCTTGCTCATTACATGGGATTAGGTGAAGATGACCCTTCTTGTGACAAAACCACTATGCGGTTTTGCCTCCAAGTCTTGCCTCGACACGTGGGAGATATAGCCGCATCGTGGGCGTTACAAGTTGGTAATTAGAGCCATCCCCGACTTAGGAGCCCCCTTCTTGATCGAATCACTGACGTTGTTGAGTCTAGAACAAAAATGGGTTTGAGTCTTAGGATTATATATATTGGAGAGTATAATTCTTTTTACTGCTCAGTCCCTTCATCGCTCTGGTGAGGCCTCCTGACGTAGATGTTTTGACTTTCCTCTCCTCAAATTTCACACAAAAATTTAGGATCACATGGGTATCTTGGAATTGTTCCGATATTCTTGTGACGAGAACATTGTTCTTGGTGCCTCGTGACATTTAGGGGTTGTGGCAGTGTCCCGGGGAATTGAGCTCAGAGGTGTTGTCGTCACAATTTTATCGTTGCAGTTCTGGAATACCTGAGTTCGCCGACATTGAAAATCTCTTATATGCAGTTGTTGGTGAGATAACCTCGACGCCACCCAATATTCGGGCGGGAGTTGGGGAGTATTTCCATAACTCGTATAACATATGCTTTTCGAAGGTTGAGGTACACGATTTCTGGAGTTTCTTGGTTATGTGTTGACAAATGGATACAGTTGGAGCATAGGGCTTGTTAGGTGTGTGATATATATTGTGCCTCCCTGTATCCCCAACACCAGATTGCATAACTAGAAAGTTTTGGGAGTTTATAGGCGGGAAATCAAGTAGCTTTTAGAATTTCTTCCCACAAATATTTGGTTTGGGATTGGGTAATCCTTACCACTTATTTGTTCCAGTCGTACCTTGTTGTTTCATTCATCAACCTTTTATCTAAGTGGCTTCTCACCTTAATGGACGTGTGATGTTAACTTTGGAATTCATTCGTTCAATCTCTGTTCGAATGTTTATTGTGAAGACTATATGTTGTAATTTCTACTCATTGATTCTGCTTGTCTATATGTCTATCAAGATTCTAACGGATGACACCCTCTTCAGGATGACTCCTCCAATGCGTCTGAATTCGGACTACAATGATGGGAGTCAGGTGAACCATCCACCTTCGCCACCACCTCCACCTCCGAAGACATGGCAAGCTGTCATGGCAGCCACCAACGCCAACACCCAGATGCTTTTGCAACTCTTGCAAGAGTGTCGTGGTGGGCGCACGGCAGATGCCAAGGGATGGCTAAAGAGAGGAGGAGGCTCGAGGGCGCTGGTGGGATCCAGAGGTGAGGTTGCCATGAGCAGGCGCGCGACGCCGGACATACCCAGGTTCGGGGCTCTCCGGAGAGATAATACCCCTAGTCCTGCCGAGTGTAGTTGGATGATCGATAGTACAATGTTGCTCCTGGAGATGTATGGAGGAGGAAGGAAGCTGGCGAAGGCTTGGGCTGCTCCTTCTCTCTGTTGTTGCTGTTTCGTGGCCAGTCCTATGCTTGCTTGCTTTTCTCTTGTATGTGTCTTCTATTTTCTCTCTTGCTTGCTCGCCCCATGATCGCGGGCTCCCGGGGGGTTTTATAGTCCAACCCCCCCGGGGGTACAATGGTAATGTTACAAGTTGGTGGGTCCGTATTGTCGGTGTCCGGGAACCCGGGCTGGGTCCCACTGAGGGCTTGTGGTTCGCCGGGTTCCCCTAGGTGCTGGCCCTGCATTCCTAGGGGGACTGTGCGCCATCTTGTCGATCGTCAGGGTGTGGCCGAGTCGAGTCTTGTACAGTGCTCTCGTCAGGTTGCCGCTTGCGATCGTCAGCGGTGAAGGCGGGGGCACTATTGCCACGCTGGCCCTGGTCAGCGGGTAGGTGAGGGGCATTGTTGCCACGTTCTAGCTGACCTGAGGCATGGGCGGGGCACTGTTGCCTAGGTCATCGTTGATTAAAGTCTTGTCCCATCATACGGCCTGGATGGGACGGGAGTTGACCCGTGGCTGGACTGTGTAGCACGCCGCGGGTGGTGCTGGCTTGTCGAGGAGGCTTCAGTCGTGCCGGGTTCGGCTGTCTTGCGCTAGTTGTTGGGGCCGAGTTGACGTGTCTTGCCGGGTCGGCTAGTCTAGCTAGCTTGCGGGGCTTGGCCGGGTCGAGCGACCCGGCCAAGCGTGTGCCGGTATTGAAGGGCGGTACCAACCCCGTTGTATTTTGAAGAGGATCCGGGTTCCGTTCCCTGCTCGCGGTCCATCCCCCCGACAGTAGTCCCCGAAGCTGTTAAGGTCCACCGTCTTCGGATGAGTGGGCCTTCGCAGTTTCCCCCTTAAGCAAGGTGGATCCTGCGAGCGCCGGGTCCGGCAAAACCCACTATGTGCCGGTTTTCTCGGAAACCGGATCGTGGCATCCCGGCCGTGTCGGGAACCGAGAAGTCCGCCGAATCTTGGGGCAATCCCTCGGGGTTCGCGCGGGCGCCATGTGGTGTCTGGAAGTCAGAGGGGCCTGACGGGCCACGCGCGCGATGGGACCTGCCGACAGGCTGGGGCCCACCGCCGCGCGCCCTCGGCCCAAGCGCGCGGATTTATTGCGGTGTCTGGGGGGCCGGTTGCTCTTCCCCGGGCAGTTACTGCGCGTGTACGTGCGCACTTATTGCGGGGTAGTGGAACGGGCACGTGCAGACGATCACACTTCCCCACTTCCCCACGTTCAAACCGAGGGTTATAAATTGGGGGGCAGGGGGCGGCGGACATTATTCTCGCTCGCGCCCTCCTGTCCCTTTGCTCTCGCTCCGCTCTTTGCAACTGACGCACTGCGGCGCCCGCTACTCCAAGCAGAACTCCTTCTCTCCATCTTCCTTCTTCTTCCTTCGATCATGTCGCTGCCATCGGGCTCCTGGATGGGTTCGAAAGTCACCTCTGAGGACATCACCCAACTCCAGGCGACCCGGCGCCTGCCGCAAGAGACGGACGTCGGCGTCCACCTGCCGCACAGCGAGCAGAGGCCTCGGCCCGAGGGGCAGGAGTGCGTGGTCTTCCTCACGCACTTCGAGCGCGGGTTCGGGCTGCCGGCGAGCACCTTCTTCTACGCGTTCTTGGAGTTCTTCGGGCTCCAGCCACATCATCTTGGCGCTGGCGCCATCGTCCAGCTCTCCGACTTTGTCACCCTTTGCGAGGGGTACCTGGGGGTCAAGCCTACGATCGACCTCTGGGCACACTTCTTCTCCTTGAAGCAGCAGGGCCCGTCGGCCGGGGAGTTCGCCGATTGTGCCACCGCCGTCATCTCGAAGCGGTCGGGGGCGGATTTTCCCAAGATCCCGCTGGAGGATTCTGCCAAGAAGTGGCAGAACTCCTTCTTCTAAGTCCGCAACCTTGGTGTCGATCGCATCAACCTTCCGGCCTTCTCCATCACGCCGCCGCGGGCGAAGAAGAACTGGGCTACTCACCCAGACACCTGTCGCAGGAGATCGCCAATCTCTGTGAGTGGGTGACGGTGATGAGGACGCAGGAGGGGCTCATCGGCACCGACCTCCTCGCCGCGTTCGTCCGGTGCCGGGTCCTTCCGCTTTAGGGGCGCTCCTGCCTCATCATCGAAATGGTCGGCCTTCAAGACCCCAACTGCATGGGGTCGACGCGGCTGTCCGCGGAGCAGATCACGCGTGGCGTGAACGACATCTCCAAGGCCAACCTTGGGAAGGACTGGCGGTTCGGCAAGGCGCCGTACAGTGAGTCGAACCCGGTGCCGCAGGTGAGTGTCTGGCCTTCTTACTTTGTCGCCGCACACCTTTTCATCCGTGCTGACCCGACGCGAGGGGTACTTCTGAATGCGATTCGCGATCCATACGCCCGGGCCCCGTCGCAGGTGACGCCGGTGGCGCCAGAGGAGCCCGCGGCTCATGGCGGGGAGGAGGAGGCCGAGTCCGACGCCGACGCTGGGCGTCGCGCGGGTAAGTCTCGTGTTTTTCTTCATGTGTCTTGAATTGCTGACCGCGACACGGAACGGTCGGTGTTGACGCCAGTTGTTGGTGTAGTGGAGTTGGGCGGGTGTAACGCCCTCGATGCGGCTATATCTTCCACGTGTCGAAGCACGACTTAGAGGCATAACCGCATTGAAAGCAATGTCGCAAGTGAGGTAATCTTCACAACAACCCATATAATACAATAAGGGGAAAAGGATACATAGTTGGCTTACAATCGCCACTTCACACAATCTATACCTATACCTATACTAATTACAGACTTTCTATAAATTCCCACGTTAATTAGATTTTATGAGCCGTTAATCTTGGTGTGACCAAATTATTACGGTGTAGATTGACTCATGGAATCCTCTATAAAAAAACTGGATATTTTTTCTCTAGCCCAATGTCTCACGTATCTTTCTTTTCTTCTCACGCAACCCCCCTCTATCTCACGTGTCCATAAAAAAAATAAACAATTTAGAGTCCAATGTCCTTACTCCTACAGATTAATCAAAGTGGAAAAAGGGAAACCTAAGCACAAGGGCTCCATGCCCTAGCATGCTGCGTCGTGCCATGACTGTCTTCTCTCCCTTGAACACTAGCTTCTCCCTATTGTTAGCTGCTCCCATGCCTACTGTAGTCTCCTACTCCCGCTATTCTAGCTGCCTTCTCCCTCTTTCATCCGCTTCCTGTCCCCTGCCATAGCTGCCTTCTCACTACGCGATGAGATGTACGATGACACACTGACGACCGACGACGAACAACATCGACAAGAAAGCAAAGCCGACTCCAGATGGATCCACAAAGACAATACAAAGCTAGCCGTCTTGCTCATCCACCGCTCGCCGAATGGAAAGACAATACAAAGCTAGCCGTCTTGCTCATCTACCGCTCGCCGAAGGTAATACATTCACGTACACACATCTATATCCATTGGAGGATTGGAGGCTAGCTTTGTATCGCATACTGCTTCGGCCACATGGGATGGAAACCAAGATAATCAGCGACCTCCGTTCGCCATCGTTTGTCGTCGAATGCCATGTGTCAACCGTAAGTACTCGGCACGCTAATACATGCACGTACACACAGCTAGATCCATCAGAGGATTGGAGGCTAGCTTTGTACTGCATATTGCTTCAGCCACATGGGATAGAAACCAAGACTATCAATGACCTCCGTGCGTCGTCGGTCGCCGCGTGTCATCGGAAAGTATTCGGCACGCAGACTACAAATCACCTCTGTTTCCTCTCGGCCCCCTTCTCCATGGCATCATCAACTTGAAAAATTACATGAGGCAGACGTTCGGCAAACTGGACGGACTAGACGGCATCCCATGTGGGACTGCACTTGGCCTCTTCCTAATGCAAGCGGGGTTGCAGGATGCAGACGCCAGATTGGACGGCCTCCAATTGGGACTGCACGTGCGGCTTCACGACGCAGGTGTAAGCACATCACTTGGCTTAATTCCGATATTTCGATTAGAAAGACAAGTTCACGATATGGGCTTGGAATTAAGCTACTGGATTGATTTCATGCAAGTCTATCTAAGCTGATCGATTTCTTCGGCCAGCTCCGCTGATGCTTTTGTCTGTCAGCAAGACAGACCAGTGGGATGATGGGATAATGGGCATCATGCTGTCATCGGCCAACGACGCCTCAGACTCGCTCGCGGTGCACAAGTAGCTGTGCTGAACTGCTGATTAAGAGTACGGTCTTTATTTTTCTCAAGATTCCTTTGTGTTGCCTGTATATATTGCTACTATGCTTATAGGATAGGTATATATATCTCATTTGTAAGAACATGAATATTGTTGTTCTGTTGTAAGTAGTGTTCATCATTACTTATTAGAACGCACTTTTTGTTAACGTGTCTGCTTGATTTTTTTTGTCATTAAAATTAGAGGAATCGAACAAATGTTGAAGTCAGGTTTATGCATAAAAAAGAATTAAACAATGAGGCACGACATAGCAAGGAGACCATACAAAGAGATGTCAACTATTTTTAAAATTGCAGAGCCAAATAAATATACTCGCCTTATATGAACGAAATCACACAATCAAGTTTTTCATGACCGTGTGCATGATCTACAATTTTTTTGTATGTTAGTTCTCTGCAAGACCTTTTGTGCAACTGGAAAAAAAGGATAACTAACTGCAACATCAAATTCAATCAACTAAGCCGCACATTCATGTATTAGGTTTCAGATGTTACAAGTTTGATCTGAACTGCAATAGTTAATCCAGTATTGAATCCTTTTTTTGTAACTAGTGGGGTGACCCGCGCATTTGCGCTAGAATTATATTTTTGTTTTGACTATCTATTCTGTTATTAGGTTGGCATATTGTGATAGGACGTAGGTATTACTTGAAATTTAATAAAATCTTATATATCATGAGAAAATGGTTATTTCAATTGTTTCATCTCTAGTAATCTTGTGCCAATTAAAATTTTGGTCTTATTTAAGTTGACACTACATAAATACTACCTCCTTTTTTATTTACTATGCATATTAGTTTGGACTGAAGTCAAACTTTGTAAAGTTTGACCAACCTTATAGAAAATGTATTGACATCTACAATGCCGAAGCAATAATATTGTATTTTACACTGCATATATTTGTTATTATAAATGTCTATATAGTTCTCTACAAACAGTGGCATTCAAAATAAAGAACAGATGGGGTATTTATGTCCTAATCAAAGTAACTGGACTGGTGGAAGGAGTACGTCTTTTCATTTTTCAAATAGGGTGTATTAGCTGGTTCATAAGACCATCGTGGTGTGTGTCACCAGAACACCAAAGACACGTTTAACCATGCACAAACCTGTTGTTTGTTATATTTTCTATTTTTTATCTTCCACTTCTCTGTATCTATTGGTGTCTAATTTCACTCAATTGTTTGCGGCAGTTTGTTATACCAAGAATTTCATCGATACATCGATAGTTTGTATATTAAAAGCCTCAAGGCATTGTATGGTGGGCCATATACACAATTGGAGTTCCATAATTTAAGTTTTCTCTTCCACATATGTGGATCTGCTGGTTTCTGGCTTACCATCAATGCTCTCTTGAGGAATATTACACTAAGAGTTGCATATAAATATTGGATTTCTTTTGTACAAAGACTTTGTGTTCTGTCCCTCTGCCTGCCTCATATTGCTTGTATTCTAGTTGTGTATTTTTGTTTGTACATACTCGTGCCTCATAATTCTTCCACGCTTGATGTTTTTACAAATCATAATTATAGTACTTCTTGGTCATTCGAGGCATTATAAAAATTGTTTATATTCATAAAAAGTTGCTAAAATATTCTCATGTGTTACACCTTACTCATTTTTCTCGGTTATCGTGGCCATTCTGCTGTAAACCGAACTAATTGTTTTTACACCTGACATGTTTTGTTGCTTCCAACTTTTTATTCTTGCACCTACAACATAATTTTGGTTTGTGTGGTAATTTTACTTGCACACATAGAGAAATTGTCTACTTATTCTTCTCTCAATTGTTGGTGGCAATTTTTTAGACTGAGAATTTCATTGATACATCGTTAGTTTGTAAATTAAAAGGCTTAGGGCATTGTATGGTGCGCCATATACACAATTAGAGTTCCATAATTTAAGTTTTCTCTTCCACGTATGTGCATCTGTTGGTTTATGTGTTACCATCATCGCTCGTGAGGATTTTAACACTAAGAATTGTATCTAAACATTGACTTTTTTGTACAAAGACTTTGTGTTCTCTCTTTGGGCCTGCCTTATACTGGTTGTATTGTAGTTGTGTATGTTTGTTTGTACACACTCGTGCCTCATAATTCTTCCACACTTTGTTATTTTACTAATCATCGCGTACAGTATTTCTTGGCCATCTAAGGCATTATAATAATTGTGTATTTGGATGCCAGCAAAGGCCTTACTCAAATGGTAGAAAACTGAATGCATGTGTGGCAACTATAGTTACGATCTTCTCGCCCCTTCTATTTCCATCAATAATTTTCAGAAATTATCTGCACAAAATTTGCACGCATTCGTCCCTTCCTACCATTCTTATTCTCTAATTAATCCGTCAAGCTGTGCAGCCGAATGGCGTCCATTGTGATCAACTATGTTTCGGATGTATGCGTACTTTGAATATTGAAACTTGCTCAGATTATTTTATTTTCCAATGTTTTTTAGAATTGAAATTTTTCCAGTGCTTTGGAGCTTGAAATATGCAGTCAGCGTTGGCGCCTTGCAGGTGGCGTGGCTTACAGCCAGTTAGGTAGTTTTGTGGCTGCCGCCTGCCGTGGCCGAGAGTCCGGGTCAAGTTCCATATGCATGCATGTGTGAATGTCCGTGTCTAATTTAGAGTCTTCTCCGGCTGGGTATGCATGCATCTCACGCGATGCATAGCCTGTTCGCCTGGGTGTTATATGTCATGTACTTGTACGTGACTTGCTTGTTTTTTCTTATATGTGGTGGCCCAAAAACGTGGAACTCTTTGTTTTTTTCCTTATATGAGATGGCCCAAAAACATGTGGAACTTTTTGTCCGTGACATGTCAATGGTGTTTGCACCTAATAATACTATTTGTATGTAACGCAAATTGTTTTGAATCTCAGCCGTTAATATCGAGAATTAACGGTTAATATAATTTCATATATGTGGAAGAACGTAATGCTTTGTTTGCCTCTTGTTTTAATTATATAATAGATCACGGAACAACATGTGTCCATTGTAAATACTGAATCTTCTTTCGTTTCAAGGAAAAATCATCAGAATGGTGCAACAGTACAGGAAAGTGCAAGTTTACGTTTTTGGTATTGCAAACTGTATATTTCTACAGTGTCCATGATGTAGATTTTTTTTCTGTTTCTTTTAGTTATTCTGAATTGCTAGGGTACATGTGATTTGTTTTCATATCCCTCAAGTTTAGGTCACTTTGGAAACCAACTTTATCATGTAAATATACACGTTGGTGAGTTTTTTCACATTGCTACAATTATTCTTCTCCATACATGTTTGATTCCGCACAGACAAGCTTATGTCAAAAAAAAATCTAATTTATTAACAAACCATACAAGATTAAGCCTCGGTTTGGCATCAGTGAATTGTGATGCTCCCATTTATCCTAGATGCTTTTGTTTATTTTAGTGTTTGTTCAACCCACTCTTTCATACTTTCGTTGTTAGTTTTCTATGACAATTATAGGATAACCACATCACCACACAATTTATAAATCATAAATCGAGCATTATAGAACAGAACAATGCTTGAAATTATTTGCATGCAATTTATCGTATAATTACAAAGGGTTGAAAAATATCATTTAATTCCGCTATATGAAGAGACCTATTACACAATATTAACAATTTTATTTATATTTACTATTCTGTACGCATTTCATGTTCCCAAAACTTTCAGGTGTAATAATCAATGTTTTTCAACTCTTACTAAGTATAACTATGTATAATGCTAGCCCGTGCAGGTGCACGGGTTGACGACTAGTTACATGAATAAAGCATTACATCAACCAGATACAATCAAGGTCCGACTACAGAACCAAAATAAAAGAAAACTACCCCAAATGCTACACAGATCCCCGATTGACCCCAACAGGGCTCCACTACTGATCAACTAGAACGAAACAACACAAAGGACAAGATCTTCATCGAGCTCCTCCTTGAGCTTGGTTGCAATCTGCACGATATCATCGGCACCTGCAAGCTAGTTTTGGAAGTATCTGTGAGTCACGGGGACGCAGCAATCTCGCACCCTCGCGATCAAGACTATTTAAGCTTATGGGAAGGGTAAAAGGTATGAGGTGGAGCTGCAGCAAGCGACTAGCATATCTGGTGGCTAACATATACGCAAAAGAAAGCGAGAAGAGAAGGCAAAGCACGTTCGAGAAATCTATGATCAAGAAGTGATCCTAGAACAACCTACATCAAGCATAACTCCAACACCGTGTTCACTTCCCGGACCCCGCCGAGAAGAGACCATCACGGTTACACACGCGGTTGATGTATTTTAGTTAAGATAAACTTCAGGTTTTCTACAACCGGACATTAATAAATTCCCATCTGCAGGGGTGTCCCAACTTAGCCCATGACAAGCTCTCACGATCAACGAAGGATATTCCTTCTCCCAAGACAAACCGATCAGGCTCGGCATCCAGGTTACAAGACATCCTCGACAATGGTAAAACAAGTCCAGCAACACCGCCCGAATGTGCCGACAAATCCCGATAGGAGCTGCACATATCTCGTTCTCAGGGCACACTCAGATTGTCCAAACTTCTGGTAGGCCAGCCCAGAGTTGCCCCTGGTGGCCACCGGCGGTTGACAGGTTGGACCAACACTCAGAGGAGCACTGGCCCGGGGGGGTTAAAATAATGATGACCCTTGAGTCTGCACAACCCAAGGGAAAGAAAAGGCTAGGTGGCAAATGGTAAAACCAAGGTTGGGCATTGCTGGGGGTTCCCATTATGACGGGGTTCCCATTATAACACATTATAATGGGAACTGTCAAGGGGTTCCCATTATAACCCAACCGCGTAAGGGACGCAAAATCCAGGAACATAACACCGATATGACGGAAACTAGGGCGGCAAGAGTGGAACAAAACACCAGGCATAAGGCCGAGCCTTCCACCCTTTACCAAGTATATAGATGCATTAATTAAATAAGAGATATTGTGATATCCCAACAAAATATCCATGTTCCAAACATGGAACAAGATCCAATCTTCACCTGCAACTAACAACGCTATAAGAGGGGCTGAGCAAAGCGGTAACATAGCCAAACAACGGTTTGCTAGGACAAGGTGGGTTAGAGGCTTGGTTCAACAATATGGGAGGCATGATAAGCAAGTGGTAGGTATCGCAGCATAGGCATAGCAAAAGAGCGAGCAACTAGCAAGCAAAGATATAAGTGATTTCGAGGGTATGGTCATCTTGCCTGAAATCCCGCAAGGAAGAAGAACGAGTCCATGAAGAAGACAAACGGACGTAGTCGAACGGGTCCTCACAAACGCGACGTTATCGGACCCAACCGGAAGAAGCAACACCGGAAAGAAGCACACAACATAGTAAACAGCCAACACATAAACATGGCATGATGCACAACCAAGTATGATGCATGTCTGGTTTAATGAAGCATGGCATGGTCAAGTGCACAAACAATACTACAAATTAAGTGGAGCTCAATATGCAACAAGTTGCATATTGACGAATCACCACATGACTTATTTAGTTCACTCTCGGTTAGGTACTCAACAATATTAAATGTTGGTTAACATGGCAAGAGGTGAATCATAACAAAACTATATCATATAAACAATTTAAATTGGGCCGGATATAACAAATAACAAATTCGGTAAGTCCCCATATGCATTAGCAATTTTTAAAGCAACAACAAAATTTAACCATCTTAAAGTTGTTAACATGATGCGGATGACATGTTCAAGTTTATGCAATTTTTATTAAAAGTTGACATGAGCGTGAGGAGAGCATTTGTCATCGTGGCGGAAATGAAAGGGGTGCCATGGCAACGAATCCGAAAATGATGTCACGGCAACTTTCCAATTCCGGTAACTCGATTGAGATACCGATACAAAGGAGAAGTGTGCGGATGCGTGTAAAAGATGGTGGGGCGCTCCCGGATACCGGGTGTCCCATGAGTAGATGGCATGGAAGCGAGAGACACTACAGACATGGTGTAGACAAAGGGTGCAACTCATACATCACGCAACATTCGTCCACGACGGTTGTCTCGACGTTATACCTTTGAAGCATGCATTATCGGAGGGGTTCAAGTTCAATGTGGTGTAGGGGAAGTAGACGTTCACGGGTCGTCGAGGGAAGTAGTGGTTCATGTCCATAGATGTTCGGGGTCACGACACGGAACTTGACGTCCACGGGGTCTTCAGCGATGGTCGTGGTACATGTTCCGTAGACGTTCAGGCGACGGTAGTGGTACACGTTTCGTAGCCGTTCGAGTCATCGGTAGAGGAACTTGACGCTTGCGTTACACGGGGCAACTAGGGTCTTCGGACTTGCCATACTCGGTTCTTGTGATGATAGTGGTACAAGGAACTTGTGTTCTGGTCGTGTAGTCGTACTCGAGGTGGTCTTGGTGAAACCAAGGCCGACGGTGTACTTGGCGTAATCCTAGTCGACGGTAGTTGTACACGGCAATCTTGGTCGAACTTGGAGGGACCTCGGTAGTCGTTCTCGTTTGTCTTGGTACTTTTGGCGCCATCTTGGTCTTGGCGACGGTAGTGGTACTTTCATGTAGACAGCCCCGGAACTTGATGCATCATCCTATGTAGTCGTACTCGGTGTCCTCGGGGTATCGGTGATAGTCATACTCGAACCGGTTCTTGACGAATCCTGGACGGTCTTGGTGGTTCTGGAGCAGGGCTAGCGCAAAGGCGAACGAGGCCGCTGGGACTTGAGGTACGTGTGATGTGCGGCTGCTGGCGAAAGGGACCCACACCGACGTGGTCAACGCGGGCTCGCGCGGCCTCCTGCGGGACTTGGCGAACAACACAGAAACAGGGAAGCGACGACGCGGCTCCTGCGGTGGAGGTCAGCACCGATGGTGACGGGGCACCGGAGTTGGGTCCGGCCGTGACCTCGCCGGATCTTGGGACGAACAACGGAGGCGGAGGACTTGGAGCTTCGGACGTCGGTGCAATTGGGGCACGGGGAGGTGAAGCAGGCGGGAGCAGAGGAGAGGTAGAGGCGCCGGGCACCGGCGATAGGATGGACGATGGCGACGGGGTCAGCGCGGGACGCCGGACCAAAGAGCAGGCGTCGCTCGGCGGCAGGGCCGGCGCTGGACATGGCTGCCGGAGGGATATCGGCCGCGGGCGTCGGAGACGGGTGCTCGCGGCAGGAGGGGATCAGGTCGAGGTGCGATTGAAGGAGAGGCCGGCGCGGGATCCGGGCAGCAGACGGAGGAGGCCACGGATCGAGAGAAAGGGTTCGAGGGGAGATCGAGGAGATGGGAGTAGGACAGCGCGAGCATGCGGTGCTCTCCTGGCGGCGCTGGGAGGAACGGAAAAGGAGGAGGGGTTCGTGGGAGATGTGGGTCGAGGCTAGGGTTAACAGGGCAGGATGGGCCTGGGGCGACTGGGCCTTAGAGGCCAGCCCAGTTGCTGCTGGTGCTGGGCTGCATTGCTGCCACTGGAGTTGGGCTCTCCCTCCCCCCTTATTCCTTCTATTCACAATTTCCTCAAACAGAGAATAAGTGGGAAAAGCTCAAATATAAAGTGAAGGCGTGAGAGAGATATGAGAATGTATCTGGAGTCCTTGCATTATGCACAATTTGAAAAAATGGACTTGGCAAATATTATAGATAGAAAAACAATTCAAGTTTGAATTAAATTCAAACTTGAGCCATTTTTGAACCCTACCAAAACAAGTCCAAAGGATCTGAAAATTGGAGGAGGTGGTCCTGGCACGGTCTAGAATTTATAGGAAAAGAATGGACATTAAAAGAGAAGGGGAAAATGGGACTAGCAAAAGACAGGAAATAGAAGGAAAAGAGAAGGAGATGATGCATGGGACGAAGGCATGAGGAAAATATTTTGCAAGTGTGTCAAGGTAATTCCACACGAATGGAATATTTTATATAGCTCCCTACTATCGGGAGGGTATGTTATAAAGAGAAGTCACCATGTGACTTCCCTCGGTTTAAATGGACCAAAGATCCATGCAATTTAGTTAGTTGAGATGAAAAAGATTTATGACATGATGCAATGCACACGATGCAAAGATGAATGCAACAAACCAACAACTCACACGACGAAAACCCGGAAACCACGGAAGGCATCTGAAGCTCCGGTTTTGGGGCGTCACAACACTCCACCACTACAAGAGGATCTCGTCCCGAGATCTAGGATGGCACCGGAGAGAAAACAAAAGAGGAAGAGGTAAAACAAAGTTGCTTCTTTGACAAACGAGTGAAAGCAATGAACCTTGAGAGGTTAACCAATTGGAAAGAAGAATACAACGGAGATGAACAAAGTTGAAAACACTCCGATAGAAAAGAGGAACAAAGAACAATACTAGAACCTTGAGATTAGAGGGCAAGTTAATATTGAAACCACTCCGATTAAAACAACATAGAAAAGGATTAAGAATGACACAATTTGGACAGCACTCCAACTATAAATGGAAGGAATTGAACAAGATCTTGACAAACAAGATGATTGGTCGAAGAGAGCATCATGACAATGCCTCCGGAAGAAATGAGAGAAAACAAGATCTTGAGAGAGCATGCTTACAACATATGCTAGAACAGAGTTTTTGGGTTAACAACAACGAAAAGGATAAGCTTGATATGGACTTATAGAAGACATCTCAAAATTATGAGGTGAAATTCTGCCACTAACGGAAACAATGGATTGGATTGATATCAACAAGAATACGAGAAGCTATTTCACCGGGAGGATAAAAGAAGAACTTGGGTCATTTATAAGCACCATAATTAGCAACAATCCTTGGGGAAAGCTTTACGTGAAATATAATCCAAGATAACTTCAATGAAGAGGTTGATGGATTGAGAAGAGCTCATGCTCGAAGAAATTGATGGGTTTAAACTACCTCATACTTGACAACTTGCGAATCATGAAACATGAAGGGAGAACAATTGCACTCCGGATTGCAAGATGAAGAATGCTTGAGCTCCTTAGAAAAGAATCTCGATGAAAACTTCGAGAAGGAATTAAATCCTTGATGAACTATCGTGTAGAACCTTCATGACCAACTCCGGTAACAAAAGGATAACGAAAAGAAAGCGAAGTTGAAAACACAAGGTGAAACCTTGTAATGATTTAAATGGAGCTTCATGACGATACAATTGAGAGAGCTTGGAACTCCGGGAAAAGAAAAGATGAATAATTGAGATCAGGAATTTGATGAGCCTCCGGAATAGGGAATTGAGTTTACTCGATGAAATAAGAATAGAATTACATTATGCTTATCCTTCATCAATTTAAATTGATGACAAGCAAACGGATTTGGCATACTACTTATTCTCGTTGAAAAGGATTAAGAGAGATATCGATAACTTGATAAGGTTTTCAATGAAACACCGGTAGGATGAAAGAACGAATGAATTGATACGATAACAAAGGAAGAGAAATCTTGAACGAACCCCTGTAAGAATTGAAAATGAACGAAGAAAAGGGATGAATCACCGGTAAAAATTAGCAAATGAACGAAGATACATGAGAGAGTTTAGATACAAGAGAACGAAGAGATCATGGGCTGATTATAGATCACTTCATCGTGTTGGAAAAAAAGGCAACTTGGAGACGGATGAAACGAACACCGTTGAGAAGACTTGAGTTGATCTTGCGGATGTTGAAATGATTGGATCCACTTGAGGAGAAACACGCCGGTTGAAAAGAAATTGGCATGACAATCTCGATTATCATGAAGGATTAGTGTTCACATCGGGGTATGAGAACACCGCTTAGGAAAAAGGTATGGAATCAACATTTGACTTCAAAGCAACTCGAATATCACAACTCAAAACAAAAACAAAGGATTGGCTTGCAGAATAAGCCGGAACAAACATATGATAGAGATTTCGTCCGAAGTTTTCTTGGTGGCGGGGGAGGCGGCGACGTGGGCGGAGTCGAGTCCTCGCATGGGGCGGCGCCGAGCTGCCCGCATGGAAAAGACAGCGTCGCACCGCGGCCCCAGGCCCCGAAGCGCACGGCGGACCCGGCCGGGGCCGGGAGGCCGGCCAAGAGGAACCGCAACGGCGGGGACGGGAGGCCAACCCCGGTCCCGATCTTGGCGGGGTAAGCTTCATCTCTCGTTTGTGCTCTGATTTTTTTCCTGAGCTAGTCTTGTTTCTTTTCTGCTCATTCCGTCTTCTTCTTCAGGTTGTTAGTCGCGCTGCGGCGGAAGCCGCGGCCGCCGAAGGGGCCGAGTTCCGGAGGAGCCGGTCCGACCTCGCCGACCAGGCCGAGGTGGAGGGACAGGCCGACTCGGACCTTGGCCTGGATCAGAACGACGTCGAAGCTGTGGCCTGGCGGGATAGGAACCGGGTCGAGGCGGAGCTGGAGGCGGTGTCTGTCCGTGCTTGGACTGACGCGGCGGCGGCATGGGCGCGAGGCGGTGCGGAGCCGGCTTGGCGCGAGATGCCGGAGGGCACGATGGTGGCGGCGACGGTCTTTGAGCCGTCGTTGGTGAGGGAGCGCGGACGTGGAGGCCGGGCTGAGGTGGTGATCCCCAACCGAGAGGTCGTGGAGGTGGCGGATGACACCCTGCCGTGGGCTGACATGGTCGAGCAAGCCGGGACGGATAGTGGTGGAGGCGGCGCTGTTTTGGAAGAGATGCTGCAGGCGGCGGTTTCAGAGGCCGCCCCGGTAGTTGGGCCGGAGACTGCGACACAGGGCGTCCCGGCGTCCGGGTCATCGTCGGCGCCGGGAAGGGTGTTGGAGGAGGTGTTGGCCGCGTCGCGAGCGGCCAGCGGGGAGTACGCCTTGGTGCCCCGTAGGGATGGTGCCGAGCTGCCGTGCCGTAGCCGGCGCAGAGCGGGAGCGCCGTTGTCTTCGGGCCTCAGACACAGGAGGAGGCGGCGCTGGACGCCGCCAGTCGCCGCCTACAAGGCCGGACGGAACGGCTTGAGGCCTTCGCCCAGGCCGAGGTGGAGTGGATACGCGACCTGGAGCGTGCCGTTCTGGTAAGTCTTCTTGTAATACTTTCTATGTGGGGGCGCGCTAGCGCACCGACTGGGTGTAGCCCCCGAGGTTCGGGCCAACTACATAGTAGTTGGGTCGAATCTTTAGAGTGTTGGCCTTGTTCTGATTTCTGCTTTCTTCAGCATCTCGACGCTTTCTGGGTCGCCGCCTACAATCGTCTCTTGGGCAAGCACCGGGAGCTCATGGAGCAGCTTGCCGCCAAGGAGGAGGAGCTCCGCGTCGCCGCAGGTATTCTTGTGCTCTTTTCTAGTGGGAGGGCGCTAGCGCATCCACTGGGTGTAGCCCCGAGATTCGGGCCAACTGTGTAACAGTTGGGCCAAATCTTAAGTCTTGCTTTTTTCTTCTTCTGAGTCCTTCTTTTTCGCAGCCGAGGTGCTGTCCTGGTGGACTGGTCTGCTCCGGGCCGATCATTACTACGACCGTCTTGTTACCGACACCGGCCGTCTTGGCGTCGAGGCGGCGCATGCGAGGGCGGAGGCGGCCGCGGCTCAGCGGTCTCTTGATGAGGCCAACCGGCTGCATGAGCAGCTGGCAGGTCACAAGAGCCGCCTCGAGGCCGAGGTGGAGCACCTTAAGGCGGAAGCCGCCAAGGTGGCAGAGGCGCAGCAGGCCCTGGTGGAGGCGGACCAGCAGCACGGCCAGCTGGCCGACGACAAGGGTCGGCTCCTGGCCGAGGTGGATCGCCAGCAGGAGCAGGTCACCACGGCTAAGGGGCCCGTCAGGACGATGCCCGTCTCTGCGAGGCGGCTGAGAAGGCGGCCGAAGACAAGGACGCCGAGCTGAAGGCGGCCCTTGCCAAGGCGGCTGATCTGGAGAAGGTGCTCAAGGAGCGCGATCGCGCCATCGAACGGGAGCGGCATTGTATGTTGCTTGAAGCGCAGCACCTCGAAGAGTCCTTCTCCAGTAAGTGCATTTTCTTGTCGTTTGCTGGGTCGGGATCCAGCCTTTCTTTCTTGTTGTTCTTCTTCTAACTCGCTTCTTCCTTTGCGGCAGGGGCCTTCCCGGAGACGCGGCGGCTGGCGTAGGAAGCTATCCGCCATCAGCGCGACCCGACCGGCATCGTTGGGTCTGGGCCGGATCCGCGGGTGGCCTGGACCTTCCCGGAGATCATCGCCGCCGCTGAGGCCCGCCTGCAGGTCCTGGGAATGCAGTTGGGGTGGCTGTCCCAGGCCGGCACCGCAATGACGGCGGCCCTATGGCCGGACTCCGTCCAACCGAGCAGCTTCTAGCGCCAGGCGCATTAGTTGGAGATAGGGCCGGACCGGCTTGGTGAGTGGCGCGTCTCCACCGCTCGTGCCGGTGCTAAGATGGCGCTCTGGTTCATGCTGTCCTGGCATTCGGACCTGCAGCTGGACGCGTTGATGGGCCAGCGGGCCGGTTCGGAGCAGCACTTGGAGGATCAAGTCGGACGGATCGCCTCCCGGGCCAGCTACATCGCCGAGTTTGCCTTCCACGACGAGTTCCATCCGGAGCGGACGGAAGACGGCAACGACTAGAGCTTGCTCCTCCATGATCCAGAGGGGAGCTCGAAGGAGACAGGCGTCTACTGCGACGCGGGTGCTGAGGAGGACATTGGCGCCTCGCTGGACCTGAAGGCCGCCACGAGAGAGACGTCGACGTCGCGACGCGGCGCTGGAGATGCCCGAGACACTTTGTGCGAAATTTGTTAAATAGCAGGTCCACCCACCCACTGGGGTTTTTAGGGTGTACTGAACTAGGGCCGTGGGCCTTTTCTTAAATACTTGTGTAGATGTCGTGGGCGCTTTTGCTTTTTGCGTTCCGTTTTTTGGACCGATTTCATGCGTTTTTCCTTTCTCAAACGTCCCCCCACGAGTTAGACGGCCGAGGCTCCGGTCCATGACAAGGAGTTCGGTTCTTTGAGAGGAGCGCACAGGACTTGGGTCCCTCGAAACGTTGAGCGCGAGCAAAACACCCACTGGGCCGGCTGGCGGCAATCCTGTGAAGCCGGTTGGCGAGCAGCCGGTCGTGCGGCTGTTCATTTGATGAATGGTGAGCCGGGTTGATCGACCCGACAGCCTTTGACTTAGTGCATGAAGCGTAAAGGAGTTTTGCCCCGTTGTGCTTGCCAGCCGACAGCCAAAGCTGGATCTGTGGCTTTAGGGCGGAGTGGGGGACCGCAGCATCCTAACTTTATCAGGAATCACCAAGTAAGGCGGCGGGGTGGCGACCGAGCCGGCCAGCCCTCGAGCCCCCGGGTCGAGCGAGTCGGACCGGTGGCCGGGTTCAGTGGTATAGTGATGCAAGAAAATAGGACACAATAAATTGGTCGAGAAAAGGCAGCCCCCCCGAGTCTCGTTCGAGGACCCCGTAGTTTCATGCATTTACAAAAGGCAACGATACATACGCTCATGCGGCTAACTGTAAAACAGGCGGAGGAGTTCCACATTCCACGGCCGGGTCGTTTCTTCACCGGCGGTGTCCTTCTTGCGCTTCCCTGACTTGCGTGCGTCGATGAGGTAGTAGGCATTGCGGTCGCGCAAGGCCTTGCTCACGATGAATGGGCCCTCCCATGGAGGGGACAGCTTGTGCTGGCCTGCCTGCTCTTGGACGAGTCGGAGGACGAGTTCGCCCTCGCGGAACGCGAGGGGCTTGATCTTCTTGTTGTGGTAGTGCCTCAGGCCTTGCTGGTAGATGTTCGAGCGACTGAGTGCCAGGAGGCGTGCTTCTTCGAGCAGGACGACGCCGTCTTCATGGGCTTCTCTGGCTTTGGCTTCGGTGTACATCACGAAGTGCGGCGAGTTGAACTCGACGTCGGTCGGGATGACGGCTTCGGCTCCATAGACGAGGAAGAACGGGGTGAACCCGATCAACCGATTCGGCATGGTGCGTAGACTCCAGAGAACGGCTGGCAACTCGTCAAGCCAGCTGCCGGGTGAGCGGATGAGTGGCTCGATGAGTCGCGGCTTGACGTCGGACAGGATGAGTCCATTGGCCCGCTCGACCTGCCCGTTGGACTACGGATGCGCAACGGAGGCCAGGTCGAGGCGGATGCCGGAGACGGAGCAGTATTGTTCGAGCGCGCCCTTGGCGAAGTTGGTGCCGTTGTCGTTGATGATGCTATTCGGCATGCCGTAGCGCACCGCTATGTCCTTGATGAACCGGACGGCTGTTGGCCCGTCCAGTTTCTTGATTGGTCTTGCCTCGATCCACTTGGTGAATTTGTCCACTGCCACTAGCAAGTGCGTCATGCCGCCTTGAGCGGTTTTGAAGGGTCCCACCATGTCGAGTCCCCAGACCGCGAAGGTCCAGGCGGTCGGTATGGTGCGGAGTGCTGACGCCGGCTAGTCGCTGCGTTTGCTGAAGCGCTGGCATCCCTCACACTTGAGGACGAGCGACTCGACATCCTGGAGGGCCGTGGGCTAGTAGAAACCATGGCGGAATGCCTTGGCCACCAGGGATCGTGATGCAACATGATGCCCGCACTCGCCCTGATGTATGTCGAGGAGGATGTCGATGCCCTGTTCCTGCTCGACGCAGCACTGGAAAACGCCGGTGGAGCTGCGCTTGACGAGCTCGTTGTTGATGATGATGTAGGCGGACGCCCGGCGATGCACTTGCCGAGCTTCAGTCTCGTCCATGGGGAGAACCCCGTTCTCCAAATATTCTGATATTGGGAGGGCCCAAGATGGAGTGGTAACCATGGCGAAGACGGCCACCAGGGTGGGTTCCAAGTCGGCAGCCCCCGAGCCGGGTTGAGCAGCCCCCGGGTCGGGGATGGCGACGGCCGGGTCTGGGACGATGGTGGCCGGGTTGAGCTGAGCAGCCCCCGGGCCAGGTTCAGTAGTCCCCGGGCCAGGTTGAGGTGCGGCCGGGTCGTCTGGAATGTGGATGGACTCGGAGTCCGGTTATGGCTTGACGGACGGCTTGCGCAGGTGCTCGAGGGAGATGCCGGACGTGATGGCTTGTCGTGACGAGGCGATCTTGGCAAGCGTGTCAGCTGCTTCGTTCTCCGCGTGCGGGACATGGAGGAACTCGCAGCCCTCGAAGGATCCGGACAGCTTCTGGACGAGGAAGCGGTAGCTTGCCATGTTGGAGTCGCGGGCGTCCCATTCGCTGGAGCACTGCTGCACCACCAGGTCCGAGTCACCGTAGCACAGGATGCACCGGATGCCGAGTTCCTTGGCAAGCCGGAGGCCGTTCACAAGGGCTTCATACTCGGCGACTTTGTTGGAGGCGGCGAAGTGGATCTGGAGCGTGTAGCGGAGCCGGTCGCCCTTTGGGGACGATATTACGATGCCGACCCCCAAGTCGAGTTGCATCTTGGACCCGTCGAAGTGCATGCACCAATGCGTCGAGTCGGGAGGTGGCGGCAGTACTGGGTCTCGGTCCAGTCGACAAGGAAGCCGGCCAGGGCTTGAGACTTGATCGTGGTGCGGGGATCGTAGAGAATGGTGTGGCCGGCTAGCTGGATTGCCCACTTGGCAACCCAGCCAGAGGCATCCCGGCACTCGATGATTTCACCGATAGGCGCCATGCTGACCACGGTGACAACATGCTCTTGGAAATACTGCTTCAGCTTCTTGGCGGTGAAGTACACGACATAGCACATCTTCTGGTAGTGCAGGTAGTTCTGCTTGGAGTTGGAGAGCACCTCGCTCAGGTTGTAGACTGGGCGCTTGACGGCTTGGATCTTGCCCTTCTCTAGCCGCTCGACCACCGGCACCATGCTGACCGTCCGTGAGGCCGCGGCTATGTAGAGCAACAGCGGCTCCTTGTCGGTCGGTGCGGCCAGGACTGGTGCGGTGGAGAGCATGTGCTTGAGGTCTTGGAAGGCCTCGTCTGCCTTGTCGTTCCATTCGAACGGGCTTGTCTTTTTCATCAACTGGTACAGGGGTAGCGCCCTCTCGCCCAGACGGCTTAGAAACCGGCTGACCGAGGACAAGCATCCGGTGAACTTCTGGACATCGCGCAGCCGAGCCGGCTTGCGCATGCGCTCGATGGCCTTGATCTTCTCGGGGTTCGCCTCAATGCCGCGTTCCGAGATGAGGAAGCCGAGTAGCTTCCCGGCCGGGATGCCGAAGACGCATTTTTCCGGGTTAAGCTTGACCTTGTATTCGGAGAGGTTGGCAAATGTTTCCTTCAAATCGTCGAGGAGCGTGAGGTGCTGCTTGGTCTTCACCACGATATCGTCCACGTACATGTGGATATTGCGGCCGAGTTGCGGTAGCAGGCATTTCTGCATGTAGCGCTTGAAGGTGGCATCGGCGTTCTTCAAGCCGAACGACATGGTGATGTAGCAATATGCCCCAAAGGGCGTGATGAACGACGTCTTTAGGGCGTCGGCCGGGTCCAGCTTGATCTGGTGGTAGCCGGAGTAAGCGTCCAGGAAGGACACTAACTCACACCCGACGGTCGAGTTGATGACTTGGTTGATCCGCGGGAGGGCGAATGGATCCTTGGGACAGGCCTGGTTGAGGCTCGTGTAGTCGATACACATGCGCCAGGTCTTGTTCTTCTTCAGGACGAGGACTGGATTGGCCAGCCACTCGGGGTGAAATACTTCCATTATGAAGCCGGCCGCCAGAAGCTTGGCGACCTCTTCACCAATGGTTCTTCTCTTTTCTTCGAAAAATCATCATAGGGTTGATGGACAAGCTTGGCGTCCTTGCGGACGTGAAGTTTGTGCTCGGCGTACTTCCTCGGGATACCCGGCATGTCCTTGGGGGTCCATGCGAAGATATCTCGATTCTCATGGAGGAAGTCGACGAGCTCGCCTCCCTATTTGCTATCGAGGCGGGCGCCTATGACAACATACTTGCTACAGCTGGGGTCTTCTGGGTTGAGAGTTCTCTTTCTTGGTCTCCTTGGAGGGCTGGAAGGTGGCCTCGTCGGCCGGGTCTGGGGTCGGGATCGGCGCGGTGGAGGCCTCGCCTGCCAGGGCGACGATCCGGTCGAGCTGGCGCCGCTCCTCGGCAATGACCAGCGACTCAGCCAACTTGGCGCCATCTCGGGCGCACTCCAGGGACTTGCGGTAATCGCCGGTGAAGGTGATGAGGCCCTTGGGGCCCGGCATCTTCATCTTCAGGTACGCGTAGTGGGGAACTGCCATGAATTTGGCGAGCGTGGGCCGGCCCAGCAATGCATGATACGCGCTGGACAGGTCCACCACCTTGAACCAGATCGGTTCGCACCGGAAATGGCTGCTGCCGTCGAACAGGACATCTAGCCGGACCCGGCCAAGGGGGGCGCAGGAGAGGTCGTGCATGATGCCATGGAAGATAGTTCGGGTCGGCTCCAGGTCATCGGCCTTGAGGCTGAGCTTGGTCATTGTGTCGCGGTAGAGGATGTTGATGCTGCTGCCGCCGTCGATGAGGACTCAGGAGAACTTGCATGTGCGCCGCACGACAATGGTGGGGTTGAGGACGAGGGCGTAACCACCCGGACTCGGCATGACTGCCGGGTGATTCTCCCGGGTCGAGGTGATCGGGTGATCCGACCAATGCATGAACTCCGGCTTGGCCGGGACGACGGTGTTCACCTCTTGCCGAAGGAGGCGCTCGCTGTGCTTGTCGTCGCCGAGGCTGGTGAAGATGACGTAGGCCGCGTTCTGGTCCGGGTAGGCGTCTTCGCGCATCGTGCCGCTAGCTGGAGGCGGCTGTGGAGGCGGAGGCGGCTGTCCCGCACCTGGAGCCGGAGCCGGAGGAGGAAGGACGTCGCCCCTCATGATGCGCTTGGTGATGGCGCATTGCCGAAGCGTGTGCGTGGAGGGTCTTGCGCCGCTATGGTGCTTGTAGGGGGCGTCGAGCATCTGCTCGAAGCTCATGGTGGGTTGCCATGCCGTCTTTCCGGTTTGCCGACGCTTCGTCGTCGGGTCCGCCGCGGGCTCGGTGACCGCGATGAGCCAGTTGTCTTGATGCGGCGCCGGTTGGTCGGCCTTGCGCTTGTTGTTCTGGGGATGCTGCTGTCAGCTGCTTTCACCGGCCGGCTTCGGAGGGGGAACCGGCTTCGCCTTGCCGGCTTCATCCAACGCCACCTGGATCTTCATGGCGAAGACGGCGTTGGCGTACTTGTCCGCCGTCACCATGAGCGTGGCCATGGTGGCCGGCTCGGAGTGTAAGAGCTTGTGCTTGAGGAGGGTGCCGTCTCTGCACCCGCTGACGAAGTACTGGATTGCCTGGACTTCATGGACGCCCTAGCAGCTGTTCCGGAGCTCTGTCCAGCGTGCGAGATACTCGCGACTGGTTACAGTAGGCCCTTGCACGCACATGGCGAGCTGGCTTGGGCGGCCGGGTCGCTTGTAGATCCTGTGAAGTTGCGGACGAAGGCTTCCTCGAAGTCCACCCACGTGTTGATGCTGCCCATCGGCACGATGTTCAACCATGTGCGGGCCGACCCTTGGAGCATGAGCGGTGCGTAGCGCACGGCAAGACGACGATTAGCACCGGTGATGCCAATGGCCATGGTGTAGTCGGTGAGCCAGTCTTCTTGCTTTACTGTCCCATTGTACTTGGAGGTGTCGCGGGGGAGCATGAATCCTTTGGGGAAGGGCTCCTCCCGGATGCGTAGGCCGAAGCACGCCGGCCCGATAGCGACGCTCTCCTCCACATCCAGGTAGTGACCGAGCTGATCAAGGCGGTGGCAAGCATCGGTGTCGTCGATGGTGCGTGGGCCGAGTCGACTTGCGGCCAGGCCACGAGGGGCTGGGTCGGTTGGAGCCGGACGCCAGCCATGTGGGCCGGATCTGTGCTGGATCTCTAGGACGAGATCATCGCCCAATCTGCCGGCGGCTGTAGCGGCCGGGTCGCGCCGAGTCCGGGCTCGACCGGAGTGCGCCTCACCGGGTGGCGAGGAAGCGGTGTGCAGAAGTTCGCCGGACCCGCCAAGGCGGGCGGAGCCAGATCCCGTCGGCTTGGCGAGCTGGTTGAGGCGGTCCTGCTGGGTGTTGGCGGTGTGGAGGAGTTCGCGCATTCGCCCAATGCGCTCTTCCAGCTCCTCACCCGCAAGCTGGTCCAGGCCGGCTGTGGCTGCCTGGGCTGCGCACATGTTCTTCACTGGGGTCTCGTAGACGGTTGGGCGGCGCTGAGGGCCCGACCGATCGCGCCTCCCCGGGCACGCACATCGGCGACCCGGCTTGGCCCGGCCGCGGTGGGCGTGAATCCGTAGGCGGCATCACGCTCCAGCTGAGCGGCGTCCAGGGAACGCCGAGTGGCGGCGAGCATCTCGGACAGGTCCAGCATCTGCTGGCGCCTTTCCTCGAGTTGGGTTCGGGCCTCAGTGACGTTGGTGGCGTCGACGTCGGTGCCGATGGGGATGCGGAGGCTCTGCATCGTGGCATGCAACAGATTGGACGGCTCGATCCATTCTGCTGCGACCCTGGCTTCGGCAGCCTTCCTTGTCTTGCTCGACGAGGAGGAGGCGCCATCGCCGGTGACGAAGACCTCCACATGGACGTCCATTGCACCGACGGAAACGCCGCCGCCGAGGGAGAGGGGAGAGTTAGAGTAGTTGAGCACCTCGCTGGGGTACTCGTCGGTCGCGAACGCATCGGAGGTGCGCAGCACGGCGAAGGAGGCGGCTAGCGTGCCGACGATGTCGTCAGCTAGCGCGACGGACCCGTCGGTGTAGGAGAAGGGCCCCGTCTGAAGCATGCTCCCGGCAAGCTCCTCGAGCTGCCCCACGGTGGGTGCCAACTGTCGTGGTGGGCGCACGGCAGATGCCAAGGGATGGCTAAGGAGAGGAGGAGGCTCGAGGGCGCTGAGCTCCAGAGGCGAGGTTGGCATGATCGGGCGTGGGACGCCGGACATACCCAGGTTCGGGGCTCTCCGAATAGATAATACCCCTAGTACTGGCGAGTGTAGTTGGATGATCGATAGTACAATGTTGCTCCTGGAGCTGTATGGAGGAGGAAGGAAGTTGGCCAAGGCTTGGGTTGCTCCTCTCCGGTGTTGCTGTTTTGTGGCTAGTCCTATGCTTGGTTGCTTTTCTCTCGTATGTGTCCTCTGTTTCCTCTCTTGCTTGCTAGCCCCATGATCGCAGGCTCCCGAGGGTTTTTATAGTCCAACCCCTCGGGGGTACAATGGTAATGTTACAAGTTGGTGGGTCCGTATTGTCGGTGTCCGGGAACCCGGGCTAGGTCCCGCTGAGGGCTTGTGGTTCGCCGGGTTCCCCTAGGTGCGGGCCCCGCATGCCTAGGCGGACTGTGCGCCGTCTTGTCGATCGTCAGGGTGTGGCCGAGTCAAGTCGCGTATAGTAGTCTCCGTCAGGTTGCCGCTTGCTGTCGTCAGCAGTGAAGGCGGGGGCACTGTAGCCACGCCGGCCCTGGTCAACGGGTAGGTGAGGGGCACTGTTGCCACGTTCCTGCTGACCAGAGGCATGGGCGGGGCACTGTTGCCTCGGTCATTGTTGATTAAAGTCTCGTCCCATCATACGGCCTGGATGGGACAGGAGTTGACCCGTGGCTGGACTGCGTAGCACACCACGACTGGTGCTGGCTTGTCGAGGAGGCTTCGGTCGTGCCAGGTTCGGCTGTCTTGCACTAGTTGTTGGGGCCGAGTTGACGTGTCTTGCCGGGTTGGCTAGTCTGGACGGCTTGCGGGCTTGGCCATGTCGGATTTCGGGTTCCGGCAGACCCTTGAGGTTCGAACACTGGGGTGCACGCGGAGATCTCTCCCCTACCGATCTAAGTCCAATCTCCTCGCGTGATCTAAGCTGTAAACAACGAACAACACAAGGGACATGAGGTTTATACTGGTTCGGGCCACCGTTGTGGTGTAATACCCTACTCCAGTGTGTGGTCTGGTGGATTGCCTCAGGGGCCGATCATGAATAGTACAAGGGAAGAACAGCCTCGCGAGAGGTGTTCTTGAGCTAGTGCGATGAATTGCTTGGGTTAGTTCAGTCGCCTCTCTCTCTTACTCTGCTAGGGATCTGTCAGATCTCTCGATGTCTCTCCCTCCTTTCTCCCCTTCTTCTCTGTGGTGGCTAGCTCTATTTATAGAGGCCCTGGGCCTCTCCCCAAATAATGAGCGGGAAGGGCGCCAACAATTGGCCATTTTGAAGGGGAACATCTAGTACAAGTTATCCTGACCAAAGGTGGTCTTTGGCTGCCAAAAGCACTGGTGATGACGCTGTCTTGGGCTCCACGGTGACCTCTGTCCTGCCGCTCTGTTGGTCTTGGTCTCGTTGCACCGGAATGGTAACCTTTGCTCGATGACTTGGCCTATTCTCGCCTCCTTTGCACCAAAGGGGAAACAAGGACACTGCGCAGGTCGGCGCCCGCCTGGTCTCGATCGTCATGGCTTGCGTCACGGGCGCCTCGCGAGGTACCCGTGCCTTGATCTCTTAGCCTCCTTGCGAGCCTACCTGATGAGGCTGGCTCTGAGGAAGCTTCCCGTCGTCCGCCCCGCGAGGCTTGCGCCCTCGCGAGAGTCTTGAGCTTGAGCTGATGAAGATGGGTCGCGCTGGGCCCCCGCTTGAGCCACGCCATAGGCCATAGGCAGGCAAGTCTGGGGACCCACATTCCTATAACGCCGACAGTAGCCCCCGGGCCCAAGGTGCGCCCGGGCTTGGCCTAGCAGGGAAGCGAAGGGGCAAGCGTGAAGCACCGCGGGCCCTAACAGCCTGCGGCCTTGGGTGCCATGTGGCGATTGATTGGACATGGGCGTCTGCGCTTCCCCACGACGCCTCGGCGACCGCACGACTTGACAAGTCCCTGCATGCAGAGAAACCGGTCATGATTACCTACGATCGTGGTGCTCGGTGGTTGGCCTCCTCCGGCTATAAGTACGGGGCTGCGCGAGCCCCTTCAGTCCACCCCTTCCTGCTGCTCCTTTCCTTCTTCTTGGCTACTCGCCATTCCCATGGCTCCGAAGAGATTCTCGGCCGCGGAGAAAGAAAAGGCCCGCCGGGCAGGGCCTGACCCCCCCGACCAAGCGCAGCCGAGGCCGCCCTCGCAAGTATTCCACGGTCCCCGTAGTGGCTTCCTGCGGCCCTGGAGGCGGTTCCCTGCGCGGTGATGAGCGCCCGGTTGCCGATGGGGGGCACACCATGGCTGTGCACCCACCTAGGCCACGCTTTCGCTCTGCGGAGGTGCTGCCGGAGTTCGCCGTGTGGTCGGCGGACCCAACCAGCTCCCGGCTCCAGCTCCCCCGTTTCTTCGTAGGTGAACTGCCGGCTAGCGCTCGGTGCGGCCTCTGGCTCCAGGCAGACGGCTGCTCCAGAAGGGCCTGCTGGGCTTCACTGGAAGTCTCCGTTTCTGGGAATGGGGCCCTGACCTATGGCTGGCAAACGTTTGCCCGCGCGCGCGGCCTGGGCTGGCGGTGCACCTTGTACTTCAAGTTTGATGGCAACGCCACCCTCTATGTGAGGGTGTTTGGGGAAGACGGTCGGCGTGCTGGGTGCTGCCCCGAAGACGACGACTGCAGCCGCCTACCCAGCCCCGGCACTGACCAGGATGAAGACGGCGACAGGCGTATAGGCGGCGGTGCTCGGGGTTCGCTAAGCTTCGTCGACTCCCTCTCAGGCAGCAGCTCCTCCAGCGGTGACCGTGACCAGCCCCGACGCCGTCACGCCCGCCTGGGTGAAGGTAGCGGGTCAGCCCGCCGTCGCGCCCGGGCGAAGCGAGAGGAGGGATCCGCCTGAGCTCCAGGAGCAGCTTGAACCTTCGCTGTGGGTTGGTGTTGGACGAGTCGCGTGTTGGGGAACGTTGCAGAAAACAAAAATTTTCCTACGGTTTCACCAAGATCCATCTAGGAGTTCATCTAGCAACGAGTGATTAGATGCATCTATGTACCTTGTAGATCGCGAGCAGAAGCGTTCAAAGAACGGGGATGAGGGAGTCGTACTCGACGTGATTCGAATCACCAAAGATCCTAGCACCGAACGGACGGCACCTCTGTGTTCAACACACGTACGGAACAGCCACGTCTCCTCCTTCTTGATCCAGCAAGGGGCAAGGAGAGGTTGAGGGAGATGGCTCCAGCAGCAGCACGACGGCGTGGTGGTGATGGAGCTGCAGTACTCCGGCAGGGCTTCGCTAAGCACTATGGAGGAGGAGGTGTTGGAGAGGGAGAGGGAGGCACCAAAAGAAAAGTAAGAAGTCCTCCATCTCCCCCACTATATATAGGAGGGCCAAGGGGGGGGGGGGCGCTGGCCCTAGGAGATCTAATCTCCTAGGGGGGTGCGGCCAAGGAGAGGAATCCCTCCTCCCCAAGGCATTTAGGAGGTGCCTTCCCCTCCTAGGACTCTTCCTCCTTGAAACCCTAGGCGCATGGGCCTCTTGGGGCTGGTGCCCTTGGCCCATGTAGGCCAAGGCGCACCCCCTACAGCCCATGTGGCCCCCTGGGACAGGTGGCCCCACCCGGTGGACCCCCGGGACCCTTCCGGTGGTCCCGGTACAATACTGGTGACCCCGAAACTTGTCCCGATGCCCGAAATAGCACTTCCTATATATAATTCTTTACCTCCGGACCATTCCGGAACTCCTCGTGACGTCCGGGATCTCATCCGGGACTCCGAACAACATTAGGGTTACTGCATATACATATCCCTACAACCCTAGCGTCACCGAACCTTAAGTGTGTAGACACTACGGGTTCGGGAGACATGTAGACATGACCGAGATGACTCTCCGGTCAATAACCAACAGCGGGATCTGGATACCCATGTTGGCTCCCACATGCTCCTCGATGATCTCATCGGATGAACCACGATGTCGAGGATTCAAGCAACCCCGCATACAATTCCCTTTGCCAATCGGTATGTTACTTACCCGAGATTCGATCGTCGGTATCCCAATACCTCGTTCAATCTCGTTACCGGCAAGTCACTTCACTCGTACCGTAATGCATGATCCCGTGACCAGACACTTGGTCACTTTGAGCTCATTATGATGATGCATTACCGAGTGGGCCCAGTGATACCTGTCCGTCATACGGAGTGAAAAATCCTAGTCTTGATCCGTGTCAACCCAACAGACACTTTCGGAGATACCCGTAGTATACCTTTATAGTCACCCAGTTACGTTGTGACGTTTGGCACACCCAAAGCGCTCCTACGGTATCCGGGAGTTACACGATCTCATGGTCTAAGGAAAAGATACTTGACATTGGAAAACTCTAGCAAACGAACTATACGATCTTATGCTATGTTTAGGATTGGGTCTTGTCCATCACATCATTCTCCTAATGATGTGATCTCGTTATCAATGACATCCAATGTCCATAGTCAGGAAACCATGACTATCTGTTGATCAATGAGCTAGTCAACTAGAGGCTCACTAGGGACATGTTGGTGTCTATTATTCACACATGTATTACGATTTCCGGATAATACAATTATAGCATGAATAAAGACAATTATCATGAACAAAGAAATATAATAATAATGCTTTTATTATCGCCTCTAGGGCATATTTCCAATAGTCTCCCACTTGCACTAGAGTCAATAATCTAGTTACATTGTGATGAATCGAACACCCATCGAATTCTGGTGTTGATCATGTTTTGCTCTAGGGAGAGGTTTAGTCAACGGATCTGCTACATTCAGGTCCGTGTGTACTTTACAAATATCTATGTCTCCATCTGGAACATTTTCACGAATGGAGTTGAAGCGACGCTTGATGTGCCTTGTCTTCTTGTGAAACCTGGGCTCCTTGGCAAGAGCAATATCTCCAGTGTTGTCACAGAAGAGCTTGATCGGCCCCGACGCATTGGGTATGACTCCTAGGTCGGTGATGAACTCCTTCATCCAAATTGCTTCATGCGCTGCCTCCGAGGCTGCCATGTACTCCGCTTCACATGTAGATCCCGCCATGACGCTCTGCTTGCAACTGCACCAGCTTACTGCCCCACCATTCAAAATATACACGTATCCGGTTTGTGACTTTGAGTCATCCAGATCTGTGTCGAAGCTAGCGTCGACGTAACCCTTTACAACGAGCTCTTCGTCACCTCCATAAACGAGAAACATTTCCTTAGTCCTTTTCAGGTACTTCAGGATATTTTTGACCGCTGTCCAGTGTTCCTTGCCGGGATTACTTTGGTACCTTCCTACCAAACTTACGGCAAGGTTTACATCGGGTCTGGTACACAGCATGGCATACATAATAGAACCTATGGCTGAGGCATAGGGGATGACACTCATCTCTTCTATATCTTCTGCCGTGGTCGGACATTGAGCTGAGCTCAATTTCACACCTTGTAACACAGGCAAGAACCCCTTCTTAGAATGATCCATATTGAATTTCTTCAATATCTTATCAAGGTATGTGCTTTGTGAAAGACCTATGAGGCGTCTTGATCTATCTCTGTAGATCTTGATGCCTAATATATAAGCAGCTTCTCCAAGGTTCTTCATTGAAAAACTTTTATTCAAGTAGGCCTTAATGCTGTCCAAGAGTTCTATATCATTTCCCATCAAAAGTATGTCATCTACATATAATACGAGAAATGCTACAGAGCTCCCACTCACTTTCTTGTAAACGCAGGCTTCTCCATAAGTCTGCGTAAACCCAAACGCTTTGATCATCTCATCAAAGTGAATGTTCCAACTCCGAGATGCTTGCACCAGCCCATAAATCGAGCGTTGGAGCTTGCACACCTTGTCAGCATTCTTAGGATCGACAAAACCTTCTGGCTGCATCATATACAATTCTTCCTTAAGGAAACCATTAAGGAATGTCGTTTTGACGTCCATTTGCCATATTTCATAATCATAGAATGCGGCAATCGCTAACATGATTCAGACGAACTTCAGCTTCGCTACCGGTGAGAAAGTCTCATCGTAGTCAACCCCTTGAACTTGTCGATAACCCTTAGCAACAAGGCGAGCTTTATAGATGGTCACATTACCATCCGCATCTGTCTTCTTCTTAAAGATCCATTTATTTTCTATGGCTCACCGCTCAACGGGCAAGTCAGTCAAAGTCCATACTTCGTTTTCATACATGGATCCTATCTCGGATTTCATGGCTTCTAGCCATTTGTCGGAATCCGGGCCCGCCATCGCTTCTTCATAGTTCGAAGGTTCACTGTTGTCTAACAACATGATTTCCAAGACAGGGTTGCCGTACCACTCTGGTGCAGAACGTGTCCTTGTGGACCTTCGAATTTCAGTAGGAGCTTGATCAGAAGTATCTTGATCATCATCATTAACTTCCTCTCTAGTCGGTGCAGGCACCTCAGGAACATTTTCTTGAGTTGGGCCATTTTCCGGTTCAAGAGGTAATACTTCATCAAGTTCTACTTTCCTCCCACTTACTTCTTTCGAGAGAAACTCTTTCTCTAGAAAGGACCCATTCTTGGCAACAAAGATATTGCCTTCAGATCTGACGTAGAAGGTATACCCAATAGTTTCCTTAGGGTATCCTAGGAAGACGCATTTTTCTGACTTGGGTTCGAGCTTTTCAGGTTGAAGTTTCCTGACATAAGCATTGCATCCCCAAGCTTTTAGAAACGACAGCTTAGGTTTCTTCCCAAACCATAATTCAAACGGTGTCGTCTCAACGGATTTCGACGGAGCCCTATTTAAAGTGAATGCGGCAGTCTCTAAAGCATACCCCCAAAAAGATATCGGTAAATCGGCAAGAGACATCATAGATCGCACCATATCTAATAGAGTGTGATTACGACGTTCGGACACACCATTACGCTGAGGTGTTCCAGGCGGCATGAGTTGTGAAACTATTCCACATTTTCTTAAGTGTGTGCCAAACTCGTGACTCAAGTATTCTCCTCCAAGATCTGATCGCAGGAACTTGATTTTCCTGTCACATTGATTCTCAACCTCACTCTGAAATTCCTTGAACTTTTCAAAGGTTTCAGACTTGTGTTTCATTAAGTAGACATACCCATATCTACTCAAGTCATCAGTGAGGGTGAGAACATAACGATAGCCACCGCGAGCCTCAACACTCATTGGACCGCACACATCAGTATGTATGATTTCCAATAAGTTGGTTGCTCGCTCCATTGTTCCTGAGAACGGAGTCTTGGTCATTTTACCCATGAGGCATGGTTTGCACGTGTCAAATGATTCATAATCAAGAGACTCTAAAAGTCCATCAGCATGGAGCTTCTTCATGCGTTTGACACCTATGTGACCAAGGCGGCTGTGCCACAAGTATGTGGGACTATCATTATCAATCTTACATCTTTTGGTACTCACACTATGAATATGTGTAGCATTACGCTCGAGATTCATTAAGAATAAACCATTCACCATCGGAGCATGACCATAAAACATATCTCTCATATAAATAGAACAACCATTATTCTCTGATTTAAATGAGTAGCCATCTCGAATTAAACGAGATCCTGATACAATGTTCATGCTCAAACTTGGCACTAAATAACAATTATTGAGGTTCAAAACTAATCCCGTAGGTAAATGTAGAGGTAGCGTGCCGACGGCGATCACATCGACCTTGGAACCATTCCTGACGCGCATCGTCACCTCGTCCTTCGCCAGTCTCCGCTTATTCCGCAGCTCTTGCTTTGAGTTACAAATGTGAGCAACTGCACCGGTATCAAATACCCAGGAGCTACTACGAGTACTGGTAAGGTACACATCAATTACATGTATATCACATATACCTTTCGTTTTGCCGGCCTTCTTGTCCGCTAAGTATTTGGGGCAGTTTCGCTTCCAGTGACCACTTTCCTTGCAATAAAAGCACTCAGTCTCGGGCTTGGGTCCATTCTTTGGCTTCTTCCCGGCAGCTTGCTTGCCGGGCGCGGCAACTCCCTTGCCGTCCTTCTTGAAGTTCTTTTTACCCTTGCCCTTCTTGAACTTAGTGGTTTTATTGACCATCAACACTTGATGTTCCTTCTTGACTTCTACCTCTGCTGATTTCAGCATAGCAAATACTTCAGGAATGGTCTTTTCCATCCCCTGCATATTGAAGTTCATCACAAAGCTCTTGTAGCTCAGTGGAAGCGACTGAAGGATTCTGTCAATGACTGCGTCATCCGGGAGATTAACTCCCAGCTGAGTCAAGCGGTTATGTAACCCAGACATAGTGAGTATGTGCTCACTGACAGAACTATTTTCCTCCATCTTACAGCTGAAGAATTTGTCGGAGACTTCATATCTCTCGACCCGGGCATGAGCTTGGAAAACCATTTTCAGCTCTTCGAACATCTCATATGCTCCGTGTCTCTCAAAACGCTTTTGGAGCCCCGGCTCTAAGCTGTAAAGCATGCCGCACTGAACGAGGGAGTAGTCATCGGTACGTGCCTGCCAAGCGTTCATAACGTCTTGTTTTGCAGGGAGAACAGGTGCGTCACCTAGCGGTGCTTGTAGGACATAATCTTTCTTGGCAGCTATGAGGATAATCCTCAGGTTCCGGACCTAGTCCGTATAGTTGCTGCCATCGTCTTTCAGCTTGGTTTTCTCTAGGAACGCGTTGAAGTTGAGGACTACATTGGCCATTTGATCTACAAGACATATTGTAAATATTTTAGACTAAGTTCATGATAATTAAGTTCATCTAATCAAATTATTCAATGAACTCCCACTTAGATAGACATCCCTCCTGTCATCTAAGTATAACATGATCCGAGTTAACTAGGCCGTGTCCGATCATCACGTGAGACGGACTAGTCAACGTCGGTGAACATCTTCATGTTGATCGTATCTTCTATACGACTCATGCTCGACCTTTCGGTCTTCTGTGTTCCAAGGCCATGTCTGTACACATGCTAGGCTCGTCAAGTCAACCTAAGTGTTTTGCATGTGTAAATCTGTCTTACACCCGTTGTATGTGAACGTTAGAATCTATCACACCTGATCATCATGTGGTGCTTCGAAACAACGAACTGTCGCAACGGTGCACAGTTAGGGGGAACACTTTCTTGAAATTATTATGAGGGATCATCTTATTTACTACCGTTGTTCTAAGCAAACAAGATGCAAAACATGATAAACATCACATGCAATCAAATAATAATAGTGACATGATATGGCCAATATCACATAGCTCCTTTGATCTCCATCTTGGGGCTCCATGATCATCTTGTCACCGGCATGACACCATGATCTCCATCATCATGATCTCCACCATCGTGTCTCCATGAAGTTGCTCGCCAACTATTACTTCTACTACTATGGCTAACGTGTTTAGCAATAAAGTAAAGTAATTTACATGGCGTTTCTCAATGACACGCAGGTCATACAAAAAATAAAGACAACTCCTATGGCTCCTGCCGGTTGTCATACTCATCGACATGCAAGTCGTGATTCCTATTACAATAGCATGAACATCTCATACATCACATATAGATCATTCATCATTCATCACAACTTTGGCCATATCATATCACAAAGCACTTGCTGCAAAAACAAGTTAGACGTCCTCTAATTGTTGTTGCATGTTTTACGTGGCTGAAGTAGGGTTCTAGCAAGAACGTTTTCTTACCTACGTGAAAGCCACAACGTGATTTGTCAACTTCTATTTACCCTTCATAAGGACCCTTTTCATCGAATCCGCTCCAACTAAAGTAGGAGAGACAGACACCCGCCAGCCACCTTATGCAACTTGTGCATGTTAGTCGGTGGAACCGGTCTCACGTAAGCGTACGTGTAAGGTTGGTCCGGGCCGCTTCATCCCACAATACCGTTGAAGCAAGATAAGACTAGTAGCGGCAAGAAAGTTGACAACATCAACGCCCACAATAAATTGTGTTCTACTCGCGCAAGAAGAACTACGCATAGACCTAGCTCATGATGCCACTGTTGGGGAACGTTGCAGAAAACAAAAATTTTCCTACGGTTTCACCAAGATCCATCTAGGAGTTCATCTAGCAACAAGTGATTAGATGCATCTACGTACCTTGTAGATCGCGAGCGGAAGCGTTCAAAGAACGGGGATGAGGGAGTCGTACTCGACGTGATTCGAATCACCGAAGATCCTAGCACCGAACGGACGGCACCTCCGCGTTCAACACACGTACGGAACAGCCACGTCTCCTCCTTCTTGATCCAGCAAGGGGTAAGGAGAGGTTGAGGGAGATGGCTCCAGCAGCAGCACAACGGCGTGGTGGTGATGGAGCTGCAGTACTCCGGCAGGGCTTCGCTAAGCACTATGGAGGAGGAGGAGGTGTTGGAGAGGGAGAGGGAGGCACCAAAAGAAAAGTAAGAAGTCCTCCATCTCCCCAACTATATATAGGAGGGCCAAGGGGGGGGGGCGCCGGCCCTAGGAGATCTAATCTCTTAGGGGGGTGCGACCAAGGGGAGGAATCCCTCCTCCCCAAGGCACCTAGGAGGTGCCTTCCCCTCCTAGGACTCTTCCTCCTTGAAACCCTAGGCGCATGGGCCTCTTGGGCCTGGTGCCCTTGGCCCATGTAGGCCAAGGCGCACCCCCTACAGCCCATGTGGCCGCCCGGGACAGGTGGCCCCACCCGGTGGACCCCCGGGACCCTTCTGGTGGTCCCTGTACAATACTGGTGACCCCGAAACTTGTCCCGATGCCCGAAATAGCACTTCCTATATATAATTCTTTACCTCCGGACCATTCCGGAACTCCTCGTGACGTCCAGGATCTCATCTGGGACTCCGAACAATATTCGGGTTACTGCATATACATATCCCTACAACCCTAGCGTCACCGAACCTTAAGTGTGTAGACCCTACGGGTTCGGGAGACATGTAGACATGACCGAGATGACTCTCCGGTCAATAACCAACAGCGGGATCTGGATACCCATGTTGGCTCCCACATGCTCCTCGATGATCTCATCAGATGAACTGTTGGAAATATGCCCTAGAGGCAATAATAAAAGTGTTATTATTATATTTCCTTGTTCATGATAATTGTCTTTTATTCATGCTATAACTGTATTATCCGGAAATCATAATACACGTGTGAATACATAGACCACAATATGTCCCTAGTGAGCCTCTAGTTGACTAGCTCGTTGTGATCAACAGATAGTCATGGTTTCCTGGCTATGGACATTGGATGTCGTTGATAACGGGATCACATCATTAGGAGAATGATGTGATGGACAAGACCCAATCCTAAGCCTAGCACAAAGATCGTGTAGTTCGTTTGCTAGAGCTTTGCCAATGTCAAGTATCTCTTCCTTTGACCATGAGAGCGTGTAACTCCTGGATACCGTAGGAGTGCTTTGGGTGTATCAAACGTCACAACGTAACTGGGTGACTATAAAGGTGCACTACAGGTATCTCCGAAAGTATCTATTGTTTTATGCGGATCGAGACTGGGATTTGTCACTCCGTGTAAACGGAGAGGTATCTCTGGGCCCACTCGGTAGGACATCATCATATGCACAATGTGACCAAGGAGTTGATCACAGGATGATGTGTTACGGAACGAGTAAAGTGACTTGCCGGTAACGAGATTGAACAAGGTATTGGATACCGACGATCGAATCTCGGGCAAGTAACATACCGATAGACAAAGGGAATTGAATACGGGATTGATTAAGTCCTTGACATCGTGGTTCATCCGATGAGATCATCGTGGAGCATGTGGGAGCCATCATGGGTATCCAGATCCCGCTGTTGGTTATTGACCAGAGAACGTCTCGGTCATGTCTACATGTCTCCCGAACCCGTAGGGTCTACACACTTAAGGTTCGATGATGCTAGGGTTATAAAGGAAGTTTGTATGTGGTTACCGAATGTTGTTCGGAGTCCCGGATGAGATCCCGGACGTCACGAGGAGTTCCGGAATGGTCCGGAGGTAAAGATTTATATATGGGAAGTCCTATTTTGGCCACCGGAAAATGTTCGGGATTTTTCGGTATTGTACCGGGAAGGTTCTAGAAGGTTCCGGAGTGGGGCCCACCTGCATGGGGGGACCCACATGAATGTGGGTAGTGGGGGCAAGGCCCCACACCCCTGGTTAAGGTGCACCAAGATCCCCCCTTAGAAGGAATAAGATCATATCCCGAAGGGATAAGATCAAGATCCCTAAAAAGGGGGGATAACAATCGGTGGGGAAGGAAATGATGGGATTTCTTTCCTCCCACCTTGGCCAACGCCCCAATGGACTTGGAGGGCAAGAAACCAGCCCCTCCACCCCTATATATAGTGGGGAGACGCATGGGAGCTTTACACGAAGTTCTGGCACAGCCCTACCTCTCTCCCTACTCCTCCTCTCCCATGGTGCTTGGCGAAGCCCTGCTGGATTGCCACGCTCCTCCACCACCACCACGCCGTTGTGCTGCTGTTGGATGGAGTCTTCCTCAACCTCTCCCTCTCTCCTTGCTGGATCAAGGCATGGGAGACGTCACCGGGCTGTACGTGTGTTGAACGCGGAGGTGCCGTCCGTTCGGCACTAGGATCATCGGTGATTTGAATCACGACGAGTACGACTCCATCAACCCCGTTCACTTGAACGCTTCCGCTTAGCGATCTACACGGGTATGTAGATGCACTCTCTTTCTACTCGTTGCTGGTCTCTCCATAGATAGATCTTGGTGACACGTAGAAATTTTTTGAATTTCTGTTGCGTTCCCCAACAGTGGCATCATGAGCCAGGTCTATTGCGTAGATTCTTTGCACGAGTAGAACACAAAGTAGTTGTGGGCGTTGATGTTGTTCAATATTCTTACCGTTACTAGTCCAATCTTGTTTCGACGGTATTGTGGGATGAAGCGGCCCGGACCGACCTTACACGTACTCTTACGTGAGACAGGTTCCACCGATTGACATGCACTTGGTGCATAAGGTGGCTAGCGGGTGCCAGTCTCTCCCACTTTAGTCGGAACGGATTCGATGAAAAGGGTCCTTATGAAGGGTAAATAGCAATTGGCATATCATGTTGTGGTTTTGCGTAGGTAAGATACGTTCTTGCTAGAAACCCATAGCAGCCACGTAAAACATGCAACAACAATTAGAGGACGTCTAACTTGTTTTTGCAGGGTATGCTTTGTGATGTGATATGGCCAACAAGACTGTGATGAATATATGTGATGTATGGGATTGATCATGTTCTTGTAATAGGAATCACGACTTGCATGTCGATGAGTATGACAACCGGCAGGAGCCATAGGAGTTGTCTTTATTTATTGTATGACCTGCGTGTCATTGAAGAACGCCATGTAAACTACTTTACTTTATTGCTAAACGCGTTAGTCATAGAAGTAGAAGTAGTCGTTGGCGTGACAACTTCATGAAGACACGATGATGGAGATCATGATGATGGAGATCATGGTGTCATGCCGGTGACAAGATGATCATGGAGCCCCGAAGATGAAGATCAAAGGAGCTATATGATATTGGCCATATCATGTCACTACACTATTTGATTGCATGTGATGTTTATCATGTTTATGCATCTTGTTTACTTAGGACGACGGTAGTAAATAAGATGATCCCTTACAAAATTTCAAGAAGTGTTCTCCCCTAACTGTGCACTGTTGCTACAGTTCGTCGCTTCTAAGCACCACGTGATGATCGGGTGTGATGGATTCTTACGTTCACATACAACGGGTGTAAGACAATTTTACACAGCGAAAACACTTAGGGTTAACTTGACGAGCCTAGCATGTGCAGACATGGCCTCGGAACACGGAGGACGGAAGGTCGAGCATGAGTCATATAGTAGATACGATCAACATGAAGATGTTCACCGACGTTAACTAGTCCGTCTCACGTGATGATCGGACACGGGCTAGTTGACTCGGATCATGTGATCACTTAGATGACCAGAGGGATGTCTATCTGAGTGGGAGTTCATAAGATGAACTTAATTATCTTGAACATAGTCAAAAGACCTTTTGCAAATTATATCGTAGCTCACGCTTTAGTTCTACTGTTTAGTTATGTTCCTAGAGAAAATATAGTTGAAAGTTGAAAGTAGCAATTATGCGGACAGTAGAAAGCTTATGTCCTTAATGCACTGCTCAGTGTGCTGAACCCCAAACGTCGTTTGTGGATGTTGCGAACATCGGACATACACGTCTTGATAACTACGTGATAGTTCAGTTAAACGGTTTAGAGTTGAGGCACGAAAGACGTTTTCGAAATGTCGCGGAACATATGAGATGTTTCGAGGGCTGAAATTAGGATTTCAGGCTCGTGCCCACGTCAAGAGGTATAAGACCTCCGACGATTTTCTTAGCCTGCAAACTCAGGGAGAAAAGCTCAATCATTGAGCTTGTGCTCAGATTGTCTGAGTGCAACAATCACTTGAATCAAGTGGGAGTTGAGCTTCCATATGAGATAGTGATGTTTCTCCAAAGTCATTGCCACCAAGCTGCTAGAGCTTCGTGATGAACTATAACATATCAGGGATAGATATGATGATCCTTGAGGTATTCACGATGTTTGACACCGCGAAAGTAGAAATCAAAAGGAGCATCAATTGTTGATGGTTGGTGAAACCACTAGTTTCAAGAAGGGCAAGGGCAAGAAGGGATACTTCATGAAACGGCAAATCAACTGCTGCTCTAGTGAAGAAACCCAAGGTTGAACCCAAACCCGAGACTAAGTGCTTCTGTAATAAAGGGGACAGCCACTGGAGCAGAATTACCCTAGATACTTGGTAGATAAGAAGGCTGGCAAGGTCGATAGAAGTATATTGGATATACATTATGTTAATGTGTACTTTACTAGTACTCCTAGTAGCACCAGGGTATTAGATACCGGTTCGGTTGCTAAGTGTTAGTAACTCGAAATAAAGAGCTACGGAATAAACGGAGACTAGCTAAAGGTGAGCTGACGATATATGTTGGAAGTGTTTCCAAGTTTGATATGATCAAACATCGCACGCTCCCTCTACCATCAAGATTAGTATTAAAGCTGAATGGTTTATTGAATCTCGATCGTAGTGATACACATTTTCATGCCAAAAGATATAAGATAGTAATGATAGTACCACTTACTTGTGGCACTGCCATGTAAGTCATAATGGTATAAAACGCATGAAGAAGCTCCATGTTGATGGATCTTTGGACTCACTCATTTTGAAAAGTTTGAGACATGCGAACCATGTCTATTGGTGTATATGCATGAAGAAACTCCATGCAAATGGAACGTTTGGACTCACTTGATTTTGAATCACTTGAGATATGCAAATCATACCACATGGGCAAGATGACTGAAAAGCCTCGGTTTCAGTAAGATGGAACAACATAGCAACTTGTTGGAAGTAACACATTTTGATGTGTGTAGTCCAATGAGTGCTGAGGCATGTAGTGAATATCATTATGTTCTTACTTCACAGATGATTCGAGTAGATGTTGAATATATTTACTTGATGAAACACAAGTCTGAATTGTTGAATGGTTCAAGTAATTTCAGAGTAAAGTTGAAGATCATCGTGACAAGAGGATAAAATGTCTATGATAAGATCATAGAGATGAGTATCTGAGTTACGAGTTTTGGCACACAATTAAGACATTGTGGAAATTGTTTCGCAATTAATACCGCCTGGAACACCATAGTGTGATGGTGTGTCCGAACATCATAACTGCACCCTATTGGATATGATGCATACCATGATGTCTCTTATCGAATTACCACTATTGTTCATGGGTTAGGCATTAGAGACAACCACATTCACTTTAAATAGGGCACCACGTAATTCCGTTGAGATGACACCGTATGAATTATGGTTTAGAGAAACCTAAGTTGTCGTTTCTTAAAAGTTTGGGGCTATGACGCTTATGTGAAAAAGTTTCAGGCTGATAAGCTAGAACCCAAAGCAGATAAATGCATCTTCATAGGACACCCAAAATAGTTGGGTATACCTCCTGTCTCAGATCCAAAAGCAATAAATGATTGTTTCTTGAATCAGGTCCTTTCTCGAGGAAAGGTTTCTCTCGAAAGAATTGAGTGGGAGGATGGTGGAGACTTGATGAGGTTATTGAACCATCACTTCAACCAGTGTGTAGCAGGGCACAGGAAGTTGTTCCCGTGGCACCTACACCAATTGAAGTGGAAGCTTATGATAGTGATCATGAAACTTCAGATCAAGTCACTCCCAAACCTCGTAGGATGACAAGGATGCGTACTACTTGAGAGTGGTACGTAATCCTGTCTTGGAAGTCACGTTGCTAGACAACAATGAGCCTACGAGCTATGGAGAAGCGATGGTGGGCCCGGATTCCGATAAATGGCTTGAGGCCATAAAATCTGAGAGAGGATCCATGTATGAAAACAAAGTGAAGACTTTGGCAGAACGGCTCGATGGTCGTAAGGCAAATGAGTACGGATGGATTTTAAAAGGAAGACAGACAATGATGGTAAGAATTACCATTAAGAAAGCTCGACTTGTCGTTAAGATGTTTTCCGACAAGTTCAAGGAGTTGACTACGATGAGATTTTCTCACTCGTAGCGATGCTAAGAGTCTGTTGGAATTATATTAGCGATTACTGCATTATTTATGAAATCTTGCAGATAGGATGTCAAAACATTGTTTCCTCGACGATTTTCTTGAGGAAAGGTTGTATGTGATACAACCAGAAGGTTTTGTCAATCCCGAAAGATGCTAATAAGTATGCAAAGCTCCAGCAATCCTTCTAAGGACTGGAGTGAGCATCTCGGAGTTGGAATGTATGCTTTGATGATGATCAAAGATTTTGGGTTTGTACAAAGTTTATGAGAAACTTGTATTTCCAAAGAAGTGAGTGGGAGCACTATAGAATTTCTGATGAGTATATGTTGTTGACGTATTGTTGATCAGAAATGACGTAGAATTTCTGGAAAGCATATAGGGTTATTTTGAAAGTGTTTTTCAATGGAAAGCCTGGATTAAGCTACTTGAACATTGAGCATCAAGATCTATAAGGATAGATCAAAATGCTTAATAATACTTTCAAATGAGCACATACCTTGACATGATCTTGAAGGTGTTCAAGATGGACCAGTCAAAGAAGGAGTTCTTGCCTGAGTTGTAAGGTACGAAGTTAAGACTTAAAGCTCGACCTCGGCAGAATAGAGAGAAAGGACGAAGGTCGTCCCCTATGCTTAAGACATAGGCTCTACAGTATGCCATGCTGAGTACCGCACCTGAAGTGTGCCTTGCCATGAGTCGGTCAAGGGGTACAAGAGTGATCCATGAATGGATCATAGACAGCGGTCAAAGTTATCCTTGGTAACTAGTGGACTAAGGAATTTTCTCGATTATGGAGGTGGTAAAAGAGTTCGTCGTAAAGGTTACGTCGATGCAAGCCTAACACCTATCCGGATAGCTCTAAGAAGAGATACCGGATACGTATTATGGGGCAAAAATTTAGAATAGCTCCAAGTAGAGCAGTTATTTGGAATAGCTCCAAATAGAGCGTGGTAGCTACATCTAGGAGATGACATAGAGATTTGTAAAGCACACACGGATCTGAAAGGTTCGGACCCATTGACTAAAACCTCTCTCACAAGCAACATGATCAAACCTAAAACTCTTGGGTATTAGTCACATGGCGATCTGACCTGTGAGTGTTAATCACATGGCGATGTGAACTAGATTATTGACTCTAGTGCAAGTGGGAGACTGTTGGAAATATGCCCTAGAGGCAATAATAAAAGTGTTATTATTATATTTCCTTGTTCATGATAATTGTCTTTTATTCATGCTATAACTGTATTATCTGGAAATCGTAATACACGTGTGAATACATAGACCACAATATGTCCCTAGTGAGCCTCTAGTTGACTAGCTCGTTGTGATCAATAGATAGTCATGGTTTCCTGGCTATGGACATTGGATGTCGTTGATAACGGGATCACATCATTAGGAGAATGATGTGATGGACAAGACCCAATCCTAAGCCTAGCACAAAGATCGTGTAGTTCGTTTGCTAGAGCTTTGCCAATGTCAAGTATCTCTTCCTTTGACCATGAGAGCGTGTAACTCCTGGATACCGCAGGAGTGCTTTGGGTGTATCAAACGTCACAACGTAACTGGGTGACTATAAAGGTGCACTACAGGTATCTCCGAAAGTATCTATTGTTTTATGCGGATCGAGACTGGGATTTGTCACTCCGTGTAAACGGAGAGGTATCTCTGGGCCCACTCGGTAGGACATCATCATATGCGCAATGTGACCAAGGAGTTGATCACAGGATGATGTGTTACGGAACGAGTAAAGTGACTTGCCGGTAACGAGATTGAACAAGGTATTGGATACCGACGATCGAATCTCGGGCAAGTAACATACCGATAGACAAAGGGAATTGAATACGGGATTGATTAAGTCCTTGACATCGTGGTTCATCCGATGAGATCATCGTGGAGCATGTGGGAGCCATCATGGGTATCCAGATCCCGCTGTTGGTTATTGACCAGAGAACGTCTCGGTCATGTCTACATGTCTCCCGAACCCGTAGGGTCTACACACTTAAGGTTCGATGATGCTAGGGTTATAAAGGAAGTTTGTATGTGGTTACCGAATGTTTTTCGGAGTCCCGGATGAGATCCCGGACGTCACGAGGAGTTCCGGAATGGTCCGGAGGTAAAGATTTATATATGGGAAGTCCTATTTTGGCCACCGGAAAATGTTCGGGATTTTTCGGTATTGTACCGGGAAGGTTCTAGAAGGTTCCGGAGTGGGGCCCACCTGCATGGGGGGACCCACATGAACGTGGGTAGTGGGGGCAAGGCCCCACACCCCTGGTCAAGGCGCACCAAGATCCCCCCTTAGAAGGAATAAGATCATATCCCGAAGGGATAAGATCAAGATCCCTAAAAAGGGGGGATAACAATCGGTGGGGAAGGAAATGATGGGATTTCTTTCCTCCCACCTTGGCCAACGCCCCAATGGACTTGGAGGGCAAGAAACCAGCCCCTCCACCCCTATATATAGTGGGGAGACGCATGGGAGCTTTACACGAAGTTCTGGCACAGCCCTACCTCTCTCCCTACTCCTCCTCTCCCATGGTGCTTGGCGAAGCCCTGCTGGATTGCCACGCTCCTCCACCACCACCACGCCGTTGTGCTGCTATTGGATGGAGTCTTCCTCAACCTCTCCCTCTCTCCTTGCTGGATCAAGGCGTGGGAGACGTCACCGGGCTGTACGTGTGTTGAACGCGGAGGTGCCGTCCGTTCGGCACTAGGATCATCGGTGATTTGAATCACGACGAGTACGACTCCATCAACCCCGTTCACTTGAACGCTTCCGCTTAGCGATCTACAAGGGTATGTAGATGCACTCTCTTTCTACTCGTTGCTGGTCTCTCCATAGATAGATCTTGGTGACACGTAGGAAAATTTTGAATTTCTGCTACGTTCCCCAACATGAACCACGATGTCGAGGATTCAAGCAACCCCGCATACAATTCCCTTTGCCAATCGGTATGTTACTTACCCAAGATTCGATCGTTGGTATCCCAATACCTCATTCAATCTCGTTACCGGCAAGTCACTTTACTCGTACCGTAATGCATGATCCCGTGACCAGACACTTGGTCACTTTGAGCTCATTATGATGATGCATTACCGAGTGGGCCCAGTGATACCTCTCCGTCATACGGAGTGACAAATCCCAGTCTTGATCCGTGTCAACCCAACAGACACTTTTGGAGATACCCATAGTATACCTTTATAGTCACCCAGTTACGTTGTGACATTTGGCACACCCAAAGCGCTCCTACGGTATCCGGGAGTTACACGATCTCATGGTCTAAGGAAAAGATACTTGACATTGGAAAACTCTAGCAAACAAACTATACGATCTTATGCTATGTTTAGGATTGGGTCTTGTCCATCACATCATTCTCCTAATGATGTGATCTCGTTATCAATGACATCCAATGTCCATAGTCAGGAAACCATGACTATCTGTTGATCAACGACCTAGTCAACTAGAGGCTCACTAGGGACATGTTGGTGTCTATTATTCACACATGTATTACGATTTCCGGATAATACAATTATAGCATAAATAAAGACAATTATCATGAACAAAGAAATATAATAATAATGCTTTTATTATTGCCTCTAGGGCATATTTCCAACATCGCGCCCATTTTGTTTTCCTTCTTTTACTGCGCAAAAATAGTAGGTAGTGCAGGGCCCCGCGGGGGCATGTTAGAACTGCTGCTGTTAACCTTCGCGCTGCTTCCTCTATTTATGCGCTGTGTTTCCGCGCCGTGTACCCATGTGCGGGAATTATTTTAGCTCGGTGGGGCTTGACGCGGTCCTCGCCTCCTGTTGGGGATACTACTACTGGAGGTAAACCGAGCTTGGGTAGCCGGGTTGACTCTTTGAAGATTAGAAGCCCATGAAGATGTAAAGATGCTAGCGCTTTACGGAGGTCCCAAAGGCGAGTTGCAGTATGTAAATGTAAACCGGCCCAGTCATGTAACTTTTATAGTAAGATAGAAAGAGAGAGGCCGAACCGGATACGTTTATAAACCGGCTTCGGGACTCTGTAGCCCGGCGGGCATCAACCTATGTATATAAAGGGACGACCTGGCCGCGGTTTAGAGACAACAACAAATTGAAATCCAGACAAAGCGGATTCGCTCCCTGGCCTTCGAAACCCTAGCAATGCCAATCACAACTAGACGTAGGCTTTTACCTTCATCGTAGGGGCCGAACTAGTATAAACTCCCGTGCCCCCTTGTTCGGTTTAACCCCTTTAAGCTAACCCGTTGCGATGGCTCCACAGCTAAGTCCTTTCACGAGGACATCTGCCATGACAAACCCATGACAGTTGGCGCCCACCGTGGGGCTATCGCACGATGGTTTCGAGTTCTTGAAGGGAAGCTTCGATGGACTTAAGGGATACGCTGTGTGCCGGATGACGAAGAGTCGCCGCGGCAAGCTCTACATCGACAACACAGGATGGGGTCCCGAAGCCGATTCAATCGAATACAGGTATCGGGTCCCCTTTGGTGGGATTCACATCTTCATCGGCAAGATCGGCGAACCGCCCCCCGAGCCGGACATCTGCACCGACATCATCGAAACGGCTCGGCGTGCAAGTCCTTCGCCGGTTCAGCCCGAGGCAAGGCATGTTTTCGTAGGTGTCGTCCATGGATCAGGGCACGAGGACGGACCGGTGTCCGAAGGAGAAACCGTAGTCTGTCTGATGACGAGTCTTCTGGAGAAACCGAATCGCTTACCAGTTGCAGGACGACCGGATTGAGGGAGGATCCGAGGGTAACAGTATTCCGGATTCCCACGGTCTGCCAAACCGGGCCGCCATCTTCATGGCCGACACACAATCGGTGCCTCATTCATCTACCTCCGGAGCAATGCTCTCCGGTTCAACGACGGCCACACCAGCAGGGGCAGGAAGCTCGGTGCCACCTCCAGCCCAAGTCTTATCTGATTTGTTCGACGCTCTGGCAACATTGATGACCGCGGAGGTAGACGCAGCAGCCAGGGATCAGCACGATGCGGAGATTGTAAAGGTGAAAGATCAGATAGCCCAGGCCAAGGCGGACCTGGCAGTAGAGAACGCCAGGATGGCTACGGAGCGGGCCGAGTTGGAAGCACAAGCTTACCGGATTAGACTGGATCAGAATGCTTCAGAGGAAGTCATGAGAAGAAGGTACCGATCACGTCTCCCGTTGGTTTATGAGCCGCAGAATCTTTTCAACACGCCAGGCGCAGGAGCTGGTAACCAACCCACACTAAACCAGGCGGGGCGCCAGGAGCAGGAGCGCCGGTTCAGCCGCGCACGACGGACCTGCCTCGTCAATGCCGCCCAGGCATTATTCCAAACTGTTGGACAACATTGTGGCCGCTGCATCACGCCTGGCGGCTCTCCCAAACGACGGCGAGTCACCAGTGGCAGTGGAAGCACGTTGAGCCAGGAATCTCCTTCAGACAGCGCTAAATCAACAACAAGCATATTCACACAGCCGTGAGAGGATTCACTCCTCTCCCCGCCCAAGCCGGAGTTATAGCAGACATGTGGAAGACGAACCGCCCGTGTCCAGTAGTGCACGCCGCCGAAATTCGCCACGAGGGAACAAACCGGCTGGGGGAGGTGCTAATGCACAGGATGTTGTGGATCATGGCCGCGCACATCGAGAGGCCGAGTTGACAGCTCGACACGAGGCACGACAGCATACTCCGGTTCACCCCACTGCCTCCATGGAACCAGGGGCGATGTTCAGTTCCTTAGGGCTACCGTGTTTATCTCCTGCTTTGCGTAATGTGTGACTACCCAAGGATTTCAAGGGACATCGTAAGGTACCGAGTTATACCGCCGATTTGCAGCCAGAGGCGTGGGTGGAGAGCTATGAGATGGCAATGGAGATGTTAGATGCGGACGAGGCGGTGTGTGCTAAATATTTCACCATGATGTTGGAAGGAACCGCTCACACTTGGTTGAAGAGCTTGCCGACCAACTCTATTGGATCATGGGCCGAATTGAAGCACCATTTTATCCAGAACTTCAAGGATACGTGTAAGCAGCCGATGTCAATTGTAGATCTGGCCGCTTGTGTCCAAGAGGAGGGGGAGTCCACGACCCATTGGGTCAAATAGGTCTCGGCGATTTTGCATTCATCAGATCGTATCAACGCAGACACCGCAGTGTTAATGTTAGAGGGTAATTGCAGTTTCAAACCGTTGAAACAGAAGTTGGGAAGGCTCAAACGTCACTGCAACGACATGTCAACACTCATGGCTAGTTTGGTTAAATACGCCGATTTAGATAATACCTAGGATCTGGATTCAGAGGAGGACAAACCGGAGAAGGGTAAGAAGACCGGCAATGCCAAAGGCCAACAACACAATCCGGCAGGCCATGGAAACGCTGGTAAGCGCAAGGCCGACAGTGGTTTGGACTTTGTCGCAAATACCAACGCGCAAGAGAATGGCCAGCGCCATAAACGCAAGCAGCCCCAGACGGGTGGAGGTCCAGGCAAAAATTTGGAGCGTTTGTTAAATCATCCCTGTCCAAAGCATGGATCAAAGGAGAAACCGGCATCACATCTCTGGAAAGATTGTTATATCATGCGGGATTTCAAGAATTACAATATGTTCCAATATGACAACGGCACACCCGACGGTTCAGGAGGAGGTTTCCACGGGCCGGGTTACGGAGGTGGTGTTTCAGGTTCAGGGTTTCCAGGAAATCAAACCGGACACGTCAATCAAGGACACCAAGGCAACCAGGGAGGTTACAACCATCAGGGGAATCAGCAGCAGCAGCAGCAGCAGTCGGGTTATCACAGCAGTCCCAAATAGCTGAACAGTGGGCAATATCATGTCTTCACTACTAGTTTGTGCAAACATGATCAGAAGGTTCACAAAAGGGTAGTCAACTCTATTGAGCCGGCAGTACCTCAGTATTTACGCTGGTTGGAGCAACCTATTTTGTGGAGCAGAGAGGACCACCCGCCCCAGGTTGATAACCCAGGTCATTTGGCCTTGGTGGTAGCCCGTCAAGTTGGGGGATACAAGTTCACTAAAGTGCTCATGGATGGGGGAAGTAGTATCAATATTTTGTATTATGATAAATTCCGCCGTATGGGGTTGACAGATAAGGATCTTAAATCGTCGAATATGGTATTTCATGGTGTGGTGCCTGGTAAGTCTGCATATCCTGTTGGTAAGATAGCTTTGGAGGTAGCTTTTGGAGATGACTACGATTCAAGATCAGAACCAGTGACATTTGAGGTGGTGAAGATCAAAAGTCCGTACCACACTCTGTTTGGGCGGCCGGTTTATGCTAAGTTTATTGCAAGGCAATGTTATGTTTACCTGCAACTTAAAATGCCAGGTCATAAGGGGACTATCACAGTACATGGAAGTAGAAAGATTGCTTTGGAGTGTGAAGAAGGCGATGCGGCTTATGCTGAGTCGGTTTGTGCCATGGAGGAGTTAACATTCTATAAGGAGAAAGTTGATCCGGCAGACATGACCTCCTTAAAAAAGCCAACCACGGAATATGATCCAGCATTGAAGTTCAAATCAGCTACAGACACTAAGATGGTTGACTTTGTCCCTGACGATTCATCCAAACAGTTCAGCATCAGCGCTAACCTGGATCCTAAATAGGAAAGCGCGCTCATCGAGTTCATCCGTGAGAATCGGGACATCTTTGCATGGAAACCTTCTGACATGCCAGGTGTACCGAGAGAACTCGCTGAGCACACACTCAACATTGATCCGAAATTCAAACTGGTCCGACAGTTCCTCCACCGCTTCAATGAGGAAAGGCGCAAGGCGATAAGTGAAGAGGTCGCCCATTTGTTGGCTGCTGGGTTTATTGTTGAAGTTTTTCATCCAGAGTGGTTAGCCAATCCGGTGCTGGTTCTTAAGAAAAACGGCACTTGGCGCATGTGTGTGGACTACACAGATTTAAACAAGGCTTGCCCTGCAGACCCCTTTGCTCTCCCTCGCATTGATCAGATAAGTGATGCTACGGCGGGTTGTGACCATTTGTGTTTTTTGGATGCTTACTCTAGTTATCATCAGATCAAAATGGCAGTTAAGGACCAGGAGAAGACAGCCTTTATAACTCCCTTTGGAGCCTTCTGCTATGTTTCCATGCCCTTTGGACTCAAGAGTGCCCAGGCAACTTACCAACGATGTGTTCAGAATTGCCTTCATAAGCAAATTGGGCGCAATGTCCACGCATATGTAGATGATATTGTGGTCAAATCCAGAAAGGAGGAAACGTTGATAGATGATCTACGGGAAACTTTTGACAATCTCCGGGTCTACAAGATGATGCTCAATCCGGAGAAGTATGTTTTCGGTGTCCCGGCAGGCAAGCTCTTAGGTTTTTTGGTTTCAAACAGAGGCATTGAGGCTAATCCGGAAAAGATTGCAGCGATTACGTCCTTGGCTAAACCGGCGTGTATTAACGATGTGCAACATCTAGCCGGCCGGATTACAGCCTTGAGCCGGTTTATCAGCCGCCTTGGGGAGAAGGCCATTCCCTTATATTAGATGCTCAAGAAAATGGATAACTTTGTCTGGAGTGAAGCAGCTGATAAGACGTTTGAAGATATGAAGAAACAGCTCATGGAACCGCCCGTACTGGCAGCACATATCGATAAAGAGCCCTTATTATCATATGTGGCGGCTAATGCCCGGGCTGTTAGCGTAGCCATTGTGGTAGAGCGCAAAGAGCCTGGCAAAGAGTATCCGGTTCAATGGCCGGTTTATTATATCAGTGAGGTGCTCATTGAGTCAAAGCAGAGGTATCCGCATTGGCAGAAACTGGTGTATGGGGTGTTTATGGCAAGCCGGAAGCTCAAACACTATTTTCAGGGCCATCCTATCATAGTAGTCAGTTCAGCTCCTCTGGGTGACATCATTCAAAACAGAGAGGCAACTGGCCGGATTGCCAAGTGGGCCATTGAGCTTGGACCCCACGGGCTTAGATATATACCCCGCACGACGATCAAGTCCCAGGCACTCGTAGATTTAATCAATGATTGGATGGAGTTACAGGCACCTGAGGAGAAACCAGATAATACATATTGTACTATTCATTTTGATGGGTCCAGACAGCTAGAGGGTTCAGGCGCTGGAGTCATATTAACCTCCCCACGAGGTGATAAGTTTTGTTATGTCCTTCGTTTAATGTTCCCTTGTACTAACAATGCAGCTGAATATGAGGCTTTACTCCACGGTCTTCGGATGGCTAAAGAGATGAATTTGAGCCGGGTTAAGTGCTTTGGCGATTCAGATCTAGTGGCTCAGCAAGTGTCTGGCACTTGGGATTCTAAGGACCCACTCATGGCTGCATATCGGCGAGAGGTGGACACAGTGGCTGGTCACTTTAAAGGTTATCAGGTGGACCATATAGACCGGCGGAAGAATGAAGCAGCGGACGCTTTAAGTCGTCTTGGTTCCCAACGTAAACCGGTTCCGCCCAATGTCTTTCTTGATGTGTTCCACAATCCGTCAGTCAAAATACCAACCGAAGAAGATTTGGCTGTTCCTTATCCGGAGGCTCAATTGGTGGCAGCTTTGCATGCCATACCGGACTGGACGATCCCATATCTGGATTACATGAACTGCGGTGAGTTACCGGCTGAGGAAACGTTGGCCCGACAGATAATCCGGCGTTCCAAGTCCATGACCATACTCAACGGGGAGTTACATCATTACAGTGTTTCAGGAGCGATTCAACGATGCGTTTCTCCTCAAGAAGATTGTGAGATTTTGTGACAAATTCATGAAGGGGATTGCGGTGATCACGCCAGTTCAAAGTCGTTGGTTGCTAAAGCTTTTCGCCACGGTTTTTACTAGTTGATGGCGCATGCTGATGCGGAGGATTTGGTCAAAAGATGTGATGGATGTCAAAAGTTTGCCCGCCGTGCGCATGTTCCGGCTCAAGAGTTGCGGATGATTCCAATTACGTGGCCGTTTGCCACTTGGGGGCTGGATATGGTTGGACCCTTCAAGCGCTCCAAGGACAAGAAGACCCATCTATTAGTAGCAGTTGATAAATTCACTAAATGGGTAGAGGCAGAGCCAGTCAGCAAGTGTGATGTAGCCACATCGGTTCAATTCATCAAAAAGGTGATATCCTGGTTTGGCTTTCCACATAGCATTATAACAGATAATGGCACTAACTTGTCAAAAGGAGAGATGGAAGAATTCTTTTAATGTGAGCACATCCGGCTTGATCTCGCATAAGTGGCTCACCCCCAATCTAATGGTCAAGCGGAAAGGGCAAATCAAGAAATTCTACGGGGTATCAAACCAAGGCTTATGGTTCCCTTAAAGCGGACACCGGGTTGTTGGGTTGGAGAGCTACCTTCTGTGTTATGGAGCATCAACACCACACCCAATAGGTCTACGGGTTACATGCCTTTCTTCATGGTTTATGGAGCAGAGGCGGTTCTTCCTAGTGACATCCGTCACGATTCGCCCCGTGTGGCAGCTTATGTTGAAGCTAATAATGAGAAGGCACATCAGGATTCTCTGGACCTGTTGGATGAAGAGCGGGATCTTGCAGCAGCGCATTCGGCGATTTATCAACAAGATCTTCGACATTATCACAGCCGCTGGGTTAAAACTAGAACCTTTCAAGAAGGTTATTGGGTGCTCCGGCTCATCCAGGATCAGACTGATATGCATAAGTTATCCCCCCCTTGGGAAGGACCCTTTGTGGTCAGCAAAAATCTGCACAACGGATCCTACTACCTCATTGATGTTCGAGAGCATGAAGACTCACGTTAATCGGAGGGGGAGACAAAGCGGCCATGGAACATAGCTCTCCTTCGGCCTTACTATACTTGAAGTCATAGGCTTTTTCACCTGTACATATTTATGACAGTGTATATACCATATAACAAACCGGAGCCTCCATTATAAGCGGGGTATCTGTTCTTTCTTATATCATATGTGTGCTTTTACAAGTTAACGGTCAAAGCGGAGTCTTTGTTAAACCGGATTTAGCAACTGCATAAAGATAAAGAAAATCACTAGGGGGCTTGTTCATGTTTGAACCACAGCTACACCTCTTGATAGGCTTTTCAGCCACACAAGGACAAATTTGTGGAGCCAAAGAGAGTATTGTGCACTGTACAATCTCAAACATAGGCACACGCTGAGCATCGCTCACAAAGTTACTTGGGGGCTCTTTTTTGCAAAGCAACAAAGAGTTTGAAAGGACCCTCGTAATTGGCTATCAAGCCACGGCTTGGAAGCCTGGTGTATTCACCTAAAACCCCGGGTTAACCTGCCTTCATCAAGTAAGCCACTCCTATCCAGGTAATCCTGGCATGACCCATCGAACGTTTGACAAGTTAATCTATTACAGACCCTGAACCTGTCATAGTTAAAACGGTGATTGGTTAATTGGAGGCCCATCTTAAAAGGCTTTGTTAAATGGTTTAACTCAGAGGCCTGGCAGCCCAAGAAAAGCCTCAATTTGGAGCCTGGCAGCTCGTAAAAAGCCTCGCATATTTTCCTATTTGAATTTTTTTTGTTGACAATCATAAGTATTTTTTGATAAACCAACATCCTTGATCCGGCTTGCTTTCCAACCACCAGCTGTTGGCTCATGATCAGTTATAAACCGGTGGCCACTGACCCGGTATGGTTTGACTAAATCACCAGTGTTATGAAGAAAATCCGGTAGGTATACCGGTCCGGTTTAATAGATAGCACGTCATTATGAAGAGGAGATTATCAAACGTATCGGGTTGGTGTTAAACACCTTTGTTGTATACACGTTTGCTTACTCAATGACGTATGTTCTGTACATTATTTTTTGTAGAAACACTTGATTCTTCAGCTCAAGTACTATATACTTCTTGGATATTATGACATGTTTAGCGGTAAACCGCTAGACACTTTTAAGTTTTTTGTACCCAGGAGGCAAGTCATCATAGACTATGCATAAAATATATCCTGAAGGGCGGCACAGATTGTCACAAAGGGATATGAAGCATGCTCGATCGCATGGCAGATAAACAAAGTTTCAGCTATCCTATTACATGAAGTTTTAAAGTGGCTCAACAGTGCCATTGTTTTTCACAGTAGCCATATAAACCGGCGACCGGATCAGGACTCTTAATCACGACGGTTTGATGGTTGCGGATCAGTTGGTGTACGTACTTCTTCATCCCTCCCCAGCCGCTGGAAATCAGCCGTTGACCAATCGATTCCGGTTAAAGCTCGGAATACTACTTCTTCATGGATTAGATCAAAAGGGTTAATATCAGGGGCATAAGTGTGCTTACGAATCGGAGGCACAAGTTCTTCGACTTCATGGATCTCGGCCGGCTGTCTTTTCCCTTTTGCATCATAAAACGGTTGAAAATGGGACAAATCGGTGTCTTCAGCTAATTTGCTTGCCGCTGGCCGCATCTATTTGGTCAACCGCCGAAGATCATCATTGTCAAAGTTTGAACCGTCTTCTTTAACGCCTGGATACCCTTTAATGATATCCTCCACTTCAAGATCTGGAATCCAGGCCTTGGCTCGAATAAGGGCAGTTAATGCTCCGTCTCTTGCAGCGGCTCTTTTCAACTCAGCAATACGCGCCGGTAACATGCCCAGCTTCTCAGGGATTTCCTTAATCAACGTTGGTGCCGGTTTGTTATAAGTTGCTTTACTAATGGCTCGCTGAGATCCAGAGTATAGCTGCTCAACCAATGTGTATGCTGCTTTGAGCTTCATCCGCATATCTGCACCAAGATGAGTGATCCGAGTTCCTGCCAAAGATTTTTTCCACATCGTGGTCAGTTTTAAGATTCATTGACTGATGCAACATACATAAGCAAATACTTACCAAAGATAGCAGAGGTCATAGCGTTGATTTGGTGCTTCAAACCGGCTAGTTCTTCAGCCACCGGTTTCAGGGCTTCCTCGGCCTCTACGGCTCTTTTGGTCAAACCGGCTTTTTCGGTCTCCCATGCAGCATGATCTTGATTGAAGGATTCTTTCAATTTTTCCATTCCGGCTAGGGCCTGGGTCAGCTCCTCTTTGGCTTTTGCAGCTTCGGCTTCTTGCGACTTCACATTTTCTTGCAAGTCAGAGTTTTTGGCATCTTTGCTTCTCAGTTCAGCCTACAACATTGAAGGTATCTTCAACAAAACAACATATATATGCACAAAGTATAAAGCATATAACAAGTTATCCACTTCATACTTGGGGGCTAATGCTTATTTGCTCTCAAATACTACCTTCTATGCAAGTCTCCAGAGAAATGCAAGCATTATCCTTGACACTTGGGGGCCAATGTACGTTTGTTCTAAACTGGTGGTGTGGATTAAGAACCGGATTAACTTGCCAAGTTAAACCGGCCTTTGGGGGCTATGTTACAGAATGTTATCTCATTTTTCAAACATGAGTTTTATCTATGATTGAAGACACGCATTGACAAGGATTAATGATGGGATGCTTAAAGTGTTACAAAGACCCGGTTTATGATTGACAATCATAAAATGGCTCTTGGGGGCTACTTGGAATAGTATTTTAGCTATAAATCAATGTGCAAGGGAGAATAATTTACCTCATATCATTCTTTCATCAAATTCACCAAACCGGCTTCATAATCCCGGTTTGAGTGCAGACGGTTCAAGAAGTTGGAATGAAGCTCATCAGCGTTAAGATGAGCATAGTTGATAAGTTGCTGCTCCATTTACCTTTATCCCTGGCAATTTGCTCTTCTTTGGCACTATGCTGAGCCAAAATGATGGGATGACCAGGAGAACTGTGGCCTGCTCCAGTAATAATAACGTCATCGCCTTGGCCTTCAGGAATTTGGGCGGATGATGATGGAATTTCAGTGTTTTTCATTGGATTAGCCCGGTTTGGTTCTGCCGGTTCAGCATCAGGGGCGGCAGGCTCAACATCTGTGGGTTCGTCAGTATGTTGGCCATCAAGGGGCAGATCATCAAACGTTGTTTCAGGATGGAGGCCTTCCGGTTCACCTGTTTGCTCCGGTTCAACTCTTGGTTCTTCTTCTTCAGCAACAGGGTCTTCTGGCGGACTGGTGACCCGAGCTTTCTTGCTGGGTCTGGCATTGGCCCTGCAAACAGAATAAAAAGGGTTAACATCTTGTTCAAAAGATGTAGGGCGCATTGAAAGGAAAGGTTTTTCATAACTCACCCAGCCACAGTTTTCGAAGGGGAGAGTTGAGTTGCTGTCGATTCACCAGAAGAGGAAGGAGGTGTAACCTGATAATTTGAATTGGATGGATTAAGAGGCTGTCTGAAATAACCTGCCTTGGGGTAAGAATGGTCAGAAGTAGGAGAGACCTCAGACCGATGCTTCCGAACCGGAGTATCAGGTAAACCGGTAGAGGTGACCTGTTGGCCACTGCGCCGAGTTGTCCGACGAGCCTCATGGTGTTGAGTCTTCAAAATAAATGTTGGATCCAAGTGAGCAAGAGGATGAGAGAAGCTTACTTTCCGGATTGTTTGGCGAGGTTTTTGTGTTGGCATAGAGTCTGAACCGGAGGAAAGGGTAATTACCTCTACGACCTCAGCCTGACTAGCTTCGGCCTCCTCCTGAGGAAGATCATTGTTAACAAGATGCACGAAAAGAGAGCCAACTGAGTCAAGTTCTACCTCAACTTCTGGGTCATCAGTACCATTATCAAGCTCCATATTAAACCGGTCAGCCGTTTTCCGCTTTGACGTCCGTTTTACGACTTTGTTCTTCGGGTGGGTTGGCTTCGCCACTTTGTCTCCAGTTGGATTTGCCGCTTTCTCTATCGATTTCCATTTCCAGAAGGGGTCATCACCCTATACATATAAAGAAGAAGGGTTACAGCTTGTATAAGTCAAAGATATTAGAGATGAAGAGGAAGTGTAATGCTTACAGCAGGCGGTTTGTTCTTGGTGTAGAAGGGACTCAGGCCGGTTTGACTACAGACCAGTTCTGATTCATTCAGAATCTTCTTTACACCTTCAGTAACTTCTTCCTTAGATAATTGGATGTTGCAGTGGCGTTGAGGATCGTCAACCTCACCGGTATATTCGCACATTAAACCGGGACGCCGGCTTAGCGGCAAGATACTCTAGGATATCCAACAGCGTACAAAATCCACACCTGTTAAACTGTTTGCCATAAAGGCCCAGAGCTTAGCGATTTGAGGAGCATATTTTGCTCTTTCTGAGGAGTTCAGGCGTTGTGGCATTGGGTGAGTATTGGATAATCTATGATCTCGGAAGCCGGGGAGGGGATTCTCATCTTCAGGCGAAGTGTCTCTGCAATAGAACCATGTTTGGTTCCATTCCTTTGGGTGGCTATGGTGTTTGGCATGAGGAAATTCCACTTCTTTCTACTTTTGAATCGAAACACCACCAAGCTCTGTATTCGGGCCATTCACAAACTCTGTGTGCCGGTTTAAGTGAAAGAAATCCCGTAACAATTCTGGGTTCTTCCTATAAATAGGCTTCACAGATGACTTGGAAATTGCATAAGTTGCAGACTGAATTGGGACCAATATCTTGTGGGTGCAGTTGGAAGCTAGCAAGCACATCTCGATAAAATTTTGACCCTGGCGGTTTGAAACCACGGCTTATATGGTCAACAAAGATTACCACTTCGCCTTGTCTTGGGGTTGGAGGATTCTCAGTTCCTGGGGCTCGCGATTTGATCTCAGTTTTCTTAGGCGGAGAACCGATGCTAACCATCTCATCCAGTTGAGCCTCAATAACCCGGGAATGAGCCCAGTTGCAGGCAGTGAATTGTTTGGCCATTGCAAAGCGAACAAACTGAAAATAAAGGCCGGTTTATAAATTATGCATGACCATACACAAGATACAAGGGAGTAAGAAACGTACTGATATAATAAATGGTACAGCCCGGAGAATAGTATAATGAGAAAGAAGGTAATGCTAGCGCAGGATTGATCAGACACTGTTAAACCGGAGCGTAATTATGAAGGTAACATGCTCTTCCGGTTTATCAGAGGGCTAATGGCATAGACTATTTATCCAATGTCAAATCGCTTATATTGGTGCGAGGAGAAACAGATCTCACAGTGATGTATAAAACTTTCGGATCTAGAGATAAGACAGAAAAGCAAAAATAATTGGATCTTGAAGGGGTGCAGAACTGAAGCAATTTTTGACAGACAGATTAGTTGTTTGCCAATAAAGATTTGTGATGATCATGGTAGGTAAGCTACGGTATGAGATGTATCAAGCATGAAGTGTCCATTTATTAAAGGAAGAACATGGAAGAATAGCACTGATGAACTTCGGAAGAACTGCGAGGAATATCAAAACCCTAGAACAAGATCTATGGTGGAAAAAGCAGAGAACTTACCGGAGCTAGTGAGGAAGCGGAAGGGCGCTGTAGTTCTCTGGTGCGTTCAGGGCGATGCAGCGGCCAAGTTCGGAGCAGAAACGACGGTCGATGGTGGCGGCGGAGTTCTAGAGGCTGAGCGGCGCGAGGAAGACGATGCGAAGATGCACGGGGGAAATGCTGAAAATGACCCCTCGGTCCTATTTATAAGGCGAAGTGAAAAAATGGCAAGTGCGGGAATTGAGGAGTCCAAAAAATGGATAAGTTAATAAAGGTGTCGCCTCGATAACTGGATATATATTAAATGAAGGAAATCTCCGATATCAACGGATGGATGACGTCAGGACGTTTTATCATAATTTTGAAGTATGACATCACGGCGGTTTACAAGATCAAAAACGAAGACAAGAGAGAAGATATTTTCTAAAGTGTGGAAGATTGACATGAACAAGTTCAAACCAATCTGGGGCCTAATGTTGGGGATATTACTACTGGAGGTAAACCGGCCTTGGGTAGCCGGGTTGACTCTTTGAAGATGTAAGGATGCTAGCGCTTTACGGAGGGCCCAAAGGCGAGTTGCAGTATGTAAATGTAAACCGGCCCAGTCATGTAACTTGTATAGTAAGATAGAAAGAGAGAGGCCGAACCGGATACATTTATAAACCGGCTTCGGGACTCTGTAGCCCGGCAGGCGTCAACCTATGTATATAAAGGGATGACCCGGCCGCGGTTTAGAGACAACAACAACTCGAAAGCCAGACAAAGCGGATTCGCTCCCTGGCCTTCGAAACCCTAGCAATACCAATCACAACTAGACGTAGGCTTTTGCCTTCATCGAAGGGGCCAAACTAGTATAAACTCCCGTGTCCCCTTGTCCGGTTTAACCCCTTTAAGCTAACCCGTTGTGATGGCTCCACAACTAAGTCCTTTCACGAGGACATCTGCCGTGACAAACCGAAGACACCTCCCGAGGCCGTGGCCTCGCCGTGCGCTTCGTGCCCTGCAAGGATTAGTACGAGGGGTAACTTTCGGTCTTGGTTGTGGGGGCGATTGGCCCAGGTCCTGTGCTCGTGTCGCGATGCCCGCGGGGCATAGACTGGGAGGGGTGCTCCCGCAGCAGACTCGAATAGGAAAGCTCCAAACGATCGGGGCAGAAAACACTCGCGAGGGCGCCTGTGAACCTCCCTCGTGAGACTTGTGCGAGAGAAAACGAGGCAAGCGAGTGAAAAAGATAAAGAGCCACAAGCCAAGAATGCCAACAGATCCAATACAACTTCAAACGGGAATAAACAAGCCAACTGCAGAAAGCAAATGGAAAAGCCGTGTCCGGCACCTATTCTAGTCTTCGACGTCTTCTCACCTACACGGAGCTAAGTGCTGCCACTGGGCGTGGGCGGGAGCCCCCGAGGCCCGAGGGCGGCACTCCGAAGACTCCAGGGCGTGTACAGCCCCACTCATTATTACGTGAGAGTGTCACGGGCGGCGAGCTTCACAGGCATTGGCCTTCTTCACAGGCACCGGGCCTTTCCTGAAATGCGGTAGCTTCACAGGCATTTGCCTTCTTCACTGGCACCGGGCCTTTCCCAAAACACCGCAGCTTCATAGGCATTTGCCTTCTTCACAGGCACCGGGTCTTTCCCAAAACACAACAGCTTCACAGGCATTTGCCTTCTTCACAGGCACCGGGCCTTTCCCAAAACACAACAGCTTCACAGGCACTGGGCCTTTCCCAAAACACAGCAGCTTCACAGGCATTCGCCTTCTTCACAAGCACTGGGCCTTTCCTAGGCGCTAGGCCTCGCTCAGGGATAGAACCTCCGGAAATGTTGAATGTTCCATGCGTTCTGGATGGGTACCCCCTCCGTTGTCTCCAAGCGCACGGAGCCAGGCCTGGAGACATGAACAACCTTGAATGGGCCCTCCCACATGGAAGAGAGCTTGTGCAGCCCCTCCCTGGAGAGAACCCGTCTGAGCACGAGATCCCCTACCTCAAGAGTTCTAGGGTGGATGTTGCGGCAGTGGTATCGTCGCAACGCCTGTTGATACCTTGCGCTCGCAGCACGGCTTCTCGACGACGTTCCTCCCCCAGCACGAGATCCGTCCCCAGCATGGCGTCCTGCTGCGTCTCGTCGAACGCCAGGACCCGTGCGGAGCGACGCCTGACCTCGTGAGGGAGAACAACCTCTGCTCCGTAGATGAGGAAGAACAGGGTCTCGCCAGTCGGCTTGGTCACAGTTGTGCGGATTGACCACAACACGAACTGGAGCTCGTCGTACCAGCCCCTGCCGTAGGCCTCCAGCTTCTTCTTGAAGGTCCTGGCTTTGAGGCCCCTTAGGACCTCCGTGTTGGCTCGCTCGGCCTGGCCGTTGCTCCGGGGATGTGCTACCGAAGCGTAGCATATCTGCATTCCAAGGTTAGCACAGTACGTTTTGAAGAGATTGCTGGTGAATTGCGAACCGTTGTCGGTGATGATGCGGTTGGGCACCCCAAATCGGCTAACGAGGCCCTTGATGAATTTGACCGCAGAGCCTGCCGGGATTGTGTGGACGGCATCCACCTCAGCCCACTTGGTGAACTTGTCCATAGCGACGTAGAGGTAGCGATAGCCCCTGGTGCCCGGGGAAACGGGCCCAGAATGTCTAGCCCCCAAACTGCGAACGGCCATGAGAGGGGTATAGTCTGTAGACCCCCTGCAGGCTGATGGATCTGCTTAGCGTGAAACTGGCAGGCCTCGCAAGCCTTCACTAGCTCAACGGCGTCGTTGAGCATCGTGGCCCAGTAGAATCCACTACGGAACGCCTTGCCGACGAGGGTTCATGACGACGAGTGGTGCCCGCAGTCTCCGCCGTGTATGTCCGCCAGTAGCTCCTTCCCTTGCTCTCGGGAGATGCAGCGTAGGGACACATCATTTGGTCGCTTCCTGTAGAGCTCTCCATCCTTGATGCAATAAGATGTGGCCTACCGCACCACATGCTCCGCTTCCTCCTCATTCTCCAGCAGAGTCCCTTGCACCAGGTAGTTCTTGAGCTCCGGGATCCAACACCCTTCCTAAGGAACTAACACCAGGAGCAGGCATGCCCCTGAGGCCGGGCCGCAGACCGGGGCTCCTGAGGCAGGCGACTGAGGGAGCTCCTCCCTTGGTTGCATCGTGCTCGATAGTGACGGCACCGCCAAGGGTCTGAAGAGCCGCTCCTCGAAGATGCCAGGCTCCTGAGGCAGCCGCCTAGATGCCCTCTTGGAAATGTCATCAGCCTCCTAATTGGTGCCGTGAGGCACATGCTGCAACTCCAGCCCCTAGAACTGTTTCTCCATCTTGCGAACCTTAGCGAGGTAGGCTTCCATGTGCTCGTCCTTTGGCTCGTATATCTTGTTGGAGAAGTTGACAAGGAGCTGCGAGTCGCCCTTGATGATGAGGCGCTTCACCCCTAAGGCAATTGCGGCCTTCAAGCCTGCTATTAGGCCTTCGTACTCCGCTATGTTGTTGGAGACCTTTTCTCCATGCTGGAAGCAAAGTTGTACGGCGTAGTAGAGTTTGTCCTGGGTAGGGGATATGAGCACTGCGCCAGCTCCCGCACCGTGTCGGGAGAACACCCCATTGAAGTACATGACCCAGCCGTCCGGTGCTTCACTTCCCGGGGAAAGTGATCGGTCTTTGCCTGCCTCGAGACCCGGCGCTTCTGCCCATTCTGCCACGAAATCCGCAAGTGCGACTCCCTTGATGACTCTGGTCGTACTGAATTCTAGCTGAAATGCCTGTAGTTCAATGTTCCATTCAGCAACCGTTCCAGCTGAGTTGGGGCTCCTGAGTATTCTTTCCAAGGGGTATGCTGAGACGACCTTGATGGGATGGCCTTGGAAGTAGTGGTGCAGCTTGCGTGAGGCCACTAGTAGCGCGAGGAGGAGTTTTTGAGGCATGGGATACCGTGCCCTTGCGTCCCGTAGCACCATGCTGACGAAGTACACGGGATGCTTGACGAGGTTGAGGGTGCTGGCGCAGCTTGCGTCCTCCAGAGGTCGAGGTGCCTCTTGAGACGACGGAGCTCCCAGTGCTTGGTCGCCTGAAGAGGCCTTTCCTCCTCCGGGTGCATTCTCCTGCTGTGGCTGTTCCTTTCTGGCTGCGGTTGCGGCCTTCATGAGGCCCTCCTGGTTCTACTTTGCTTCAGTTCGGACGGCCGATGCGGCCTTGGCACAGCGCTCCTCCCTGACCGCCACCAGCGCTGCGCTAGCGGAGTAGGGGGTGGCCACAAGGTAGAGCACTAGGGGCTCCCGAGGACGCGGAGCTACCATCACTGGTGGGCTGGTAAGGTACCTCTTGAGGTCTTGGAATGCCTTGTCGGCCTCTTCAGTCCATTCGAAGGGGCCCTTTTTCTTCATCAGCTTGAAGAAGGGCAGCGCTCGTCCCCCAAGCTTGGATATGAAGCGCCTCAGCGTAGTTACACGCCCGGTGAGCTTCTGCATTTCTCCGAGGGTCCTTGGCAGGCTCATATCTTCGACTGCCTTCACCTTCTCCGAGTTGGCCTCGATGCCCCTATGGGACATGAGGAAACCCAGGAGCTTGCCCGAGGGGACTCCAAACACGCACTTCTCCGGGTTGAGCCGTAGGTCCACTTAGTTGAGGCTCGCAAAGGTTTCCTCCAGGTCCTGTATCAGGGTTCCTGCTTCATGAGACTTCACCACAATGTCATCGACTTAAGCTTCAGCATTCCTCCCGAGCTGCCGGCCTAAGGCGATGTGGATCAGCCACTGAAAGGTCGCGCCTGCATTGCGCAACCCAAATGGCATGCACGTATAGCAATACACTCCACACAGGGTCAGGAAAGCAGTCTTTTCCACGTCTTCTACCGCCATCTTGATCTGGTGATAGCCCGAGAAGGCATCTAGGAAGCACAATAGGTCACACTCTGCGATGGAGTCGACTATCTGGTCAATGTGCGGGAGCGGGAATGGATCATGCGGGCAGGCCTTGTTGAGGTTGGTGAAGTCGACACACATGCGCTCCTTTCCTCCCTTTTTTGGCACAACGACCGGGTTAGCCAGCCAATCAGGGTAGTGGACCTCGCGGATAACTCCTGCCGCCTCTAGCTTCCGGGTCTCTTGAACGATGAAAGCCTGTTTCTCACGGTACTGCCTCCTCGCCTTCTGCTTCACGAGGCGCACGTTGGGGCACACGTTGAGGGGATGCTCAATCACATCCCTTGGGACCCCTGCTAACTGATCAGGTTCCCACGCGAACACCTTCTTGTTCGCACGCAGGAACCTCACCAGGGCCTTCTCCTACTCGGGCTCGAGGTTGGCCCCTATGGTGAAGGTGGCGTCAGTGGACGCGTCCTCGTCGACTGGTACCTTCTTGGTTGCCGCCTTGTCTTCGGTGAATAGCTGCTTCTTTTTAGCCAGCGCAGCCCCCTTGGGCTCAAGGGCATCGGTGCTAGTGGGCCGCGCCACCGCGGCCGCCCTGAAAACAAGCTGGAGCACCTGCAGCGCATCCCTTGTGTCTCCTGACACGGTGAGGACGCCGCTGCTCCCAGGCATCTTCATGAGGTTGTACGCCGGGTGAGTTGCCGCCATGAACCGAGCCAAGGCCGGATAACCGAGGATGGCATTGTAGGGGAGGCCAATGGGGGCGATGTCGAAGTCGATCAGCTCCGTGCGGAAGTTGTCATAGGTGCCGAAGGTCACTGGGAGGCGGATCTGTCCCAAGGAGGCAGTGGAACCGGCTCCGACGCCCGAGAAAGGCCTGCTGGGTTCGAGCCGCTCCAGCGGCACGTGGGGGAGGCTGAAGGCCTCCACCCAGAGCACATTGAGGCTGGCACCACCGTCGATGAGGGTCCTGGTGATGGCCACTTGGCAGATGGTGGGGTTGCACAACATCGGGAGCGCGCCCGAACCGATGGGGTTGAAGGGGTGATCCTCCGAGTCGAAGGTTAGATCGGCCTCGGGCGCCACCCAGCCCGGGGGGCTTCTCGGCGCTTGGAGGCGGTGCTGATCCGGCGGGTGAACGACTTGACGTGATGGCTCGAGGGTGGTGCCTGGTGGCCACCCAGGAGAGCTGTGACGACATGCGGCGCTGGTGCTGCAAAACGGGCGAGGAAGAGGTCGCGCAGCTTCCCCCAGGAGGTGACAGAAGCCGCCAGCAGGTGGAGGAGCCACACGCGCGGGATGCCGGTGAGGGCCATGGATAGCCAGTTGGCCATCACCCGGTCGTCGCCCTCGGCTCTGAGGACGGCCTCCTCGTACGGCAGCAAGAAAATCATCGGGTCCGTCGCGCCGTTGTAGCGTAGCGGCCTCGGGCTTGAACTTGCGCGGCCACTGCACCTGTCGCAAGAAGGGGGCCTACGCCCGGAGCCCCTGGCCCCAGTGCCGGCATCCGTTGCTGGAGCGGGCGGCGCGTTGTCCGCCATGAGGGCGGAATGCGATGTTGGGGGAGAGCGGGTCGTCAGGAGGGAGGACTCCGGCGCACCCCTACCTGGTGCGCCAAATGTCGGATTTCGGGTTCCGGTAGACCCTTGAGGTTCGAACACTGGGGTGCGCGCGGAGATCTCTCCCCTACCGATCTAAGTCCAATCTCCTCGCGTGATCTAAGCTAGAAACAACGAACAACACAAGGGACACGATGTTTATACTGGTTCGGGCCACCGTTGTGGTGTAATACCCTACTCTAGTGTGTGGTCTGGTGGATTGCCTCAGGGGCCGATGATGAATAGTACAAGGGAAGAATAACCTCGCGAGAGGTGTTCTTGAGCTGGTGCGATGAACTTCTTGGGTTAGTTCAGTCGCCTCTCTCTCTCACTCTGCTAGGGATCTGTCAGATCTCTCGATGTCTCTCCCTCCTTTCTCCCCTTCTTCTCTCTGGTGGCTAGCTCTATTTATAGAGGCCCTGGGCCTCTCCCCAAATAATGAGTGGGAAGGGCGCCAACAATTGGCCATTTTGAAGGGGAACATCTAGTACAAGTTATCCTGACCAAAGGTGGTCTTCGGCTGCCAAAAGCACTGGTAATGACGCCGTCTTGGGCTCCACGGTGACCTCCGTCCCGCCGCTCTGTTGGTCTTGGTCTCGTTGCACCGGAATGGTAACCTTTGCTCGATGCCTTGGCCTATGCTTGCCCCCTTTGCACCAAAAGGGAAAGAAGGACACTGCATAGGATGGCGCACGCCGGGTCTCGATCGTCATGGCTTGCGTCACGGGTGCCTCGTGAGGTACCCCTGCCTTGATCTCTCCGCCACCTCACGAGCCTGCCTGATGAGGCTGCCTCTGAGGAAGCTTCCTATCATCCGCCCCGCGAGGCTTGGACCCTCGCGAGGGTCTTGAGCTTGAGCTGATGAAGATGGGCCACGCTGGGCCCCCGCTTGAGCCACGCCGTAGGCCGCAGGCAGGAAAGTCTAGGGACCCCCGTTCCCAGAATGCCGACAGGCCGGGTCGAGCGACCCGGCCAAGCGTGTGCCAGTATTGAAGGGCGGTGCCAACCCCTTTGTTTTTTGAAGAGGATCCGGGTTCCGTTGCCTGCCCAGGGTCCATCCCCCTGACAAAGAGCGCAACCAAGGCCAAGGCAACCAAGGAAATCAAGGTCAAGGGCAGTTCAACAATCAGCCTCAGTTTGCTACCCTCAACAAGTTCCTTGTAAATCAGCCAAAGTCTTTCAGCAACTGTGTCGAGGCCACGGACGCCGATAATTGGCTCGTGGACATCTGCAAGCATTTTCAATGTAGCAATGTCAAGCCTGAGGACTTTGTCAAGTTCGCTTCGTTTCAACTCAAGGACAAGCTACTAATTGGTATCAATAATACAAAGATTCCAAAGGAGGTAGAGTGATTACCTGGGATGATTTCTGCCGAGACTTCAAAGCTCATCACATTCCAACAAGTGTTTCTGAGAGCAAGCGTGAGGAGTTCCGCAATATCAAGCAAGGAAGTATGTCCATGTACCAATACAACATCTAGTTTCAGAAACTTGCTTGCTTCGCACGGCAGGATGTTCCTGATGAAAAGAGCATGATCTATCACTTCAGGGGTGGCCTCAAAGAAGATCTACAGTTAGCTCTCATTCTTGTTGAGCCTACTAAGTTCGATCAATTCTATAACATGGCCCTCAAGCAAGAAGGTGCTCAGCTCAAGTGCGAGGCTTCTAAGAAGAGAATCGGGGATGCAGTTTAGTCTTCTTCTTCCTCACAAGTGGCAGCTAAGCAATAGAAGTTCTGGCTTCCTCCTCTTGCATTTCGTCAGCACTACAAGCAGAAGAACAAAGGTGGCCATGGATCTTCCCACCCACCCAACCTAGGCTATCAGAACAAGTCTAAGACTCAAGCTCCAAGGTCAAGTTCTCCTTATCATCGTTCGCTCTCAGAGGTGACTTGCAACAAGTGTCAGTAGAAAGGTCACTATGCAAACAAGTGCTTCAACCAAAGGCGCCTTCCGCCTCCATATGATGTGAGATCTTCAAGTAGTGCAGTGGTCAAGCATAATCAAAGCTTGCTAACGTGAACATGATGAACGCAGCTCAAGCAAAGGATTCTTCAGATGTGATCATGGGTAACCTTTCAGTTAACTCCATTCCTGCAAAAGTCTTATTTGATACTGGTGCATCGCATTCTTTCATGTCATACCCATTTGCATCGGAGCACAATGTTGACACAAAGATCTTGTCCAAAGTTCTGCAAGTTGTTTCTCCGGGAAAGCTTATGACTTCTAGTTTGGTTGCTCCCGATGTCTCTATCCAGTTGGGAAACTATAAATTTCTGGCTTCTCCAATTGTTCTTGGTGACTCGGATATTGAGCCAATTCTCGGCATGGACTGGCTTTCTAAGCACAAGGCTCAACTTGATTGTGCTGCCAGGGAGATTCAATTGACACACTCTTCTGAGGATGTTATCATCTATGCCACTCGTGACGAGACCATTCGATTGTTTTCTCTCAATGAGAAGGGCGAGTTAGATGCAATTTCTCACATTCCAGTGTTTGTGAGTACCAAGACGTCTTTCCAGAAGAGCTTCTGAGAATGCCACCTCACTGGCCAGTTGAATTCGTTATCGATCTTGAGCCTGGTACTGAACCTGTTTGCAAGCGTCCATACAAGCTTGGTCCAAAGGAGTTGAAGGAATTGAAGAAACAACTCGATGAACAAGAGTGTCTTGGTCTGATCAGACCGAGTTCATCTCTGTGGGGTTGTGGTGTTCTTTTTGTCCAGAAGAAGGATGGCACGGACTAACTTTGCATCGATTACAGTCCATTGAACAAGAAGACTATACAGAACAAGTATCCACTTCCCAACACCAATGAGCTATTCGAGCAACTTAAAGGTGCTAAAGTATTCTCCAAGCTTGACCTCCGTATGGGTTATCATCAGATTCACATTCGTGAACAAGATATCCCCAAGACAGCATTCAGAACAAGCTTTGGTTCTTATGAATATACTGTCAAGTCTTTCGGTCTTGTCAATGATATCTTGGTCTTCTCCAAGAATAAGAAGGAACATGCCAAGCATTTGAGATTGGTGCTCGACAAGCTCAGAGTGTATCAATTCTATGCGAAGTTGTCCAAATGTGAGTTTTGTCTTGATGAAGTTCTTTACCTTGGTGATATCATCTCCGCCAAAGGCATTGCTATTAATCCGAAGAAGGTTTCTGCAATTGTGAATTGGGAGCCTCCTCAGAATGTCAAGCAGCTCCGCAGTTTCCTCGGACTTGCAAGCTATTGCCGAAGATTTGTTGATAATTTCTCAAAGATTGCAATGCCTCTTTCCAACCTCCTCCAGAAGCATGTCAAGTATGTCTGGACTCCCGAGTGTGATGTTGCTTTCAACACTCTAAAAGATAAGCTCGTCTCAGCTCCTGTCTTAACTCCTCCTGATGAACCCAAGCCATTCGAAGTTTTATGTGATGCCTCATTGTAAGGTCTCGGTGCTATGTTAATCCAAGAGAAGAAAGTTGTGGCTTATACATCTCGTCAGTTGAAGCCCAACGAAAGGAACTTCCTCACTCGCGATCTTGAGTTGGCGGCAGTTGTCCATGCATTAATAACATGGAGACATCTCTTGCTGGGAAGGCAAGTGGACATTTTCACCGATCACTAGAGCCTCAAGTATATCTTCACTCAACCCAACCTCAACCTCAGGAAAACTCTTTGGGTCGAAATTATTCAAGAGTACAACCCAAGTGTTGAATATACTCCAGGAAAGGCCAATGTTATTGCAGAAGCTTTGAGCAGGAAGGCTTACTGCAACAGCTTTATTCTGAAGCCATACCAACCGGATCTTTGTGAAGCTTTCCGCAAGCTCAACCTCCAAGTTGTCCCTCAAGGTTTTCTTGCCAACCTTCAAGTCACCCCAACTTTGGAAGATCAAATTCGTGAGGCACAACTACTTGATACCATGGTGAAGAAGGTGAAACACAGTATTGCCAAGGGATTATCCAAATACAAGTGCTATCGCATTGATGACAGAGACACTTTATTCTTCGAGGACTAGATTTTGGTTCCGAAAGGTGATCTAAGGAAGGTCATAATGAACGAGGCGCACAATTCTCTTCTTTCCATTCATCCAGGTAGTTCAAAGATGTACCATGACCTCAAGCAGTCGTATTGGTGGACTCGAATGAAGCAAGAGATTGCTCAATTCGTGAAAGAATGTGATATCTGCCGAATGGTGAATGCCTAACACCAACGGCCAACTGGTCTCCTCCAACCTCTTGCTATTCCAGAATGGAAGTTTGATCATATCGGAATGGACTTCGTTACTGGATTTCCTAAGTCCAAGCATGGGAATGATGCTATTTTCGTTGTCATTGACAAGCTTACAAAAGTGGCTCATTTCCTTCCAATAAAAGAATCTATCATGACAGCTCAGTTGGCAGAGCTATACACCTCCAGAATTGACTCGTTCCACGGTATTCCACAATTGATCTCTTCATACCGCAGAAGCATTTTCACTTCTAAGTTATGGGACTCCTTCCAGAAGGCCATGGGCACCAACATTCGCTTCAGCACGGCTTTCCAACCTCAAACAAGTGGTCAAATCGAGTGAGTCAATCAAATCCTTGAAGACATGCTCAGGTATTGTGTCATCTCTTTCGGTATGAAGTGGGAAGATTGTCTTCCATATGCCGAGTTATCCTACAACAACAATTTCCAAGCAAGTTCGGGCAAGGCCCCATTCGAAATTCTATATGGCAGAAAGTGTCGTACCCCTCTCAATTGGTTAGAGACTGGTGAACACCAACTTCTTGGCAACAACTTGATCACAGAAGCTGAGGAAATGTGTAAAATCATCCGTGAAAATCTCAAAGCCGTGCTATCGCGCCAGAAGAGTTACTATGATAGCAAGCATCGTGACTTGGCTTTCGAGATCGAAGACCATGTCTACCTCCACGTCTCTCCAATGAAAGGCACTCGACGCTTCGGTATCAAAGGGAATCTTGCCCCGAGATACGTGGGTCCTTTCAAGATCTTTGGCAAAAGAGGCGATCTCTCCTATCAACTCGAGCTTCCGTCCAACTTCTCAAACATGCACGATGTGTTTCACGTGTCATAGCTTCGCAAGTGCTTCAAGACGCCTGAGCGCACTATCAACTTCGAAGAGATTGATCTCCAAGAAAATTTGTCTTATCACGAGCATCCCGTTGCTATTTTTGACGAAACCAAGCGCAAAACTCGCAACAAGTCAATCAAATTCCTAAAAGTTAAGTGCTCACCATTCCGACCGAGAAGCCACCTGGGAACGCGAGGATCACCTTCGTTCTGAATATCGGGAGTTCTTTCAGTCCTAGATCTCGGGACGAGATCCTCTTGTAGTGGTGGAATGTTGTAACACCCCGGATGTGACTTTCCATATTTGTAACTCCAACTCTTGCCATTTCCGGCTATGTGATATGATATTCCCTTTGTGGTTGGGTTTTTGTCTTCATTTTGCATTTTTTTTTCATGTCATGCATTTCATCTCATGTCATCATGTGCATCTCATTTGCATTCATGTTCGTCTCATGCATCTGGTCATTTTCCCCGTTGTATGTTTCACAATTAGAGACTCCCATATGCACCCGTTGCACCCCTCAAATCTCATTTCATGAGCAGGAGGAAAACGTTCTCAGAATGGGTCGAAATTTGTCAAGTGGCCTTGGTATATCACCGGTAGGCCGCCTGTCAAATTTTGTTCCATTTGGAGTTTGACGCCCCAACGGTTAACCGGGTAACCACAAAAGCCCCTCTCGTGTTGCAGCCCAACACCCTTCCAAAACAGCCCACTAACCCATCTAAACCCACTCCATGCTCTCCGTCGTTGGATCACGATCGTGTGGGCGAAAACCGCACCTCTTTTGGACTCTCCTAGCTCCCCCTACATATATATATGTCCCTCTCCCCCGAAATTGCGGATGAAAACCTAGCCCTCGTCCGCTCGCGCCGCCGGACAAAAACCCCGCCACCGGACGTGTCCGCCGGATGCATCGCCCTGTCCAATCGGGTGGTGACACGCGACCACCGCCATCGCCCACAGCTAATCGTTATGCGCCACATCAGCGCCCGCGGCCACGCCACCCGCCTCCGCC
>NC_041380.1:81843740-81851808 GCF_002162155.2 Triticum dicoccoides
CCCGGGTCGGGCCCTCCGCGGTCCAAGCCGCTCTGCCGCCGCCCGTGAGTTCCGCAGCCACGACCGCATCTCCGCGCTGCCCGCTGCCTTCCCGCCGACGCCGCCACCCGTCGCCACCCCGCCGCCGATCATCGCCGCCACCGAGCCGCCCCTCTGCCCGACGTGCCGCCCAACTCCGGTAGCCACGCCCTGCGCTGACCTCGCCACGGATCCGGCCTCGCCGGCACTTGATACGGCCTCCCCCGCACTCCGGCGAGCTCCCCCGCATTTCGGCCGCTGTCTTCCTCCACTCTGGCGTAGATCCAGCGAGTTCATCCGGGGATCATCGGATTTCGTGCCGAAACCCTAGATCTAAAGGTTAACCCCTCGTTTTCCCAAAGTCCCGAAATATGCAACATCATATGCACTTGTTCATCATGACATATCTCCATGCTCATAACTCCGTTTTGCGCTTATGATATATCAAAATGTTCGCCTCGTGATGATCTTCATGTTAGTGTCATTTGCGTGCATGTTACTGTCCATTTTGATGCCCTAATCCTCATTGAAAAAGTGCTAAATGATGTTGTCTGCTGGAATTCAACATAACTTGATGATTTGTCATTTTCATTGCATTTTGTATGCGCATCCTATGAGCTTGATGTCTACATGTTTTATGAGATCCATCATGCCATCTTTACAGTCGTGCAAGTCTTGTATTTTTATGAGCTATGTGGTGACTAGCACAAGCATGCAAACTAGGCTATGTGATGTTGCTGTTTTCAGGCACTTCGAATAATTTGCTAAGTCATTTCTTGTTACATTTTGATGCTATGTAAACGTGTTGCTACCAGGAGATCCATGCACAATTGGAGGTAGTTCAGTAAGAGTGTTTTGAGTTTGTGGTATTGCTCTATCCATTCATGCCTCTGTTTGTAATTATGGAGCACCCTAACTGGTCTTTTCCATGCTCTACCTTTTCTAAATATTGTTGCTGACAGATTGTTAACATGAGATTCAGTGTTGCATGTGTTTTATTAGTGATACATGTACCCTATGAACTTTCTCTTGACATGCTTTGCTTCTTTAACATGTCTACTTACTGTTGGTTATCTTATTATGCCATGAAATGCCTTGTGGTAAGTGTTTTGAGCTTGTAAAGTTGCTATCATGAATCTGTTTCTGCCATGTCATGTATTTCTTCCACGTATGAAACTGTTCATATAACTTGCCATGTTTGTATGGGTGCCACATCATTTTCTATGCATCTTTGGTTAAAGTTCAGTAAGGGAGTTTTGTTCTATTTATTGAGTACTAGCATGAAATGCCTTTTTTGCCATGATATGTTCCTGTGGCTTCTTGTTTGTTAGCTCTAAACATTGCTATATGATGTTGTTTTGACATGCTTAGTATTTTCTCTATGTCTGTGAATCTGTTATCATTTGCATTTTTGCCATGCTACTTTGAACTTGTTCTAGAGAGTTCTAGAAGGAGCTCAGTGTTCATGATTTGTAGAGCTTCACTGGTACTTTAATTCCATGTGCTTTGTTGCTAAGTTGGAGAGCTGAAGCATAGTTTCTTGTTGCATCTTAAGTGCTATGACGCTGTTAATCATAGATTTGCATCATTCTTGTTTTGCTTGTCATTTGCAAACCACACATCCGTTTCCGGTGATCCTTATATCGATTTTGACCGAAATCACCTCATATTTCCAGCGGCATACTTGGTTTGCCAAGTTGATGCCCTGATCATCTTTCCCCTTATGGAGTACCCATATGCATTGCACATCATATCATGCATTCCATGCCATGTATTGCATCATGTTGCTTGTGTATTGCATCGTGATTGATTGTTGTTCCCTTGCTAAGTTCATGGCAAGGCCCTATTTTGTTTATCTGCAGCTCAAGATGTCGTGTCATAAGGGGATCATCACAATGCATGGGAGCCAGAAGATAGACTTGGAGTGTGAAGAGGGTGATGCGGCTTATGCTGAGTCGGTTTGTGCAATGGAGGAATTGAAGTTTTATAAGGATAATTTTAACCCAGCAGATATGACGTCTTTGAAAAAACCAACCATAGAGCATGATCTGGTTTTAAAATTTAAGTCGGCAGATGACACCAAGATGGTTGACTTTTTTCCTGGTGACTCATCTAAGCAGTTCAGCATTAGTGCTAATCTGGATTTGAAATAGGAAAGTGATCATCGAGTTCATCCATGAGAACCGAGACATCTTTGCATGGAAGCCCTCAGACATGCCGGGTGTACCGAGAGAACTCGCTGAGAACACTCTTAATGTTGATCCAAAGTTTAAACCGGTCAAGCAGTTTCTTCGCCGTTTTAATGAGGAGAGACGGAAGGCCATTGGAGAAGAAGTAGCCGGCTCTTGGCAGCTTGGTTTATCAGTAAAGTTTCTCATCCTAAGTGGTTGGCTAACCCGGTGCTGGTACTTAATAAGAATGGAACTTGGCGTGTGTGTGTGGATTACACAGACTTAAACAAAGCATGTCCGGCTGATCCTTTTGCTCTCCCTCGTATTGATCAGATTATTGATGCTACGGCGGGTTGTTCGCGTTTGAGTTATTTAGATGTTTATTCTGGTTATCATCAGATCAAAATGGCAGTTAAGGACCAGGAGAAGACAACCTTCATAACTCCCTTTGGAGCCTTCTACTATGTGTCTATGCCTTTTGGGCTCAAGAGTGCCCAGGCGACTTATCAGAGGTGTGTTTAAAATTGCCTCCATAACCAAATTGGGCATAATTTTCATGCCTCCATAACCAACATTGACACCGATAGATGATTTGAAGGAAACCTCTGATAATCTCCGGATCTACACGATGATGCTTAACCTAGCCAAGTGTGTTTTTGGTGTGCCGGCAGGCAAGCTCCTGGGTTTTTTGGTGTCTAATAGAGGGATTGAAGCTAATCCGGAGAAGATCAAAGCTATCACCTCTCTGTCTAAACCGGCGTGTATCAATGATGTGCAGCGCCTGGCGGGTCGTATCGTGGTGTTAAGCCAGTTCATAAGCCCACTGGGGGAGAAGGCTATCCCTCTGTATCAAATGATGAAAAAGACAGATAACTTTGTCTGGAGTGATGCTGCTGATGCAGCATTTGAGGATTTAAAGAAGTAGCTGATTGAACCACTGGTGCTCGCAGCCCCTATTGATAAGGAGCCTTTGTTGTTATATGTGTTTGCTAATAGCCGGGCCGTCAATGTTGCCATTGTGGTAGAAAGGAAGGAAGCGGGAAAGGAGTATCCAGTTCAAAGGCTGATTTACTATATAAGTGAAGTGCTTATTGAGTCCAAGCAGAGGTATCCACACTAGCAGAAGCTTGTATATGGGGTGTTCTTGGCCAGCCGGAAGCTTAAGCATTATTTTCTGGGTCATCCCATCACTGTGGTCAGCTCTGCTCCTTTGGTAAATATCATCCAAAATAGTGAAGCAACTGGCCAGGTCGCTAAGTGGGCCATTGAGCTTGGACCTCATGGATTAAGATATGTGCCTCGCACGGCCATCAAGTCTCAAGCACTGGTGGATTTCATCAACGATTGGACAGAGCTACAGATGCCTGAGGAAAAGCCGGATAACACATATTGGACTATTCATTTCGATGGGTCCAGGCAATTGGAGGGCTCGGGGGCTGGAGTTATTCTTGATTCCCCTTGAGGTCTTAAATTTTGCTATGTTCTTCATTTGTTGTTTCCTTGTACTAAAAACGCTGCTGATTATGAGGCCTTACTCTACGGTCTTCGGATGGCTAAGGAAATGAATTTAAGCCGGGTTAGGTGCTTCGGTGACTCGGATTTGGTGGCTCACCAAGTCTCTTGTACTTGGGATTCTAAGGATCCACTCATGGCGGCTTATCGGCGAGAGGTGGACGTCATTGCTGGTCACTTCAAAGGTTATCAAGTTGAGCACGTTGATCGGAGGAAAAATGAAGCGGCAGATGCTTTAAGCACTACAAGAAATATGTCAACTTGTGACCACCACTATTGGTCACTGAAAGGTCATGGTTTTTCATTTGCGACCTTTTTGTGACCAAAAACAGAAGGTCAAAAGCTGGCGGTCATAAACTGACTATAGCGACCTTTCTTCTGGAATGGTCGAAGACGTTTATGACCAAAATACGTCTACTGTGGCGTTTTGGTCACTAGCAACCTCCCCAGGCCACGTAGGCATCCAGCGTGGCAATCTGATGTGGCACAAGATTCAGCCCGGTCCAATTCGATTTTCTACATGGGCCTAGCCCAACAATTCGGCCTATTTGTGTTTTTTCCCATATTAATTTTGGCTAGGTAGATGGGCCAAGCCCAACAATTAAGCCTTCTCATTTTGGGGCCGTGGCCATTTCTGCTAGAAAGTTTTAGTTTTTTTTCAAATGGGTCCCAGATGTCAGGTTCAAGTACGTGGGTCCCAGCTAGCAAGTTCATATTCTTCATATTTCAATTTAACAATAAATAAATAACCAGTATTTAAATTGGCACAAACAAAAAACACACATAATACTCCAAATATTATCAGCCAGATTCAGTAAAGAGCTCCTATTGTACAAATAACATATACTTTACAAGCTCTACACGTGATACTCCAAACATTCTCTAGAAGCTCCTTCGATAACAATCACCAACAGAACAGTGATAAGCCCTGTTCCTACTCCTGTCAGTACTGGGCCAACAGAACACTGATAGGCCCTGTTCCAACAGCACGCATGCTTCTCCTCCACGCGCCCAGGTCAGGTCCAGCAGCAGTAGCGATCCAGGGGTGTTTCCAGCAGCATCGAGGCGGTTGTGGGCGCATCCTGCGGGAATCAACAGCAGGTCCTTCTTCTCCTAAAACAGCATCAACAATAGGTCAACAACAGCATCAACAACCGGTCAATAACAACATTAACAGCAGGTCAACAACAACATCATAAACTACATCAGTTTGACGATAGCATCAGTTTGACAGAGGCAACAACAGAGAACAACCTTCCATGGCATCATGTACTAAACCTACAACATTCTGATTGTCCCATTGGAAACAAAAATTCCAATGGATTAAGCCACGTTTGTACTAAACCTACCATATATTCCCATCTAATTTATTCCAATGGATTATGCCACGTTTGTACTGAATCTACAACATCAAAGGGATGCAAACTAGATTATTCAGTAGTCTTCTACACCACAAAATAGTAGGCATTCTAACTTGCAGCAGCAAATCCGTAGCTAGATGACCACTAACAACACAAATCAGCTCGAACACTCGGTCCTCGACACGACGGCAAGCAAGTAATCAACCATGGAACCGAGGCCAAGCTCTAGCATCACAGAAAGCAGAGGGGAACAAAGGGGTGGAGGGGCTCACCATGGGGGTGTTGCTGTTGCTCATCCATGGTCGGTCGTCCTACATCCATCCGGCTACAGCTGCTCATTCATGGCAGGAAACCACATCACGTCTCAGTTAAGGGAATGGAGGGTAAGGGAAGAAAAAGAAGAAACTGAAGGTAAGAAGACCTAGGTGGCGTCGGAGCAGTGGTGGAGGGGCATCCTCCATGGCATCAGGGCAGGAGGATGAAGACGGCGTCGTCCATGGTGTCGGGGCAGGGGGATGAAGACGGCGTCCTCCATGGTCCACCACAGGGAACCCCTGCACGCACCAGATCAGGTCACGACGCGGTGTCGAAGCTAGAGATCGATGCATCTTAATTCAAAACTGGATATCAAAGAGCAATGTACAGAAGAACTTGTCATTTAGTTCTGCATGATCATCACGGTCTACAATAACAATACAGCATGGCCTTCTGGTTCTGTAGGTAATTGCAGTGCCTTGCAATGCCCCTAAATGCGACAAAGAAGAGCTTGTTATAGTATTTTTATACTCATTCATGACAACATCTTTTCTTTTTCTTGCAAAAGGATAGCAGTTAACAAATATAATTACTCCCAAGAGAAGGTTTGAAAAACCCAACATGTCTAGGAAACAACTGTTCAGTAAAGTGCAGCGGTTGGATAAATCTGTCATGAACATTATTTAAGCGAAAAGTGTTCCAACTAGTATGGAACCACATTTTTGTTATCTGTTTATCTACACACATTTTGCTGTCCTTGCATTTTTTCTTCATTCGACTAAATAGGACGGGCTAAATGTTCAGAAAAAATGCAAGTGTATGTGGGCTCTTATTTTGTTTACACTCCATAAACAGAAAGAGGTTACTTGCAATATGTGATGCTGCTGAAATAGTAGACACTCCACACTTTAGAATAAGGTATGCATAGATAACTAGTTAATAGAGAAGAAAAACACTACTAGTAGATGCCAGTGTTCGATGCCCCACAAAAGAATTAGTCAAGCTGAACACAATCGCCATAATTGAAGTTTGCCAAAAATAGACATTTCATCAACTAATTGCTCTTGAATTACTAGTAGATAGTAATAGATAATCTCATCAACAGAGAAAAACTTTAGTGCAAGACAAAGTACATAATATCTAGAGTGTGTAGTTTTAGTCAAGAGAATAAACTCTGTAGATTTGGAAATATTGTGATCTCTAAGTTGTAGTGAATGGTACCTACTAACCTAAATTACTTTTTTCTATCTTTATTCTTTTAGGGAATAAGGTACACCTACCAAATTATATGTCAAACTGAAATTCACTAATGTGGCAATACCTAATTACTAATTCACATGCATATCTACTGAGTACAGATCATGCCAAGTACGAAAAATGAACTGTGACTCAATTAGTAACTAGTGAAAATTACAACTGATGTACCAGAGTACTTTGCAGAAATTGGTGTTGTGAGGTGAAGTACAACAGTACTCTGCTCCAATTGTTACTGCAAACTCAAGTACAAGAGTACTTGGAAGAAATTCACCAACAACACACGTACAGGAACACTAGACATACAAGAGAGGGATTGATGGAGAAAAAGATTACCCTGAGCGTTAGCTGTTTGGTGGGTCTAGCTTACTGCTGCTACTCCACATATCTTTGACTATGTACAAAGCAAGATGGAGGATCTAGCTTACTGCTGCTACTCCACATATCTTATTTTACTTAACAAAGCAAGATGGAGTAACCCAAAAAAATAACAGAGCAAGCAAATGTACTCTAAATGGCGTTCCTAAAACTTTCTATGTTTGATATCAACATGGAGTTCCTAAAACTTTCTGGAATCAACTAATTTACAGAATTAGTTTCAGAACATCGATAGATCCCATGGAGACGCAATTCTCCTTGGAGGACAGGAAGATCTGCACATCGCTGGTGACGGGCTCCTCCATTTCCCCGGTCTCGCCAGCGACCTTAGACCTAAGGCTGGTGAGAACCTCTGACCCAACCGTCTCGAACTACAGAAACCCACCACACGAAGAGTTAAACACAGCTCTGAATCAACAGATAAAGGACAGACTTGACATAGTTTCAGATAGCCCGTCAAACAAAAAAAAGACAGTTCAAAGAGGGCAACGCACCAGCGGCAGGTAGTTCGTGGGTGCCTTGCGGATCCTGTTAGCGAGCTCGGCATCGAAGGCGTCGAGGTCCTCAATGGCGACGGCGACATGGTCACGGTTGTGCACGAGGCTCTCGCTGGAAACATAGAAACGCGTCCACGGGTTAGCCTAGACTGATTCGACCAGATCTGGCAAGGAAAGAGGGGGGCGGGAGGGGGTACCGGTAGGGGAAGTCGTCGGTGGGGTCGGTGAAGCCGCGGAGGAACTCCTTGAACTTGCAGAGGGAGGAGTGGCGGGTGATGTCGGCGGCGGCAAGGTCGTCCTGCGGGAACTACGCCTGGTCGCTGTAGAAGACCGCGCCCTCGTCCCAGCCTGACATGGCGGCGGCGGCACGGTGGCGAGGAGGAGGTGGACGAGGATGAGCGGGCGCCGGTGGCGGCGTGCAAAACCACAGGCGGAGCTCCTCTCGTCGGGCTCGGGTGCGGGGAATCGTGGGAGGAGGCTGCGAGGACGGGCACGCTCGGGCGCTCGCTTGATCTCCTCGGGAGAGGGGAGGCCGTCGGCGGCGAGTTGTGGGAGAGAGGAGGCGGTGGGAGGGTGGCGGCGTGAGGAGGGAAGGAGGCATGGCTCGGGTGCGGCGCGAGGG
>NC_041380.1:81852263-81875004 GCF_002162155.2 Triticum dicoccoides
CGACCGGGGTTGGGGGAGAGGACGGAGGACGGCAGGGGTGGCGGCGGCTGGGTGGTTAGGGATCGAGAGATTGAGACGGGGGAGGAGCGAGAGGGTTGGGGGTGGCGGCTGTGGGACAAGAGGGGGAGAGTGGATCGGGGGAGAGGAGTGGATCGGGGAAGTTAGGGTTTTGGTGAGAGGGTGAGGGGGTGAGGGCTGTCGTTGGATCCAGAAGCATCCGACGGTAGTTGATGCATGATTCGCGTGATATGCGTTTGGACCAATCAGAGCGCACCAAACAATTTGAAGATTTTTTGACCATATAAATTGGTCATGATTGATTACATACAAATTTTTCATTTCATTTTTCAATGCTCAAAATGATTTTTTTAAGACCTATCAAATATTTGTTCAAATGATGTCATATTTTGCACAATTTTACATCTTAGATTGGCAAACAACATTGACAAAGGGAGTTTTTATTTCTTTTGCATGAAAAAACAATTTTCCATTTTTTGAGTGCCCAAAATAAGTTTTTTTGTGAAGGACTTACCATATATTTGTTGCAAAATTGTACAAAATCAATTTTCTAAAATACTAGGCCATATATAATGCACAATTTACCAAGTGGTTGGGTGTAAAAAGTTTTGATCCACCTCTCGTGAAAAAGACAAATTTCCGCAGATTCAGAAGGAAGCGGGTAAAATTTCAACTGCAGCTGCCTCATAGTTTGCTCATTATTTTTTTCAAAAATCATTTCTAGGTACATAAGAATCTATTTAATTAGAGAAACACCAAAAAAATTCCAAGATTCAACCACTAGTTAGGAACGGTCATTCCCGCCGTTTTGACCGCATTTTGAAACGGGCATAAAAAATTCAAAAAAAATCAAAAATTGGAAAACCTTCGGATTGTCTCATCATATGTGACCAAGTTTACAGGAAAAATAATAAACTTGTAATACGGAAATTATTTTAAAAAAGTGTTCTAAAAAATGAGCTATCATGTGTGAAGATTCATGGCTTTCAAGCCAAATGATCATTCTTATGGCCACATTCATGGCATAGTTTGTTCAAATGATCTCATATTGTGCACAATGGAGCATCTTGGAATTTCAAACAATGTTTCCTAAGGGAGTTTTCATTTTCTTTGCACGGAAAGTTCATTTTCCATTTTTCGAGTGCCCGAAAAGAGGTTTTTTGTGAAGGACCTACCATATATTTGTTGCAAAATTGTACCAAATCAATTTTCTAAAATACTAGGACATATTTAATGCACAATTGACCAAGTGGTTGGGTGTAAACAGTTTTGATCTACCTCTTGTGAAAAAGACAAATATCCGCTGATTCAGCTGGAAGCGGGTCAAATTTGAACTGCAGTTGCCTCATAGTTTGCTATTTATTTTTTACAAAAAATATTTCTTGGTACATAAGTATCTATTTTATCATAGGAACACCAAAAATTTTCCAATATTCAACCACTAGCTAGGAATGGTCAAGCCCGCCGTTTTGACCGCATTTTGACATAAAAAATTTAAAAAAATCAAAAAATTGGAAAACCTTCGCATTATGTCATCATATGTGACCAAGTTTACAGGAAAAATAATAAACTTGCAATACGGAAATTATTTTTAAAAAGTGTTCTCAGAAATGAGCTGTCATGCGTGAAGATTCATGGCTTTCAAGCCAAATGATCAATCTTATGGCCACATTCATGGCATAGTTTGTTCAAATGATCTCATATTGTGCACAGGGGTGCATCTTGGAATTCCAAACAATGTTGATTTGGGAGGTTTTCATTTTCTTTGCTCAAAAGAACCATTTTCCATTTTTCAAGTGCCCAAAAGGAGGTTTTTTTGTGAAGGACCTCCCAAATAATTGTTGCAAAATTGGACCAAAACATTTTTCTAAAATACTAGGACATATTTAATGCACAATTGACAAAATGGTTGGGGTGTAAAAAGTTTTGATCCACCTCTTGTGAAAAAGACAAATTTCTGCCGATTCAGTTAGAAGCGGGTCAAATTTGAACTGCAGCTGCCTCATAGTTTGCTATTTATTTTTTCCAAAAAAACATTTCTAGGTACATAAGTATCTATTTAATCATAGAAACACCAAAAAAATTCCAAGATTCAACCACTAGCTAGGAACGGTAATTCCCGCCGTTTTGACCGCATTTTGAAACGGGCATAAAAAATTCAAAAAAAATTAAAAAATTGGGAAACCTTCGCATTGTGTCATTATATGTGGCCAAGTTCCCAGGAAAAATAACAAACTTGTAATACGGCAATTATTTTTAAAAAGTGTTCTCAGAAACGAGCTATCACGTGTGGAGATCAATGGCTTTCAAGCGGAATGATCAATCTTATGGCCACATTCATGGCATAGTTTGTTCAAATGATCTCATATTGTGCACAAGGGTGCATATTGGAATGGCAAACAATGTTTCCTAAGGAAGTTTTCATTTTCTTTGGACGAAAAAACCATTTTCCATTTTTCGAGTGCCCACAAGGAGCTTTTTTGTGAAGGACCTCCAAAATAATTGTTGCAAAATTGGACCAAATCATTTTTCTAAAATACTAGGACATATTTCATGCACAATTGACAAAATGGTTGGGTGTAAAAAGTTTTGATCCAGCTCTCATGAAAAAGATAAATTTCCGTCGACTCAGTTGGAAGCGGGTCAAATTTGAACTGCAGCTGCCTCATAGTTTGCTATTTATTTTTTCCAAAAATCATTTATAGTTACATAAGCACCTAGTTAATCATAATAACATGGTTTGGTGGCGATACGTCGAGGTTTGGACGGTGGCCGAGGGCTCCAACTCTAGAGCGCGTAAACTCGCATGCCCGCCGCGTGGTCACCGCGTGACCGTGGCGTTGCCATGTGTTCTAGGTGGCCTAGGCATGTCTAGTGGGTTGGGCACTCCCCAGGTAGGTGCTAGGAAGAAAATTACAACATAAGATTTTCACGAGGGGACCGATCGATTCTCAAACATGAATTAGCAGCCAAGTGTTTGATTAGCGGTACAGGAAATGTACATGGCTAATGGGCGTGTGTTTTGGCTGAGTATGATCGTTTACTAAGAAGACCGTCTTCACAAATTTTTAGCTCAAAAGGAGGAGCCTAGGTGGTACTTGCTTTGCAAACTACCACACTAGACATAAATACGAATGTTGAAGCTCGGCTCAAAATAATGAATGGATTGAGCTGGCATTTTGTGGAGAATGGTTATTTGGGCATAGGAAAGCACTGTAGAAAATGGATACTATTTGGACATGTCAAAGTGGTACTTCCTTCACAAACTGTTGTTGTGAAAAGAATAGGAAAATGAATATTGTTGAATTATTTTTGTACTAGGCAAGGAAGGTTTTTACATATTTGACGAAGATATGACCCAAAGAATTTATGAGATTTTTTTGGGAATTTTGGGAATGACAGAAATATAGGTTGCTTCACAACCTAGGGCAAAAACTGCCACATGGACATGAAACATAGGCAAAACAGATGAGGTGGCTCCTAGTCATAGCAACCCACCACAATTTACAAGGCTATGACCATCTATATTGGTCGTTAACAACTAAAATAAGGCAGCGGACTAGCGCTGTTTGCTTTATGACCATTTCCTCTAATGAAATTATGACCTTTCTGACCAAAATGGTCGTTGTGGTTTAGGGTTTAGAGCCCCCCAGACAGCTTTTGACCAATTGTCTAAAATGGTCATAAATTTATGACCAATTCTTCGAGGGTCACTGACAGAAGGTCATAAGTTGACATATTTCTTGTAGTGAAGCCGACTGGGCTCTCAAAGTAAGCCGGTGCCGCCTAATGTATTTCTTGACGTCTTGCATAACCCGTCGTTAAAGATTCCTACAGAGGAGGATTTGGCTATTCCTGACCCGGAGGCTCAGTTGGTGGCGGCTCTTCACGTAATCCTAGATTGGACAGCCCCTTACTTGGCCTATATGGCTCGGGGCGAGTTACCTAAGGATGAAACCTTATCCAGGAAGATAACACGACGGTCTAAGTCAATGTCGATTGTTAATGGAGAGTTACATCATCATAGTGTCACCGGGGCGTTTCAACGTTGTGTGTCTCCAGAAAAAGGCTGTGAGATCTTACGAGAAATTCAAGAAGGAGATTGTGGTCATCATGCCAGTTCAAAGTCCCTTGTGGCTAAGGCTTTCCTTCATGGATTTTATTGGCTAACGGCTCATGCTGATGCAGAACCTCGTCCGCAGGTGTGATGGATGTCAGAAATTTGCATGCCATGCCCATGTGCTGGCTCAAGAGTTGAGGATGATTCCAATTACTTGGCCATTCACAGTTTGGGGGCTCGATATGGTTGGGCCTTTTAAAAGATCCAAGGATAAGAAGACTCACCTCTTGGTGGCGGTTGATAAGTTCACTAAGTGGGTAGAAGCAGAGCCAGTCAGTAAGTATGATGCGGCAACAACGATTCAGTTCATGAAGAAGGTGATTTTCCGTTTTGGCTTTCTACACAACATTATAACAGACAATGACACTAATCTCTCTAAGGGTGACATGGAAGAATTCTGTCAACATGAGCATATCCGGCTTGTTGTGTCATTAGTGGCTCACCCCCAATCCAATGGTCAAGATGAAAGGGCAAACCAAGAGGTCTTGAAGGGTATTAAACCCCGGCTTATGGTTCCCCTACATAGGACACCGGGTTGTTGGGTGAAAGAGTTGCCTTCCGTGCTATGGAGCATCAACACCACCCCAAATAGATCAACATGATATACACCTTTCTTCATGGTTTATGGAGCAGAGGCGGTTCTCCCTAGTGACATCCGTCATGACTCGCCTTTGGTGGCGGCTTATGTGGAAGTAGACAATGAAAGATAACGTCAAGAAGCACTTGGTCTGTTGGATGAAGAGCGGGACGTAGCAGCAGCTCGTTCAACGATTTACCAGCAAAATTTACGCCGTTATCACAGTCGCCGGGTTAAAACCAAAACTTTTCAAGAAGGCGACCTGGTGCTCCGGCTTATCCAGGATCAGATTGATATGCACAAGTTATCCCCACCTTGGGAAGGACCCTTTGTGGTCAGCAAGAATCTAAACAACGGGTTATATTACTTTATCGATGTTTGAGACCACAAGGACTCACGCATGTCGAAGGAGGAGACCCGCCGGCCCTAGAATATTGCTCAGCTTAGGCCATACTACACTTGAGCCACATGCTCTCCTTATGTACATATTTAGACAATGTATATATTATGATTGATATAATAAACCAGCATCCCAGCTAAATCAGGGCCTCTGTCCTTCTCATAAATGAGTTTCTGGTTACTAGGGGTTTCCGGCATAGGCATGAAATTATGATTACCCTTTGAATCGGTTATAAAAAATACATATACTTGGGGGTTTCCTACCCAGGTTAAAGGGACCAAAGAGAGTCTGTTGTAAAGCACAACTCAAACATAGGTACCCCTTGGGCACAACCCACAATATCACTTGGGGGCTTGGTCATATTCGAACCATATCTTAAACCCTCTTGGTTGGCGTAAGGCCACCAAGGAAATCACTTGGGGGCTTGGTCGTATTTGAACCATAGCTTAAACCCTCTTGATTGGCGTAAGGCCACCAGGGAAATCACCTGGGGGCTTGGTCGTATTAGAACCATAGCTTAAACCCTCTTGATCGGCATAAGGCCGCCAGGGAAATCACTTGGGGCCTTGGTCGTATTCGAACCATAGCTTAAACCCTCTTGATTGGCGTAAGGCCACCAGGGAAATCACTTGGGGGCTTGGTCGTATTCGAACCATAGCTTAAACCCTCTTGATCGGCGTAAGGCCACCAGGGAAATTACTTGGGGGCTTGGTCATATTCAAACCAAAGCTTATACCCTCTTAATCGGCGTAAGGCCACCAGGATGATCACTTGGGGGCTTTGGTCGTATCCGAACTATATCTTAAACTCTCTTGATCGGCGCAATGCCACAACTATGACAATTTAAAACCTCTTCATTGTTTAGGTTTATTTAATGCAACTTATCATACTTTATGATTCTAATGCACCGGTGTTCATTAAACCGGTCTGGTTTTGACTATAAGTCGCCAGTATAATATCAGGTGTTTTTTTAACAAAACCTGGTCCAGTTTTGTTCATAAACCGTCAACATTTGATGATTATCAGGGTTCCAGTTGTGGGTTATAACCCTCACTACACTAGTTTGGTAAACCAACAGTGTGATCAACCATTACGGCGGTAAACCGCCAAGACATTTTTTATCTTTAGTAGGAAGGAACAGCTTCAGGATGGATAATATCATTAGGCATACATTGCATATCCTCACATGACGGATAACAAAGTATCATAAAAACAGCCAAAGATGCACGACGATATAACAAAGCAAAAAGTTTGAAGCTAGCCTATTACAAGGCATTTCGAGCCCAAAAGATAACTATTTTTACGTCTCACAAATAGCAGCTGATAAACCGGCCCTGGCTCATGAATCCTGACCCGGCTGACTGGATGGTTGCGCTTCACCCCTTGCCGATTCGTCTTCCTCCACCATCTGGAAGTTGGCTTTGGACCAGTCAAAGCCATGAAGGGCGACGAATTCAGCTTCATCATCAATCAGACCAGACGGGTCAATCTCAGGGGCAAAAGTGTGCTTACGAATTGGCAGGATTAAATCCATCACATTATATGAAGGAGTCGCCATCTTCTTATTATCTCCATCAAAACCCGGCTGATACTTGGTGAGGTTGGTTTCTTCACCAATGACAGTAGCATGAGGACGAATTTCCTTGACACAAGCAGCAAAATCTTCTTGGTCAAAAGGCGTTCCATCTTCTTTGAGGCTGGGATACCCACTTGCTACATCCGTCGGGTGTAATTCTGGCACCCAGGCTTTAGCTTGGCTTAAAGCTGTTATAGCTCCGGCTCTGGCGCATGATCTCTTGATTTCTTAAACCGAGCGGGCAAGATAGACAGCTTCTTCAAGATGTCACTTAATAGAGTCGGCCCTTGATTCATGGGGGAGATGGTGGGAAGAGTCCATTGGGCTCCGGTGTACAGCTGTTCAACCAGAGTGTAAACCGCCTTCAGCTTTACTACGACATCTCGGTTCAGATTACTGCTCCTGGGACCTGTAAAGATTATACGATGAATTAAGTAGCGGTTTATAATGGAAAAATACTCAATTTGAAGTATGTAATAATGTGATTTACCGAAGATTGCAGAAACCATCTAAGACACATGGTTTTTTTGAACCGGTGAGTTCAGCGGTAACCTCTTCCAGAGCCGCCTCAGCCTTCTCAGCGCGCTGCGCCAAGGCAGTCTTCTCATTGGCCCAAGCCTCCTTCTCCACTTTGAAGCTGGTCTTCATCTTTTAGGCCTCAGACACACTCAACTGGAATTGGATTCAGCTTTCTTTGCCTCTGTCTCTTGAGTCACCAGCCGAGTCTTGGCCATAAACAGTTGGGATTCCAGTTCTGCGGTTGCAGCCTGCATACAACATAATGTTGTTCAGTTTCATGACCGGTTATAAAAGATAAGTCCCAAGTGCTTTGCAAGCAATAAACACTTGGCACTTGGGGGCTAATGTCTGTCAACGCAAATTTTTCAAAAGGAACAGCTCTTTCTAAAAAAGTCCCAAGTGTTTTATAGGCAACAACACTAGACACTTGGGGGCTAATGCATATTGATTAAATTTTTTTCTACAAATGAGCCAGATAAGCTGTCAACAGTCTCAGCCGACTCATGAGGGCTATACGGTTCAGTTTTATGCAATAATTAGCAGGACCAGCTCATTCATACTGATTAAACCGGCCCTTGGGGGCTACACATGCAAATTGAAATATTATGAGCATCCGGTTTAGTTGCAAACCAGACTTGGAGGGAGTCTAAGATAGTGGTTTCTAAAGTATTCTAAGTCTACAGATCACTCAATATTTTCATAATCAGAAGAGTTGGAGGCTAGCAGGGTATATAACTTATATAAGCCAGAGAACGTACCTCATATTTTTGGTGCATCTGCTTGGCCATCTCACTTTCTGAATCGCGGCTAGAGTGCACTTTACTAAGATAACCAGATAACACTTCACTAATACTCAGGTGAGCATAGTGGGAGACGTCAAACCTCACCCTCTGCCTTTCCGTAACTTCTTGTTTAGCGGAGTGTCTAGCCAGAACATTTGGGTTCCCCGGTTCAACAAATCTAGTACCAGTTATTAAAACATCATCATTGGGTTTCTCCGGTGGGTTAGCTGAGCTGGACAGCTCAATGCTTGATGGATCGATAGTAGTTTCTTCCGTAGACGGTTCAGGCACATCCGGTTGAACGTTGAAAGCAGGGTCCTCTGGTTGTTCAGCGTGTTTTGGCAAAAAAGTTGACTGCTCCGGTTCCTCAGGATGTTTTGGTACAAGGTTTGGCTGCTTCGGTTCAGTGGTTTTCGTATTCTCAGCCGGCTTAGTCACCTTTGCTTTCTTGGGCTTTTCCTGACCGCTAAAAATGGATTTAGACAAGTCAGCATAATGATGTATATGTAAAGATCTACAAGAAGGGTAGTTTTCTTTACCCGGGGCGGTTTTGAAAGCCGGCAGTTGAGTTTGTGACGAATCGCCAGAGGAGGATCGGTAAATCTCCAGCAAAGATAGAATTGAAAGTGAGTAATGAAAGTAATTCATTGAACAAATACAAGGGTTGAAGGTCAAAAAGAAGCTCATTCTGGCGTTTCCAAGGAGTCTTTGGTAAGACGGAGGGTAAATCGTCATCTCCACCAGACTAGGTCTGTCGGCGGCTCTCATGTTGATGTCGTTTCAAAGTAAAATGATGATCTAAATAAGCCAAGGGGTGTAAAAACCTTACTTTCTGGGTTACTCGCCGAAGTTTCTGCCTTGGTAAAGGTTCTGAGTCGGAGGAAATAATATTTACCTCGTCTTCAACTACCTGGTTGGACCCCGTGTCATCCTGGTAGTAGTCAGTGTCAGTAAGATGTTTAAAAAACAGGCCAAGAGAGTCAAGGGCTACCTCCGACTCAAAGGTGTCATCCAGCTTGAGTAACTCAGAGGCGGTTGGCTTCTTCTTCTTCTTCGATGTTCTGACGGTTTTCTTGGCAGCTATCGCAGCAGCTCTAGCTTTCTTGGCAGCCTCATGGTCATACTTGACTTTCCAAAAGTCAGACTTAGCCTGTGGAGGGACAACATGTTGAAATTCATGAAAATATTTAAACTGCTGAAGAAAAAGAAGTTAAAGGATTTACCTCTAGCGCCGGGTTAAGCTTGCAGAAAGGATTCAACCCTACTATGTTGCAGTCTTCATACTTGCTATTGACAAGAGTAGTTGTCATTACCACAATGGCTTCTTCGGTCAGACGCAGGGAACTATGATGTAATGGATCATCTGTTCCTCCAGTGTAGTTACACATCAAGCCGGATCGGCGGCTCAGAGGGATGATCCGCCATGCGACCCAACAGCGGATCAAGTCAACTCCAGTTAAGCCATTTCCAACTAAGGCTTGAACTTTTTTGATTGTGGCGACAAGTTTCTTGCGTTCAGTGGCAGAAAGCTTATCAGGAAGTTGATACTTGGCGTCAAGACGATCAGCACGGTAACCCAGCATTAGATTTTCATCCGGGTGAGGAATCCTTGCAATAAAACCATGTTTGATTCCAGTCCTTAGGATGGCTTGGCAGAACTACAAAAGGGAAGATGGCACCCCGTCTGCGTTGAGTCGAAATGACGCCAAGTTCTAAGCTAGGACCGTTGGTGTATTCATTCTAGCGGTTCAGGTAGAAATATTCTCTGAAAAGTTCCACAGTAGGTTCTTCTTGAAGATAAACCTCGCAGAAAACTTGGAAGTTGCAGATATTTGATATGGAATTGGGTCCGATATCTTGCGGATGAAGCTTGAAAAAATGCAGAACATCTCTGAAGAATTTTGAGCTGGGTGGTGAGAAGCCCCGGTTCATGTGATCAGTGAAAACAATAATTTCATCGTCCTTCGGCTGAGGTTTCACTTCAGCCGGGTCAGGAGCATGGTAAGACATGACACTTTTTCCCACTAAGTATCCAACAGTGACAAAAGTCTTTCAAACTACTTTCGGTGACTGTGGAAGGGACCCAGTTGCAAGTGGTCATCGTCTTTGGAGGCATGATGAAAGGACGATCTAAAAAGAAATAATTTGCCAGATCAAGTTAGTTAGTGGGATTGCAAATCAACAACTATAGAGCATGTTTATAAAGGCATTTTAAGCGAGGGCTAATGATATATGAGGTACATGTAAGCCGGCGGAGTAAGCCGCCATGACTAAGATATTCAAGAATGACCAAAAACAAGATTGGCTAAGTACTGAGGCAAACAAGTTCCACAGATGGAGGTTACAAATTTGGATCTACCGCCGTTCAGAAAAAGGGATAAATTCATCTATAAAAGGCGATAGTGGAAAAATAGAGAAGCCCTAGAGGAGATCTATCACGGCGGGGATGCGATCTAGTATTAAAACAAGTGCTAAAACTACCACCGCACAAGCTTTCCATATACGTGGATCTAAATAAAGGAAAAGAAGGATGATGATGAATGCAGATGAACACCAAAGAACACCGATGAAACCCTAATGGCAGATTAGTGATGGACAAAGGAACACTTACTGGAGCTGTAAGAGTAGTGGAGTTGCACCACAGTTCTCTGGTCTTCTCAGGGCGATGCAGCGGCCGGAGTCGAGGACGAGGATGGAGGTCGACGGCGGCAGGGTTCGTACGGGGACGGCACATTGTGAGGAAGGAAGAAGAAGGAGAAGAATGGAAGATGGCTTTCGGGTCCTATTTATAAGGAGACAGGAAACAGGCAGGCGCGAAAGATGAGGAGGCCAAATGATAGTTAACCAGCTAATTGGACGCCTTGATTTTCGGGAAGACATTAAGATAAAGATCCGTTAAAGATGACGTCGTGGAGGATTTCCGAAAATCTTGGAGATGACGTCATGGCGGGTTACAAGGTTTTCACAGCAGGAATAGAAGATTTTTTCTAAGTCTTGAAGGCTGACATGAACGAGTCCAAATCAACTTGGGGCCTGATGTTGGGGATATAACTATTAGGCATGACCCGCCAGGAGGGGCTGGGTCAACCCTATGAAGATTCATTATAATAAAGCCCAAGGTCACATGGCGATTCATAGGTAGGCTTAGTATAGGGCCCAGACCCAAAGGCGGCTCAAAGCCCATGCGTATAACCACCATGTATGTAAACTTGTACTGTAAGGCATATCTAAAAGGTCACCGAGCCGGATATGTCGTATAAGCTTGCCAGGACTCTGAGGGCCGCAGGGTGTCTACCCGTGTATATAAGGGGACGACCTAGTGGCGGCTTAGGACAAGAAAGAATAGATCGAGAGCCGGGTCAAGCATATTCGCTCCCTTCTCGTCGAAATCCTAGCAATACCAACTACAAACTGGACTAGGCTTTTACCTTCATCATAAGGGGCCGAACCAGTATAAACTCTATGTGTCCTTTGTCCTATTTAACCCCTTTAAAGTTAACCTCAACGCGATGTCTCCACGACTAAGTCCTCACACTAGGACATCTGCCATGACAATTCCATGACAGAACCTGTTGAGTACGCTAACGAGGATCAAGCTTTCGACAACTCTGAGAACTTTGCAGGCAAGATGATCATTACCCTCGATATCAATTTTATCTTTGCTTGCTAGCTGTTCATTATATCGCTATGTCGCGCTACCTACAACTTGTTATATCATGCCTCCCATATTGCCATGTCAAGCCTCTAACCCACCTTCCAAGCAAACCGTTGTTTGGCTAAGTTGTCATTTTTGCTCAGCCCCTCTTATAGCGTTGCTAGTTGCAGGTGCCTTGTAGGTTGTTCCATGTTGGAACATGGATATTGTTGGGTGATAACCCACAAGTATAGGGGACCAACTGTAGCCTCTTTCGATAAGTAAGAGTGTCGAACCCAACGAGGAGCTAAAGGTACAACAAATATTCCCTCAAGTTCTATCGACCACCGATACAACTCTACGCACGCTAAACGTTCGCTTTACCTAGAACAAGTATGAAACTATAAATACTTTGTAGATATTTTTGGATAGGTTTGCAAGATAATAAAGAGCGCGTAAATAAAAAGTAGGGGCTGCTTACATAAAGACACAACTAAGTTAGGATTAGTAGACAGCTTGTTGTCACACAAGAAAGTTATTTGTCCCTAGCCAATTAATAACTAGACCGGTAATCATTATTGCAATTTTATTTGAGGGAGAGGCATAAGCTAACATACTTTCTCTTCTTGGATCATATGCACTTATGATTGGAACTCTAGCAAGCGTCCGCAACTACTAAAGATCATTAAGTTAAAACCCAACCATAGCATTATAAGGCATCAAGTTCTCTTTACTCCCATACACAAACAACCTACTTACTCGGGTATGTGCTTCTGTCACTCACGCCACTCACTATAAGCAAATCATGAACGTATTGCAAACCCTACAGTGGGGATCCTTCATGCTTGCGCGACACGTAGAGCACCATAGGACAGCACCAATAATAAAACATGCAACTCAAACCAATCACGATCATCAATTAACCCATAGGACAAAACGGATCTACTCAAACATCATAGGATAGCCATACATCATTGGGAAATAATATATAGCGTTGAGCACCATGTTTAAGTAGAGATTACAGTGGGTAAAAGATGGGTTACACCGCTACATAGAGGGGGAAGAGTTGGTGATGACGGTGGTGAAGTTGTTGGTGAAGATTGCGGTGACGATGATGGCCCCGGCGGCACTCTGGTGCCACCGGAAGCGAGGGGGAGAGAGCCCCCCTCCTTCTTCGTCTTCCTTGACCTTCTCCATAGATGGGAGAAGGGTTTCCCCTCTAGTCCATGGTCTCCATGGCCTGGGAGGGGCGAGATCCCCTCCGAGATTGGATCTGTCTCTCTGTCTCCCTCTGTTTCTGCGTTCCCTAATTCTTCCCTTTCATGGTTTCTTATATTCCCGGAGATCCATAACTCCGATTGGGCTTAATTTTGGACACGATTTTTATCCAGATATTGGCTTTGTTGTGGCAAAAGAAGGGCACCAACCTCCTTACGGGGTGGCCACGAGGGCCCAGGGCGCGCGTGACCCCGTAGGGCGCGCCCCCTGCCTCGTGGCCCCCTCGGGCATCGTCTCGCGTTGATTCTTCTTCCCAAAAATCACATATATTCTAAAAAAAATCTCTGTCAGTTTTTATCCCGTTTGGACTCCATTTGATATGGATTTTCCGTGAAACAAAAAACATAAAACAAACAGGAACTGGCACTAGGCACTGGATCAATATGTTAGTCCCAAAAATAGTGTAAAAAGTTGCCAAAAGTATATGAAAGTTGTAGAATATTGGCATGGAACAATAAAAAATTATAGATATGATGGAGACGTATAAGCATCCCCAAGCTTAATTCCTTCTCGTCCTCGAGTAGGTAAATGATAAAAAAGATATTTTTTGATGTGGAATGCTACCTAGCATAATCTTGATCATGTATCTAATCATGGCATGAATATTAAGACACGAGTGATTCAAAGCAATAGTCTATCATTTGACATTAAGACAATAATACTTCAAGCATACTAACTAAGCAATTATGTCCTCTCAAAATAACATAGCCAAAGAAAGCTCATCCCTAAAAAATCATATAGTTTGGCCATGCTTCATTTCTGTCACACAAAATGCTCCCATCATGCCCAACCCCTATGACAAACCGAGCAATTGGTTCATACTTTTTAACACGCTTCAGCCTTTTCGACCCTCACGCAATACATGAGCGCAAGCCATGGACATAGCACTATAGGTGGAATAGAAAATGATGGTGGAGGTTGTGTGGAGAAGACAAAAAGGAGAAAGTATCACATCGACGTGGCTAATCAACGGGCTATGGAGATGCCCATCAATTGATGTCAATGTGAGGAGTAGGGATTGCCATGCAACGGATGCACTAAGAGCTATAAGTGTATGAAAGCTCAAACTGAAACTAAGTGCATGTGCATCCAACTTGCTTGCTCATGAAGACATGGGGCATTTGAGGAAGCCCATCGTTGGAATATACAAGCCAAGTTCTATAACGAAAATTCCCACTAGTATATGAAAGTGATAACTCAAGAGACTCTCTATATGAAGAACATGGTGCTACTCTGAAGCACAAGTGTGGTAAAAGGATAGTAACATTGTCCCTTCTCTTTTTTTCTCTTTTATTTTTATTTTTTTGTAGGCTTCTTTGGCCTACATTTTTTGGGGATTCTTTGGCCACTATTATTTTGATCATGGGACAATGTTCTAATAATGATGATCATCACACTTTTATTTACTTACCACTCAATATTACAACTCGATACTGGAACAAAGATATGACTCTATATGAATGCCTTCGGCGGTGTACCGGGATGTGCAATGATCTAGCGTAGCATTGACGTAAAAAACGGACAAGCCATGAAAACATCATTCTAGCTATCTTGCGATCATGTAAAGCAATATGAAAATAAATACTCAAGTCATGTATATGATGATGATGGAAGTTGCATGGCAATATATCTCGGTAGGTATGGTGGTTGTTTTGAGGAAGATATAAGGAGGCTTATGTGTGATATAGATCGGGTTTGGATGCACCGACGAAGTTTGCACCAACTCTCAAGGTGAGAAAGGGCAATGCACGGTACCGAAGAGGCTAGCAATGATGGAAGGGTGAGAGTGCGTATAATCCATGGACTCAACATTAGTCATAAAGAACTAACATACTTATTGCAAAAATATATTAGTCATCGAAACAAAGTATTACGTGCATGCTCCTAGGGGGATAGATTGGTAGGAAAAGACCATCGCTCGTCCCCGACCGCCACTCATAAGGAAGACAATCAATAAATACCTCATGCTCCAACTTCGTTACATAACGGTTCACCATACGTGCATGCTACGGGAATCACAAACCTCAACACAAGTATTTCTACAATCCACAACTACCCACTAGCATGACTCTAATATCACCATCTTTATATCGCAAAACTATTGCAAGGAATCAGACATATCATATTCAGTGATCTACAAGTTTTATGTAGGATTTTATGACTAACCATGTGAATGACCAATTCCTGTCATCTCTCTAAATAGATATAAGTGAAGCAAGAGAGTTTAATCCTTTCTACAAAAGATATGCCACGCTCTAACAAATATAAGTGAAGCAAAAGAGCATTCTACAAATGGCGGTTTTCTATGTGAAGAGAAACAGGCAATCCGAACTTCAAAAGATAAAAGTGAAGCATATGAAGCATTCTACAAAGCCATACTCAAAAGATATAAGTGAAGTGCAATAATAATTCTATAAATCAACCAAGGACTATCTCATACCAGAATGGTGCATTAAAGAAAAGACGCTCCAAGATTTACGCATATCATGTGACGAATAAAAATATAGCTCCAAGTAAAATTATCGATGATTGTTAGAAGAAAGAGGGGATGCCTTCTGGGGCATCCCCAAGCTTGGTTGCTTGGGAGTCCTTAAATATTTCCTTGGGGTGCCTCGGGCATCCCCAAGCTTAGGCTCTTGCCACTCCTTATTCCTTCATCCATCGTGATCTCTCCCAAAACTTGACAACTTCAATCACACAAAACTTTAACAAAAAGTTCGGTAAGATCTGTTAGTATAATAAAGAAAATCACTACTCTAAGTACTCTTGCAAACCAATTCATATTTTATTTTTGCATTGTATCTAATGTAATATAACTTTTCGATGGTTTAATCCACTGATAGAAATTTATAGATTCATCAAAACAAGCAAACTATGCATCAAAAACAGAATCTGTCTTAAACAGGACAGTCTGTAGTAATCTGAACATTCAACACACTTCTGGTATTCCAAACATTCTGAAAAACTAGGAAATATAAAAAAATTGTATAGAACGACAGTGCAAAAAGTTTCAGAACCATTTGACGTTCCAGTAAAAAACGTAAAATTGCACACTACAGCCAAAGTTTCTGTTCTGCACCGCACAAACCAACAAGCAATGTAAACATCCCAAAGTCTAATCTTGGCACATTATTTTTATAATACAACGGAATTATACAAGGGGATAATTAGTTTTGTTGAAAAGTTTCTGTAATCAAGATTCACAAAGTTTCCGTGAGCATGAACAAAGTTCAAGGAGCTCCCGCACTTCAACAATGCTTGTCTCTCTCACTTTCACTTTCCTTTTTGAAAATTTTTGGGCTCCCCGCTTTATTTTTTGTTTTTAAAATATATAAAAGCACTCAACAGAAGTAATTGACTCTCTAAAACTTCCGGGTTGTCTCCCTGGCAGCGCTTTCTTTAAAGCCATTAAGCTAGGCATAAGGTGCTCAAGTAATGGATCCACCCGGATCCCAAGGTATATCATAGACAATTTGAATTAGCAATGATTTGGAATTTAGTAGTGAGCACAAAGTAACATATATCATGCGACAATGAAGTCTAACTCTCTTCCTATGCATCGGCATGTCATAAAAGAACAATTCATGCACACATAGTAAAGGCCAATGCATAGTATAAACAGTTTCTTGCAATTTTATCGTGTTGTAAACATAGAGAGGTGGAGATGTAGTTCCTATCTCATAATAATTGCAAGTAGGAGCAGTAAGCACATGCATATTACATTCATCAAAATCATCATGTGCAACGGTAAAATGCAACCCATCAACATAATCCTTAATAAGAGCAAATTTCTCCGATATAGTGTAGTTTGGAGAACTCAAAAAGATAATAGGACTATTATGTGTGGGTGCAATAGCAACAATTTCATGTTTAACAGAAGGAACTATAGCAAGTTCATCACCATAAGCATCATTCATATTGGCATCATGGCCACAAGCATAGCAAGCATCAAGTTCATCAAAAAGGGGTATTTCAAAAGAATCAATGGGATCATAACAATCATCATAGCAATCATCCTTCGGTAAGAACAAATGGACATTAAATAATGTATGAGTTGGAGAGTTACTCCCATTAGAAGGTGCGCACGGGTAGCTAATCTGATCTTCCTCCTTTTGTTCTTCGCTCTCCTTATCATCTTTTTCATCCAATGAGCTCACAGTTTCATCAATTTCTTCTTCCATAGACTCCTGCAAATTTTAGTCTCTTCTTAGACAACGAGGAGTCCTCAATATATGGTTTAACATAGGCATTACAAGCATAATTATCATAACAATATTTAAGTATGGCATAATTTTCAGATTTGTAAAGAGTAGCATCATACTTTTCAATCAAAGAAGCAATTTCATAAGCACCCTTAAAAGAAACAAATTCTTCAATTTGTTGAACATCATAGTAATTATAAACACCCTTATCATATGAAGATACGATTCCATTATCACTAAACTCACATTGGTAGGGAAGGTGTTTCTTAGGATTTTCAGAACAACAAGTAACATCATATATTTCACATAAATTCCAAGCATAGCATTGCAAACGATGAATTTGATAAAGTAAAATTTCCCTTTTGAGATAAGAGGTATCGCACATAACAAGAATGCTCATCTAAAGATTTGCCCTCAACTAAGCTAGTTGGGGTTTCAGCACGAGCACATAGGGATCAAAGATGATCCAAGTAAAAAGCTTCAGGAGTGTGATAGATTTTGAGTGGTTCTTCAACCATTGGTGTAGTAGGTACAACCAATTTTTTTGGTATTTTGCGTTTCCTACCCATAACTAAAGATAGAAAACAAGAGCACAAAATAAAAACTACTTAGTGATAAAGCAAACAAGCACACACGAGAATATTCACCCCATGCTATAACTCCCCGGCTACGGCGCTAGAAAAAGGTCTTGATAACCCACAAGTATAGGGGATCAATTGTAGCCTCTTTCGATAAGTAAGAGTGTCAAACCCAATGAGGAGCTAAAGGTGGAACAAATATTCCCTCAAGTTCTATCGACCATCGATACAACTCTACGCATGATTAACGTTCGCTTTACCTAGAACAACTATGAAACTACAAATACTTTGTAGATGTTGTTGGATAGGTTTGCAAGATAATAAAGAACGCGTAAATAAAAAGTAGGGGCTGTTTAGGTAAAGACACAACTAAGTTAGGTTTAGTAGAGAGCTTGTTGTCACACAAGAAAGTTATTTGTCCCTAGCCAATCAAGAACTAGACCAGTAATCATTATTGCAATTTTATTTGAGGGAGAGGCATAAGCTAACATATTTCTCTTCTTGGATCATATGCACTTATGATTGGAACTCTAGAAAGCATCCTCAACTACTAAAGATCATTAAGGTAAAACCCAACCATACCATTATAAGGCATCAAGTCCCCTTTACTCCCATACGCAAACAACCTACTTACTCGGGTCTGTGCTTTTGTCACTCACACCACCCACCATAAGTAAATCATGAACATATTGCAAACCCTACAGCGGGAATCCCTCACGCTTGCGCGACACGGAGAGCACCATAGGACAGAACCAATAATAAAACATGCAACTCAAACCAATCACGATCATCAATTAACGCATAGGACAAAATGGATCTACTCAAACATCATACGATAGCCATAGATCATTGGGAACTAATATATAGCATTGAGCACCATGTTTAAGTAGAGATTACAGCGGGCAAAAGAGGGGTTACACCGCTGCATAGAGGGGGGAAGAGTTGGTGATGATGGCGGTGAAGTTGTTGGTGAAGATTGTGGTGACGATGATGGCCCCTACGGCACTCTAGTGCCACCGGAAGCGAGGGGGAGAGAGTCCCCCTCCTTCTTCTTCTTCCTTGACCTTCTCCCTAGATGGGAGAAGGGTTTCCCCTCTGGACCATGGTCTCCATGGCATGGGAGGGGCGGGAGCCCCTCCGACATTGGATTTGTCTCTCTGTCTCTCTCTGTTTCTGCGTTCCCTGATTCTGCCCTTTCACCGTTTCTTAAACTTCCGGAGATCCGTAACTCCGATTGGGCTGAATTTTGGATATGATTTTTATCCAGATATTGGCTTTCTTGCCGCAAAAGAAGGGAACCAACTGCCTTACAGGGTGTCCACGAGGTCCCAGGGCGCGCCTGACCCCCTGGGGCGCGCCCCCCTGCCTCGTGGCCCCCTCGGGCATCGTCTCGCGCGGATTCTTCTTCCCAAAAATCACATATATTCCAAAAAAATTCTCCGTCAGTTTTATCCCGTTTAGACTCCATTTGATATGGATTTTCTGCAAAACGAAAAGCATGCAACAAACAGGAACTGGCACTGGGCATTGGATCAATATGTTAGTCCAAAATATAGTATAAAAAGTTGCCAAAAGTATATGAAAGTTGTAGAATATTGGCATGGAAAAATCAAAAATTATAGATACAATGGAGACGTATCATTGGAATATCACTTTATCTCTTATTTTAATTAATGCATCTACCTGGCAAAGGGTGGAAGGCTTGGCCTTTTGCTCGGTGTTTTGTTCTACTCTTGACGCCCTAGTTTCCGTCATACCGGTATTATGTTCCTTGATTTTGCGTTCCTTATGAGGTTGGTGTTATGGGATCCCCTTGACAGTTCGCTTTGGATAAAAATCCTCAAGCATGTCCCAACCTTGGTTTTACATTTTCTTAACAAACTATAACTTTCCCTAGGGGTTGCAAACCCGAGGGTCATCTTTATTGAACCCCTCGAGCCAGTGCTCCTCTGGGTGTTGGTCCGAACCGAGTAGACTGCGGGGCCACCTTGGGGAAACTTGAGGGTTGGTTTTACTCGTAGGATCTCTCATCCGGTGTGTCCTGATAACGAGATACGTGCAACTCCTATCGGGATTTTTTGGCACATCGGGCGGTTTTGCTGGTCTTGTTTTACCATTGTCAAAATGTCTTGTAACCGGGATCCCGAGACTGATCGGGTCTTTCCGGGAGAAGAAATATCCTTCGTTGATCGTCAGAGCTTGTGATGGGCTAAGTTGGGACACCCCTGCAGGGTATAAACTTTCGAGAGCCGTGCCCATGGTTATGTGGCAGATGCGAATTTGTTAATATCCGGTTGTAGAGAACTTGACACTTGACTTAATTAAAATGAATCAACCGCGTGTGTAGCCATGATGGTCTCTTTTCGGCAGAGTCCAGGAAGTGAACACGGTTTGGGTTATGTTTGAACAAAAGTCATTTCAGGATCACTTCTTGATCACTTCTAGCTTCACGACCGTTGCGTAACTTCTCATCTTCTCTTGTATGCGTATGTTGGCCACCCTATTTGCTTAGCGCTTGCTGCAACTCCACCTCATTACCTTATCCTACCCATAAGCTTAAATAGTCTTGATCTCACGAGTTTTGAGATTGCTAAGTCCTCATGACTAACAGATCCTACCAAAACAGTTGCAGGTGCCGACGATACCAGTGTAGTTGATGCTACCGAACTCAAGTGGGAGTTCAACGAGGACCTTGGTCGTTACTCTATTTTGTTTCCTGATGATTAGTAGTGGAGCCCAGTTGGGACGATCGGGGATCTAGCATTTGGGGTTATCTTCTTTTCATTTGGATTTGACCGTAGTAGGTCTATGTGTGTATTTTGGATGATGTATGAATTATTTAAGTATTGTGCGGCATGGCGATTGTAAGCCAACTCTCGTTATCCCTTTCTTGTTCATTACATGGGATTAGGTGAAGATGACCCTTCTTGCGATAAAACCACTATGTGGTTATGCCTCTAAGTCATGCCTCGACACGTGGGAGATATAGCCGCATCATGGGCGTTACAAACGACCTAAAGAAAAAAAAATGATTGTGCGCGATGGATAGAATGCTGAGGGAGGGGTAGGGCATGTGCATGCATGAGAGAAAGTTAGTGCTAGCTACAAAGGTTAGAGGATTGCGTGGGTGTAAGAGACTAACAAAGATCATAATATGATATGAAAGTGGATTCATATGTTTGAATAGGAGATCATAGTGTTATAAACACATGCATGCATGAATATAGCGGTGATACGCATGTTGTGGTTTTGCACATGTTATACCATAATGTGACAATGCATGGCATTTGCAACTCACAGCTAAATGTCGAACAATCTAAACCATACTATACATCGAACCATCTAACATTTTATTTGAATTTGTGGTAATGTGTGGCGTTTGCAGCTTACAACTAAATATTGAACAATCTAAACAATACTATATATCGAACAATCTCACATTTTATTTGAATTTGTGGTAATGTGTGGCATTTGCTACTCACATCTAAATACTTGTAGGTGTAGGGTCGGGCACCATACATTATGTGATAAACACATTATACATATGAGACATGGTTTAGATTATGAAGATCTAGCTAGAGCTTGAAACTTACTGTGATTTGAAATCAACATAAAGTGGATTCAAAAAATCGAGTTTGAGTTCATATAGTACACATAATTCATATCTAACTCGACAGTAATCATGTGGTGTGCTGTGAAGATAATACACAAACAATGGTTTAACTTGACAATAATGATGATTGTAGATCTTATTAAAATAGAGAAACAATTTCAAATGGTTTGATTTCACAACAATCATTAGTGTAGATCGTATTCAAAGAGAGAAACGAATTCAAACTTAGTTCATATTGAAGCGGTAGTATATACGTTTGGCATGGACTAAAATGTTTATTTGAGTAGCAGGTTGCATGCATTATGCACGTAGCTAAATATTTTAATTGAACATAAAATGAATTCGAAGCTTTGAATGGCATTTGTAGTGCGAATTGATTTGGTACAATACACGGGACTAGACTCTCTTGTGTGTTGAGAATTGATTTCTTTTTGTTTTTTCATCAACGGAAGTGTGAATTGATTAATTTGGCATAGTAAACATTAGGCTTGTCTGGAAATTTCAACCCGCGCCTGGTTACCTTGAAATATTTAAGATATATCTTTGTCTCGTTGTGTTCTGAAAACTGCCTCCATCTCAACCCGCACCTTCCTATCCCAAAATTTCAACACGTGCAAAAACTCCCACCTCCTGCGAAATCCCTACACGCGAAATGGCCGTGATACCCTTGAACCGAAAGAACCGCCTAGCTCAAATCGGTGGGGCTACTTTCGTAACTTACCCCACATTTCAGACAAGTGCATCCCTAAGCCATGGTTCCCCACTCCCATCCCATCAGCCCACCCATTCGTACACCGAGGCCACGAAAACCCGTGAAGCCCCACACCCTCCTTCGTCCGCCACCTAGCCAGAGCGTCTTCCCCGACGACGTCGTCCACAACAACACCTCGATGTCCCTCATCCACCGTACCTGATGAGGATCCATTGTCGATGTTGTCATGCAGCCGGTTCAGCCACCCCATCCTCCACCTCTAAGGAGCTACCCCGATGTTCCCCTCGTCTTTCGCGCCACCTCCATTCCCACACCACCATCTCCACCTGCACCATCGAAAGAGCATCATCATCACCGTTTCCTCGGATGAAGCTGAGGCCTAATCGGCGTCACCAAAGAGGTTGCACACTAATCGCCGCATTTTCTTCTTGATTCGATCTCAGGTGCTACCGGCGCTCGGTCCCAAGCCGACAGGGCGCGGCTCCATCCATGGCAGCGTCGCCGACCACTTCCTCCATGGCGTCGCTCCCTCGATGGCGATGTCCACATCAGTAGGAGCTGCTGTTGCTTTAGCTCTCACTCGTGCTACTCTACTCTTGCTATCGGTCCCCTGCCTGGTCTGCTCTTGCTCTTGCTCGTGCTGCTACTCTCGCTCTTGCTCTTGCTTGCGATGCTGCTCCGATTTAGCTACACTTCAATCGACTGAATCGACGTTTGGGTCAGTCGGTTTTC
>NC_041380.1:81875298-81940968 GCF_002162155.2 Triticum dicoccoides
CGTCGGAGAGGTAGCCCACTATCTATCTTAGGGTTCAGGGTGGGGGCGGTGGTCGCTGGCAGTAGTGGGGCGGTGGCGTGGGGATCGCTGGAGAAAAATCTCGCCACGGGGGGTGGGGGCTAAAGGGATGGCCCGGGCGGCGGCGGACCAGCGGTGGGGAGTGGTTTCAGGGCGGGCGAGGTGGCGCACAGCCGGCCGCGGGCGGCAGGGGGCGGCTGTTTGGCAGGCGGTGGCTGGCGGCTCAGGGGGGTGGAGGTTGAAGATGAACTGCTACACGACCAGCTGCCCCGGCTCTCGCACGTGCTGCTGCTCCTGCTTTTCTGCTACTAGTGCGTTCAGTTTCGACAGTAAAATTCAGTTTCGACAGTTATGTTCAGTTTCGATAGTTACATTCAGTTTCAATAGTTAAGTTCAGAGATGAGCGGGTGATGTATTTTACATCTATCACATGTGGTTATGTATTTTATGTCATCTATTGGACATGCTATTAGAATTCCACTTAGGTTAGCGTTGTCTTTATTGTCCTGCTTCAGCCTCGGCATCGTACAACTCATCGGTGCTGCTCCAACGATGAAACCCTCCATCACAGCGGAGCAGTACCCCGGGCTCCATCACAAGATGCCTAAGATTTTCTTCCCCTCCTCCGACAGCCAAGTCAACCGGATCATCCTCACTGACCAACCCAATCACGCTGAGATCGACATGGCTTCGCCAAAGAGGTTGTACACTTGTTGCATCTATTTTTTTACTCTACATGTGTTATATATTGTCCACTGAGAAGACGTAGTAACGTGAAATACGATTAGTTTCTCCTACTATAAGACAAACAGTGAGGTACCAGGCAACTTAGCTATATGTGATGCACTCTCTTGAATTCCATCATTATTTATCTCTGTGTGTTTGAGCTGTGCATTTGTCGATGGGCCTCGGATTTGAGCTAGTAGGGCAGTGGCCTGGGTCCAAAGTAGTAGAAGTAGCACAAAAACATTTTTTGAGTGTAGGCTTTTCCTTGCTCAAGCCTGCCTACTAGAATCGCCAGTGCTTGAAAGGAAAAGTGAAGGAAAAACATAGGGATTGGAAAGTTTCCTATGGTACTACTATTCATGCATTTGGTTCAAAGGAATGGAGCAAAGGAAAACTATAGGATTTGTTCCTTTAGTGTCTCCTTGAAAGAAAAACTGTAGCAATTTTAATATCCACTTGTCCTCCTTTTCAAATTCCTATTCATGAAGCACACCACTAAGAGATATTACATAATAACATTATAACCATACATTTTCTTGTGGTTTGACTTAATGTCAACATGCTTCTTTGTGTCCTGTGATATTCCAATTCTTGTGAACCAAATACCCAGATTGGCAGAAATCCTGTGTTTTTAAATTCTCTATTTTACACATGCATTCCTATCCTATTACTGTGTATTTCCTATCCCTGTGTTGTTAGAATCCTCCAATTAAAACGAGCCCTTGCAGAATTACTTCTCTTATAGATAGTTGTCAATGAAAACCTTGTGTGGTTTGTCCCGCTCCTGCTGCGCCATCGCCCACCCCAGCTCAGCTGCTCCAATGACAGAAGGGTCCATCACAGCAGGGATCTGGCCTCCAGACAGTCTTTTGCTGCCTCAGATATTCTTCCCCGCCGCCGGAAGCCATGACAACTGCATTACCATCATCAACCAAGCATATGACCTCGAGGACTACACGGGTCCGCAAGAGAGGTTGCACTCTTTCGTGTCTGCTTACATTATGCATCGCCTAATATTACATGCTACTTTATTGTCCTGTTCACCGATTAGACTGTGAGTCAGCTCCAAACTAATGGTCAATGTCGGTGTCAAAACCGGCGGATCTCGGGTAGGGGGTCCCGAACTATGCGTCTAAGGCGGATGGTAACAGGAGGCAGGGGACACGATGTATACCCAGGTTCGGGCCCTCTTGATGGAGGTAATACCCTACGTCCTGCTTGATTGTTCTTGATGATATGAGTGTTACAAGAGTTGATCTACCACGAGATCATAGAGGCTAAAACCTAGAAGCTAGCCTATGGTATGATTGTATGTTGTCCTACGGACTAAACCCTTCGGTTTATATAGACACCGGAGGGGGCTACGGTTACACAAAGTCGGTTACAAGGGAGGATATCTACATATCTATATTGCCAAGCTTGCCTTCCACGCCAAGGAGAGTCCCATCCGGACATGGGACGAAGTCTTCAATATTGTATCTTCATAGTCCAACAGTCCGGCCAAAGGATATAGTCCGGCTGTCCGGAGACCCCCTAATCCAGGACTCCCTTAGTAGCCCCTGAACCAGGCTTAAATGACGATGAGTCCAGCGCGCAAATTTGTCTTCGGCATTGCAAGGCAGGTTCCTCCTCCGAATACTCCATAGAAGATTTTGAACACAAGGATAGTGTCTGGCTCTGCAAAACAAGTTCCACATACCACCATAGAGAGAATAATATTTCCACAAATCTAATCTGCTGACACGTTTTGACAGCATGACATCATGTCATGGCCCGGTCATTATTCGAACCGTTTTTCTCAACCAGCACTTCACATATTGCGAGGCGGTTTTCTTGACATGTCTTGTCGAAGCAGAGATCGTGTCCCCCTTATTACGGGATTCTCATCAATACGGACGTGGGTAACCCAATCGTACCTGGTGGTATGAATCCTCAATTTTAGTCCCAAATGGCCACGAGGAGGACGCTTGATATTCACCCTCTTTATAAAGAGGCCAAGGTCTGTCCTTTTTTCCTTCTCATGCTCAATCGAATCCTTTCCCGCCTCGAGTTCCAACACCCAAGGCTCAGGTCAGGCGCTTCGGACCTTCAACCATGTCCGGATCCAACCTCCTAGGTTAGTGGATGCCCTCCTCTGTCACAGAGGAGGACATCAAGAAGCTGACAGAGGCCAGGTATCTGACCGCCGAAAGCTCGCCCAGGATGCCCGCCCGAGGGCAGGTCATCCCCACTCCCGAACTCAACGAGAGTGTTGTGTTCATCTCTCACTTCCTCCGAGGGCTAGGCCTCGCTCTAGATCCCTTTGTTAGGGGGCCCATGCTCTATTATGGGCTGGATTTCCATGACCTGGCCCCGGACTCCCTCCTTCACATCTGGTCGTTTATCGTCGTGTGTGAGGCCTTCCTCCGCATTACCCCACACTTCGGCATGTGGCTCAAGACATTCAATGTGAAGCCAAAGATGATCAAGGGGCGGCACGCAGAATGCGGAGGTGTCGCAATAAGCAAAAGCGCCGATGCTCCATGGCCAGAGGGTTCCTTCCCAGAGGTGTCCAGTTTGTGGCAGCGGGAGTGGTTCTATATCACAGCGCCCCGGAGTTCCAAGTGGGTGGCCGCCCCTGCCTTTCGCTCAGGCCCCCCACCACAACTGACGTCATGGATCACTAAGGGGCTGAACTGGGGGCCACTAAATGATGTACCGATATTGCAGAGTCGCGTCCGAGATCTCCTCGAGAGAGATGTCAATCTGGTCTCGGTAATGCAAGTCATGCTAGTTCGTCGAGTCTAGCCTTGCAAACGTCGACCCCTCTGTATGTGGGAATTCAACCCGGAAGGACCACGGATTATTCAACACTTCCTCGGCATGACGCTCGAAGAGATGTACAAATTATTCTTCAGACCCCAAATAGAGTGTCCGGACACCACCGAGGATGCGGGTCTGAGCTGTAATCGTCCCGATACCCAAGTAAGTAATCCCATGGCCAAACACGCTGTCTTTTTATTTATCCTAACATCATTATGGAAAGTCGCTCTTTGACCAGGACTGGATAGCAAAGGCGAAGATGATCAGGTGTACGGCCCCCCTTCCCAAAGGCTTGGCCAATCTAGTACTAGCCAGGATGCTCGAGCCGACGCCTTATCAAGCGCCCTCAGGGGAAGATGAAGGGGGGAATAAAGAGGCTGAAAGCATGCCTCACTCATCATTCATCCAAACTGGGGGAATTAGTGCCTCAGCGAAGGAGGATAGCCAGGCAGAAGGATCTAAAATTCCCTCTCCCCAAGGCAGGAAAAGGATCACCTTTGAAGACCCGGAAACAGAGGTTTCCAAACGGGGGAAGAAATCTTCGCCAGAGGGTCCGGCCTCGGAGGGTACTCTTGCCGTACAGTGTCTGCAAGGGGATCAGCCCTCGACCGAGCTGTAAGTAAACTAAAAGTACTTAATAGTGAAAATATCCTACCTTACTTCTGAAGACAATAACAGAAGCTTATATCTTGTAGTTCGGATCATAGCCCTTCTCGACAAAGTTCGGCTTCGGGGGATCTTCTTCCGGAGATGATGGAGAGCGACACACCTCCCCCTGCCACCCCGCCTCATGAGGCGGGCGACACTGAAGTGTCGTCGCGGAGGGTTTCTCCTGATCCGCCAAGGCCAGAGGGTAATCCTTTGGCCACCCGGAGTCCTCAATATTTGGCTCCGAAAGAGAGCAACGGAAAGAGTCCGGAACCGTACATTGTGCGGTCGGACGCACTGAAGGATCTTCTGGAGCAAGCGGCCATCTTAGAAAAGCATCGTATGCTAATGCGTATGGTAGTTGAAAGGATTTCATCTGCCAAAAGCGGGTTGCATGAAGCTTTTATGAGCCTGCTGAAAGGCTTTGAGGTACGTGAAATAGTGTATGTTTTTGACAGTACCACACATGTTAGGTGTGCCCTATGAAAACAGTAGCCCCTGAGACTCTGGTTGTTGTCGAAAACGGCGGCAAACAGAGGATCATAGTCCCAGGTAGTAACCAGACTGCCTTTATGTGCAGGTGGCTGAAGGTCCGGTGGCTAGCCGGACTGATGAGTTTGCCGAGCTAAAGAGGCAACTTGATGCGGCAGATGCCGACATCGTGCTTGTCAACAAGCGGCTTGACGAGGCACAGGGTAAGTGATTTCTCCAGTGATCAACACATAGTAAGAGGAGTGTGATGCCAGTATTTTTAAGATGTTGTGACTGCACATGGAGCTGCCACCATGGAGACCCTTCAAGCAAAACTTGCTCGAGCCAAGGAGCAAGCCAGAAATAGCAATGCGGCCGCTCTAAAGGCGGTCGAAGAGCTGAGAGCCGAACAGGCCGCACATTGCCAGAGCAAGGAAAGAATGGCCAAGATGGTCATTGAGTTGAAAGATGCCGCCGACCGTTACCATATTCTTGAAGAAGAAAGCCGTGCGAAGGCGATGAACCTGGAGAAAGCCATGGTAGCAGCCAAGGAAGCCTGCTCCAAAATACGAGCGACAAAGGAGGAGCTGAATCAAGCTGGAGATATCGCAGCCGGGAAGCCCTTTTTGTTGCGGACTAAGTTCGGAGATCCGAAGTATGCACCTCTTGATCACCTATGGAGTTCTGCAGACTCATACGTGGATTTGGCAGCAAGTGCTGCTGATGCGGCCGAGTACTTCAAGGATCAAAAAGATCGTGAAGTGGAGAGGCTGTTCTGGTCATAGTTCCATGCTCCAGTGCATCCATTGCTGTTGAATGAGCGAATGGTCGAGTGGGCCGAGCTCCATAGGTTGTCCAGACTTGCCATGAGGTTTGTTGTGGATCATCTATGGCCGGGAGGGCCAAGGCCGAATAGTTACTTTAGTTTAGTGCAACAATTTCTTGGCGCTGTGTAGCACATCGACACTATGAAGAGGTCGGCGTGCATAGAGGGTGCGCGGATGGCACTTGCCCGTGTCAAGACATACTTGGCAGATATGGAGGCCACCGCTATTGCAACACAGGGTTCGGCCATGGGCCGAGTAGCTGCCGAGCACTACTTTGAAGAGGTCCTTGAAGGCGCTCGTTCAATAGAGGCGCAATGCTCGAATAATATTATGTTCTAGTGACATGAACCCATTGTAAAAACAATATTTTATTGAATTATGAAGGCTGTGTTTATACTTTTGTTGAAAAGTATTATGATGCCTCCTGTGCGGCCATTTATGTATATATGTATATAACCTGAAAGTTTGCAGTTGTCGGCTTCAGCCCCCACGCATATAATGCAGGGGTGTTCACAAAAAATGCGTATTCACACTTGATCCAACATCTTGGTCCATTAAGGAGGTGGTAGCGCAGCGAACGAGGCAATCAGACGATATTGCTTTAACACTTTCACTTAGCCATAGGAGTTTGACTGCGGGACTACTAGATAGCCCCTGGTACGTCCGCGCTCATCCGAATAAGAGGCGCGTACGTACATGACCGGGAAATGGCCCTTCGTTAATGCAGAGGAATCCCGAAGATTCCGCTAAGTCATCGAGTGGTTGACCAGTCTCGCGTTGTATCATGATAGTCAGTTTTCGGCTTTCTCTACTGAGGTGCTCATCCGGATGAACCAGGGCACAATCGCAGTAGTTCTCCCAGTGCTACCTTAGCCGATATAGGGGAACGTAAGGTACCAAAACATAGGAGCCAGGCAAACCCAACATTTGACCAAAGACATGATTCGGGGTTGATGCATATAAGGCCAAACTCGTGACGCCGAACACTTCCTAAGGTATTCGGTCTTTATAACACATGCCGGGCTAAACAATGCCCTTAATAATAAACCCCGAGTGTCCAGGTACGTGCAATATCCTGACATGGCCACATGCCAAGAACGCCAGTATCCTTCTCGGTTGTATTGAGTATCCGGAGGATGTGAACAACAAGAGACAGTAAAAAAGGTTTACGCAGGGTCTTAATATGAAAAGAAACCTTTGAGCGGGTCCCTGCTGCACGTCTGCGCCTGTGTCTCTGTTGTGCCGTGTCCTGGATGGGTGTAGCATGATTGTCATCTGTAAAAGAGAAGAACTTAGGTGAAAGTTAACGTGCAAGAAAATTGGTTATTATCAATAAACCATTAAAATTCAAGATAAGTCAGGTTGAGCGAGCTAGCCATGATTACACGCGGGAAGCCCCTGGTACCATTTATGAGGGTTTAACCATCAAACCAGTCTCATGTATTTGTAGTGATGCACCAGACTCATCTAACCGTGTCGTGGTCTTGACGACCTATCGTTTATTCTGGTTGGTGAGGTCGTCTAGTGCTTGGCTGTTAAAGCCCCCGCACATTCTTCCGGGCGTAGAGAACGCTCAACATTTCCACTAACTATGATGGTGCCACATGGACCGGGCTCTTAAGCTTGAGAGAAGCGTAATGCGGTACTGCATTAAAATGAGCGAAAGCCGCTCTTCCGAGTAGTGCTTGATAGCCACTTCGGAATGGAGCGATCTAGAAAGTTAACTTTTCACTTCGGAAGTTGTCGAAAGAACCGAATACAACTTCTAGTAATAGAGAGCCCGTACAGCGGGCCTCTTGGCCTGGTATTACTCCCTTGAAGGTAGTATTGCTGTGGCTGACTTTTGTTGGGTCTATCCCCATTTTATGGACGGTGTCCTGATATATTAGATTTAGACCACTATCGCCGTCCATAAGGACTCGTGTGAGATGGTATCCGTTTATTATTGGGTCTAACACCAAGGCAGCCAATCCTTCATGACGGATGCTTGTCGCGTGATCCCTGCGATCAAAGGTGATCGGGCAGGCCAACCAGGGGTTGAACTTAGGGGCGACGGGCTCTACGGCGCATGTGTTTCGGAGTGGATGCTTGCTTCTCCTCTTTGTCACATGGATCATGTTTATTATTTTAACCTCTGGTGGGAATTTTTTCTGTCCTCTGGTTCTTTGCTGGCAAGGTTCGTCCTCGTCTTCACTTGGTGTCTCCCCCCTTGTGTTCGGCGTTTAGCTTACCGGCCTACTTGAAGACCCAGCATTCTCCGTGGGTGTGATTCGCAGGTTTATCAGGGGTGCAATGAATCTGACATAGTTTGTCGAGAATCCTGTTTAGGCCAGACGGTCCATCTCTGCTGCCTTTGGAAGGATTTTTCCGCTGACCTGGTCGAGAGCCCCTGAATCCGGCGTTTACTGCCGTATTATCCGGGCTTTCTTCTTTATTTCGATGCTTGTTTTTATTGCGTCGTGGTTTGCCATTGCTATCCCTGGCTTTTGATATGCCAGGTTTGCTTGCTGTATTGGTACTACGAGCCAACCAGCTATCTTCGCCCGCACAAAAGCGGGTAATAAGTGTCGTGAGGGCTTCCATGGATTTTGGCTTCTCTTGGCCGAGGTGCCGGGGGATCCATTCGTCACGGATATTATGCTTAAATGCCGCTAAGGCCTCTGCATCCGGACAATCGACAATTTGGTTCTTCCTAGTTAGGAACCGTGTCCAAAATTGCCTGGCCGATTCCCCTGGCTGCTGAGTTATATGGCTCAAGTCATCAGCATCCGGTGGTCGCACATAAGTACCCTGGAAGTTGTCAAGGAATGCGTCTTCCAAATCCTCCCAACTGCCGATGGAGTCTGCTGGCAAGCTATTCAGCCAATACCGAGCTGGTCCTTTGAGTTTTAGTGGGAGGTATTTGATGGCATGTAGATCATCGCCGCGAGCCATGTGGATGTGAAGGAGGATACTCAATCCATACAGCGGGATCTATTGTACCATCATACGATTTGATATTTACGGGTTTGTAACCCTCCGGTAATTTGTGATCCATAACTTCATCAGTGAAGGATAGGGGGCGTGCGGCGTCTCTGTGCTGGGCTATATCACGACACAGTTCATATGAGTTTTGCCTGCTGTATTCGGCCTGGCCGGATTTACTTTTAGTGTATCCGGCGCGATGGTCGTCGTCCCGGGTTGGCATGCGCCCCCGTGACCCATATGGTGACCTTGCATGTTTTGCCCTGCTGTCCAATACATCTCGCAGATCCCGTGCGTTGCCCCGGGCCTTGGTATTTTTGTCTGAGTGGCGGCGGGGTGCAGGCTGAACTTGAGGATGAAGCGCCTGTCTAGCTCGGCCAGGAGGTGACCGGTCAGCGGCATCGTAAACTGGTGATGTGGGTTTCAATGCTTACTCCTCGAGGTGAGGTAGCAACCTGCGCTTTGGGTAACTCTCGGAGGGGCACTCGAGTTCGTATTCCTCAGCTGCAAGGACTTCAGTCCATCTGTCTGCTAGCAAGTCTTGATCAGCTTGAAGCTGTTGTTGCTTTTTCTTCAGGCTATTTGTTGTGGCCATAAGCGGGCGCTTGAAGCGCTCCTGCTCGACGGGATCCTCAGGTACGATAAATTCTTCGTCGCCGAGGCTCACCTCGTCTTCGGAGAGAGGCATGTAAATGTCCTCCTCCGATTTTCCATCTGCTGCCTACTCTGGAGGGCTAGCTTGTTCGCCTTCCCGCTCTACATTGTGCTAGAGGGGACTGTGGTAGTCTTCGGCACTATCCGGAGTGTTATTGTCTCTTGTGCCGGTATCACTACTTTTGCTGTGGCGGGACTTAGAGCGGCGCCGCTGACGTCGGCGCTTGGGTTGCTTCTTGGAGGTGTCATCCTCCGCTGTCTCGTCGCCATTGCCTTCTTTGGGGGTGTCCACCATGTATATATCATATGATGCGGTGGCGGTCCAGCGCCATGTGGGCGCTGGTTCCTGTTCGTCTCCTGCATCATCGTCCATAACGTCGATGTCTTCGGAGTTGAAGTCGAGCATGTCGGTTAAATCGTCGACAGTGGCTACTAAGTGGGTGGTGGGTGGGCAGTGAATTTCTTTGTTGTCCGCATCCCATTCTAGCCGGACATAGTTCGGCCAAGGTTGTCCCGTTAAGGAGAGAGACCTTAATGAATTTTGCACATCGTCGAGAGGTGAGTGCTGAAAGATATCCGCGGAGGTGAACCCCATGGTCGGCGCCCAATCGGATTCGATAGGAACGGATGTAGGCGGCTTGGAGCCCGTGGCTGGCGACGAATCCAGCGGTTTGGCAACACGGCTCTTGCAAGGGGTGAAATCAGTATCCGGCTCCATTGCCACTGAGAGTGCGACATTCATGGTTGGGTCTATCCCTCCATCCTCGGATGGCTCAATTTGATCCGCATTGAAGGCCGGAGTAGTTGCAGATGCGAACTCCCGAACACTGTCCGACGGTAGAGTTACGTCATGCTCGTCGTGGTTGTGCGGCGCACCTGACATGGGCTCGAATGCGTCGAAGATCAAGTCTCCGCGGATGTCGGCAGTGTAGTTTAGGTTTCCGAACCTGACCTGATGGCCAGGGGTGTAGCTCTCGATCTGCTCCAGATGGCCAAGCAAATTGGCCCACAGTGTGAAGCCGCCGAATACGAAGATCTGTCCGGGAAGGAAAACCTCACCCTGGACCGCATCATTACTGATGATCGAAGGGGCCATCGGGCCTTACGGTGATGACAAAGTGGAACTCTCAATGAAAGCACCGATGTCGGTGTCAAAACCGACGGATCTTGGGTAGGGGGTCCTGAACTATGCGTCTAAGGCGGATGGTAACAGGAGGCAGGGGACATGATGTTTACCCAGGTTCGGGCCCTCTTGATGGAGGTAATACCCTACGTCCTGCTTGATTGTTCTTGATGATATGAGTATTACAAGACTTGATCTACCATGAGATCGTAGAGGCTAAACCCTAGAAGTTAGCCTATGGTATGATTGTATGTTGTCCTACGGACTAATCCCTTCGGTTTATATATACACCGAAGGGGGCTAGGCTTACACAAAGTCGGTTACAAGGGAGGAGATCTACATATCTGTATTGCCAAGCTTGCCTTCCACGCCAAGGAGAGTCTCATCCGGACATGGGACAAAGTCTTCAATCTTGTATCTTCATAGTCCAACAGTCCGGCCAAAGGATATAGTACGGCTGTCTGGAGACCCCCTAATCCAGGACTCCCTTAGTCAAACTTTAGTTTTTAAATGGTTGTGGGGTACATATCAGGGCCGCAATCAATAGTATCTATCTACTATCTGGCTAATCTCTGGTGTCAACCATGAGTTTCATGTTGGGTGGGAAAAAATAGTAAAGAAGCCATTATGTGTATTTTTAACTGAAGCCATTATCTCCCTGCTATTATTGGTTTTGGGTCTATCCACATGTTGCTACCATCACTCTAGATTTCTGCATGCACTCCTTACATAATCTCACTATGTTTTTTCCTATGCATGTCAGTTATTGTACACAATGGAACTGAAGATGTAGAGCAAAAGAGACGAGCCTTGCATGGCAATAAAATTTCATGCAGACGTCGCTCCATGGTAGGCGCAAAGGCAGCCCCCTCCACCCATTTCGGATTGTCATCGATAGGAAGATATATGTTCCGAGGGGGATTCAGAAGGAGAAGACCGCCCCTATTTACCCGATGAGGTCTTCACTCTAACCTTGCATTGCTTACTTTATACATCAAATATGTCATCTGCTTAGTTTAGACATGCTTTGTGTGAATGCCATCTGTTTAGTTTATTCATCATTTATGTGAATTATGCAACGCCATCTTGTTTAGACAGGCGTCATATATGTTAATTTTGCAATGCCATCCTGCTTAGCCATACATCTTATATGTGAATTATATTAGTCCATCCTTTTTCCGTTATGTATTACATTTGTCAACAATGTTAGTACATTCAACTACTCTTCATGTGCATCAGCCATTTGACACGGTGATGGAAAAATCTGGAGTGAAAACGAGGTCTTCGGAGCAGACTATGCTATCCGACGAAGCGAATATCTCACTGGTTACAGATAGCTCCGAGAGGGGGATTCCGAGATAGATGACCAGTCCTATTTCCCCCCGAGGTGTATGCTCTAACTTGGCAGGGTTATGTTGCTCATATCTTGTGTATGGTGTCTTGCATTGCTATGTCATTTTATTAGTTTAGACATGCTTTGTGTGAATGCCACCTGTTTAGTGTCTAATTACCATATATGTGAATTATGCATTGCCATCTTTTTTCAAGACATTATATATGTGAATTTTTTATGCAATGCTATCTTGTTCCAAAGGCATTATATATGTGAATTATGCAATGCCATGCTCTTTAGCCAATCATAATGTATGTGAATTATATCGTGCTATCATTTTTTTGTATTACATGTTCCGTTTGTCGACAATGTTTGCATATTCAACTACCCTTCCTATGCATCAGCCATTTGAAGCGGTGATGGAAGTATCTAGAGTGAAAACAAGGTATTCAGAGCAGACAATGCTACCTGCTGAAGCAGACATCTTGCTGGTTACAGAGTGCAACTCAGAGGAGGATTCAGAGACTGCTGACCAGTCCTATTTCCCTCTTGAGGTCTATGCTCAAACTTGGCAGGGTTATATTACCCATGTCATGCATGTTGTCTTGCATTGCTTATTTTTTACATCATATATGGATTGCCATCTGCTTACTTGCTTACTATATAAATCATATATTTGAATTATATCATGCCATCATGTTTACATACACAGCATCTATCTGAATTATGGAATGGCAACCCATTTAATAAAGAAATCATATAGTTATATCATCTCATCCTGTTTAGTGTTTACAGTCATCATATTTTGAATTATGTCATTCTATCCGTGAAGTATATCATGCTATCATGTTTCCATAGGTGGCATGTATGTGAATTATGGCATGCCAACCTATTTAATAAACACATTATATAGTTATATCATGTCATAGTGTTTACATAGTCATCATATTTTGAACTATGTCTTTCCATCTTTTTTAGTTATTCATCATAATGTGAAATTGGGTCATGCTATCCTGTTTAGTTAGGCATCATATATGTGAAATTGTGTCATGCTATCCTGTTTGCTTAGACAACATAACTGTGAATTATTTCACGCCCTCTTTTATTGCCCACTATCCATTGCACCTGTCTATCATACAATGTCTGTACATTCAATTACTTTTCTTGTTTATCAGCCATTTGAATTGGAGAGGGTGATGGCAGTATCTAAGGGAGTAACAACACGGTCTTCAGAAAACATAGTTCTACCAGTTGATGCAGATAGAACCACAGTTGTACTTGCCCAAAAACCAGCCCCACCACACATAACCCAGACTCTTGCAGATTGTACCTCTACCCAGTTGGACAGAGAACCAGCTACACCCCTTCTAACCCCAACCCTAGTAGATGGTAACCCAATTCCAATTGACACAACACCATCTCCACCACAGAGCACCCAAACAAAAGGAATTAGTAAGGGAACTGCAGTGCCTAAAGCACGAGGACCACCACTCTAAATCCCAACTCAACACTTAGAGGAGAAGAAGAATTGTTCTCACGTCAGGTTATGTAGCTATGGTTCATACTCCTTTGCTCTTGCATCACTGTATTTACTCACACCAACTATTTTCAAATTTGAAGGATAGAGTTGAAACTCCAATGGCGCAACAGGTATGTTTTAAACCTGTTTCTTTAACTGATTTGCTCTTGTAACTTGCTCTATGTTGATTTCAGTTTCAATCGAATAAAATGTTATGTTCTCATGTCATGCACGTTACAAGTGTTGTTATTGCTCTATAGTTTCCCACACTTATATTCTGTCTATTCTGCTTTGTCTTGAACAAATATTATTTGAACTGTGTCTCTATCTTGATTTGGCAACAAAAACTAGAATGATATAGACCATACAATGACCATGGTACATAGATATATGTTTGTTTCATGCTGTTATCCTGTCCACTTTACTACTGAACTGATTTACCAAAATGAGTTTCATATACAACATGGTAAACCTGTGATGTGTCTGCTTGTTTCTCTTTTAGAATGCGGACAAAATATTGGAGGACAATACCCCGTTATGCAATGGTAAAGGAAGCAATGCAAATAAGGTTCAAAATAGTGAGACATCCCTGTTGGTCTCCAAGAAAGCTGATAAAAACTATGTTGACGACAGTGAGAGAACCCAAAAGTCCTGTCATGATGTAGTGTTCGAGTTACTGGCTACTACTGCTGACACAAGCTCTTCGAACTCGCTGCCTGAATCACTGAATCAGTTCGTCTTCTTGAGTCTCAACTTCAAGTTGAAAGACATCGATCAGATGTGCTGCAATAGGAAACCGAAGGACTAAGGAAGTCCCTGTAGAATTCAGATGCATACTTTCTGGTGCAACAACAAGCGCTAGAGGATTTAAGCTGTCACACCCTGATTTTCATGCCACAACACTTAAGCTAATCAATCATGATAAAATGTGGTTCGACAAAAACTTTTGAGTGTTTTGGTCTTTGTTTGATTTGATTTTTGTGTGTTGGTTGCAAGTGCTCTAAAATTAAAATAAATCCTCCAACTCTTATACTCCTTCTCCTTGATCCAAAACCTTGCCCAATGATCATGCCATGTGTTTAGGACACAAAAAATATTTCTTGCAAAAATATTTTGGCCAAAAAGAATTTTCTAAATTAGGTTTTCCAAAAACGCCAGAATTGAGACTTGAACTACAAGTACTTAATTAAGGGTGTGAAAAATCTTTCAAAAAGTATATTTGAAACCTATTAGGTATAGGGCTCCCATAAACCACAGAAATATAATTTTAAAAGTTATTTTCCTATTTTATTTAAATGCTTTTTCTTCAGGACAGAAATGGTCTTTAATAGGTTAAAATTATTTTAATGTTTCAAAAATATTTGAGAAAATTTAGGGAAGCTCAGTGGACATATATTGTCCATATATAAGAGTTTCAACACATGGTCATGTTCAAATTATTGGTCAAATCCCTCAAAAACTATTTCTGGACATTTAAAGCTTTTGAAATGTTTACAAAGAAAATATTCTCCATTAAATACAGGAAAATTCTATCATCTACAAAATGACCTACTTGAGGATCCTACAAAGTCTCATGTCATGGAGAACAATATAGCCCCACCAAACCCTCTCAAAACCATTTCTGTCCCTTTTCAAGTTTGAACAACATTGTACTGCCAAACATGTCCAAATCCTCTCAAACTTGGTGCACATGCTCAAATGGTGTAGTAATGCATCTAGACAAAATGGCACAAGTTGGAGAGAAGGATACCATGATCAAAGTGTTCTAAAACCCTTTCTGTCCAGAACCAAAATTGAACAACTCTACATTGCCAAGTGTGTCCTTGTGATCTGAATTTTTGTGGACATGTTCAAGTCCTCAAATGGTGACACTACACCAAGTGGTGCATCAAGGAGAATATATTTGCATGACTAAATCTTGGTAAAGCCATTTCTGCTGATTTCTAGGGTTTACCAAAGTTACATTGGCTACTTTGCCCAAATGAACTCAATCTTGGTGGAACCTCTTTTTTTCTCAGTCCCTTTGACCCTGTCAAGCCTCATGACAAGGGAAGTCCATTTTCTTTCCCAAACCTACACCAAACACCTTCTGGCAGAAACTTGAAATGCATGTTTTGGCCATTTCCACTAATCTCCATGAGCTGAACTTCTTCCCACAACCTCTCCTAGTCCCCCTCTAACTATGGTGTGGTTCCCTGCCCGAGAGGCAATGATGAATGGGGGCAGAGATCCACTTTTCTTCTCTGGACAGCAGAATTTTCACTCTCTCTCTACCCCTCCTCTCTTCTACTAGCTCCCCAAGGCATCCAATGCCATTTCCACTTTGTTTACTCCCCCCTGTAGCCACTAGACACAAGTGGACACCCGAGTGCGTGCGGAAAAGCCGCGGACGCCGGCCAAAGACGCGCTCTAGAGCACGTCATCGCGCTCCTGACCGTTGATGCCGTGTCCCTCGACCACCTCGGGCCTCCCCCTCGCGCCAGTCGAGGTCCTCGACGTCCGCAACACGACAGCCGTGCAGGCCCCCTCCTCTCCCCCTCTCTCTCACCTCCTGTGGCGCGTGCCCAGAGCCGCTTGGCTCGGCCAATGCTCGCGCAGCTCCTATGGCCGCGTGCAGCTTGCCCCGCTCCTCCTCTCTATTCCTGGTGCCCCACTCAACTCCCACTAACGCCGTAGACAGCCCCTCGCCCTCTCTCCTGGCCTCCCGAGCCGTTGCCGCGGCCACCCGTGCACCGCGTCCACGGTGAGCCACGGGTCGGCTACTTAAGGCCACCCCCGAGCTCTCTCTACCCATTTGGCTCTCTCTCCCTCTCGTGCATCCCCTGGACCAACCCACTCCCCTCCTCGCGCCCTTCAACCTCATCCATGGCCAGAGCCGAGCCGCCGACCACTGTCGGTGTCAAAACCGGCGGATCTCGGGTAGGGGGTCCCGAACTGTGCGTCTAGGCCGGATGGTAATAGGACGCAGGGGACATGATGTTTTACCCAGGTTCGGGACCTCTTGATGGAGGTAAAACCCTACGTCCTGCTTGGTTGATATTGATGATATGGGTAGTACAAGAGTAGATCTACCGCGAGATCAGAGAGGCTAAACCCTAGAAGCTAGCCTATGGTATGATTGTATGTTATGGTTGTTGTCCTACGGACTAAAACCCTTCGGTTTATATAGACACCGGAGGGGGTTAGGGTTACACAAGGTCGGTTACAAAGGAGGAGATATCCATATCCGTATTGCCTAGCTTGCCTTCCACGCCAAGTAGAGTCCCACCCGGACACGAGACGAAGTCTTCAATCTTGTATCTTCATAGTCTAACAGTCCGGCCAATGGATATATTCCGGCTGTCCGAAGACCCCCTAATCCAGGACTGCCTCAGTAGCCCCTGAACCAGGCTTCAATGACGATGAGTCCGGCGCGCGGTATTGTCTTCGGCATTGCAAGGCGGGTTCCTTCTCTGAATACATCACAGAAGAATTTGAATATGAGGATAGTGTCCGACCCTGCAAAACAAGTTCCACATTCCACCGTAGAGAGAATAATATTTTCGCAGATCTAATTTGCTGGCTTGTTTTGGCAGCATGACGTTACGTCATGGCCCGGTGATTATCCGAACTATTTCTTTTAACCAGCCCCGCACATAACGCGAGGCAGTTTTTCGACACGTCTTGTCAAAGCAGAGATCGTGTCCCCTTATTACGAGAATCTCATCAATACGGGTGTGGTAACCCAACCGCGCCATCAATTGCGGCGCTTGGGGGATAAGCAAGTTTTACCAGGCAAGTGGGGACGCTTAGTTTTGTCCGCCCATATAAAGGGATAAGGATTCACCTTTCTATCCACACCTTCTTCCTCACTTACTCATCCGTTTTCGCACACTCGAGCTCTAGCGCCCAAGTCCAAACTTCCCACCTCAACCCTCTCCAACCATGTCCGGAGCGGGAGGCAGGTGGATGGTCTTCTCCGTCACGGAGGGAGACATCAAAAAGCTAAGGAGAGCCGGATACCTGCATGACGACATCGCGCACCAGCTCCCAGATGAGGGGCAGCTCATCCCCACCCCCAGGCCCCATGAGAGGGTAGTATTCCTCACCCATTTCCTCCGCGGACTGGGATTCCCTCTCCATCCATTTGTCCGGGGGCTCATGTTTTATTACGGCCTGGATTTCCACGATCTGGCCCCGAACTTCATCCTCAACATCTCGGCGTTTATCGTCGTGTGCGAGGCCTTCCTCCGCATCAAGCCCCACTTCGGCTTATGGCTGAAGACCTTCAATGTCAAGCCGAAGGTGGTGGGCGGCCGCCAGGCGGAGTGTGGAGGCGCCATGGTGGGCAAGATGCCCAACATAACATGGCTTGAGGGCTCCTTTGTGGAAACCATAAAGGGGTGGCAATCGGGGTGGTTCTATATCACCGAGCCACGCGACCCTGCATGGGCAGCAGCCCCTGACTTCCGATCTGGCATCTCCACGCGGCTCACCTCCTAGAAAGAGAAGGGCCTGTCCTGCGGTAGTTCGAAAGAGCTAACCAGACTCCAAACATGTATTCAAAACATGGTGGACAAGAAGCTCAAGCTTGTCAACATAGTCCAAGTTATGCTCATCCGCCGGATAATCCCATGCCAACAACGGGAGCTCAACTTGTGGGAGTTCAATCCGGCGCAGCACCGAACTCCGAACAGGCTCTTCGACACGACTCATGAAGACGCCTGGAGGGTGTTGTTCAAAAGTGCCGAGGTCCCCCCCCTATTACTAAGGATCGTCGATTCAGCGCGAAGCGCCAAGCTAGTGCGGTAAGCTGCTTTACCTTTCACAAGATACTTATTTTTTATATAGATTGACTCTATGCGGTATCTAAACTCCCCTACCTTTGACAGGACTGGCAGAAGATGGCCGGACAGATCGGCTGTCCGGCTCCTTTGCCCGAAGGCCCCGCAGACGCTCTTCTGGCAGAGATGTTGACTCCGGCCCCTTAAATGGTGCCGGAGAAGACCAAGAAGGCCAAGGGAACCCAAAAGAGTTCCCGACGCTAGGCGTCGTCGGACTCACCGTCCGATGACTCTGCGGCGCATTCTTCCCCCGAAGATGAGGAAGAAGAAGAAGAAGATGCTCCCCCACCGACTGGGGGAGACAAGAAAAGGAAGGCCGGCTCAACCGGGGAGGCCGGAGGGTCCAAGAAGGGAAGGACTCTCCTTCCAGACGGTTCCACCGCCGCCGATGAAGGCGAAGACGAGTGGTTGCCCAGGGTCAAGCCCCCGGGGAGATCATAAGTATTCAGATACCAGAGTAACTCATAGGATTCCTTTGTCGCACCGCTTTCTCTAATGCGAATGCAATTATGCACGCCGCCACGAGCCAGCATCGATGTATCATCGGACGGCTCCTTGGGCTTGTCGGACATGGATAGCGATCCAGTCCCGACCGCCACCTCCCCTCATCCTGCCGACGACGCCGAGGTGTTGTATCAAGAGGCACCGGATCAAGGGGAGACAACCCCGGAGGCGCCTCAAGGCGACCTTCCAGACTCCGGGAGCCGAGGGGACGGGGCCCTAGAGAGCTCCGAGTTCGGCCCTCAGGCAAACACCGCGCCAGAACCTCCAGTGGTACCGGGCTCGGGCAGGCGGCCTCCTTCTAAGAGGGGCAAGACGCCTATGCCGGTGACCTCTGTCCATCCGGAGGCGCCAGACAGTCTGGTGGAAGCGTTTCGCAGCGCTTCCATCGACGAGGAGCACCACACTATCATGAGTGCGGTGATCCAGAAGGTTCAGTCCGCCAAGAGCGGATTGACTGAAGCCTGTGCCAGCCTTCTAACAGGCTTCGATGTAAGTGTTTTAAAATGTAGTAGAAATATTACCGCATAGACAGTAGCCCCTGATGCTTTGTTCGGTGTTCACAAAGAAAAGCCGAACAAAGGATCAAATAATATCGCATGAGTCTAATATAAGTGTGTCAATATGCATATGCAGGCTTCGCTGCTGGCGTCCGCTGCACTGACTGCGGAGGTCGCCGTACTGAAGCAGGACCTTGAGGGGTCCAGGAAAGAGCTCGACCTTGCCAAGAGGTAGCTCGAGGAGAACAAGGTTAAGTAATACCCTGTCTTATGTATATATATAAAAGAGGACGTGATTGCAAAATGACAGGATCATCGTATGTTTGCTAGGGGCCACGACCGAGGTGGCGACCCTGAAGCAAGAGCTAACCAAGGCCGAAGATACAGCGACCAAGGAGAGCACCGAGCGAGAGAAGCACGAGGCTCGGGTGGGTGAGGTGCAGCAAGAGCTCCAGGCTCTTGTGGCGAAGCACGAGGTGTTGGAGCTTGACTCCAAGATGTAGAGGTCTGAGCTGGCCGCGGCCCTCGAGAGTGTAAAAAGTGCCAAGGCCGAAGCCCGAAAGGCCCTCCAAGAGATCAACGCGATGAAGAAGATAGCGGCGGGTAAGGCTTTCTATATGCAAAGCAAGCATGTAAAAGTAAATTACCGATTACTTACCCGGATCCGGAGCTCTTCAGGAGCATTCGCAGATTTGCCCCGCAGTGTGTCCGATGCCGCACAATTTTACCAGGCCAAGGATGGAAGCTCGAGGGAGAAGCTGTTCTGGTCTCAGTATGCTGAGGCCGAACATCCGGTGCCAATGAGCGACCAGCTAAAGCAGATGGTTGAGCAACATAAGGTGGCCGATCAGGCCATGAAGAGCTTTATAGTCCGACTGTGGCCTGGCGACGCCCTTTCGAACAGCTTCTTCGGCCTCATGAGGCGGCTTGTGGATGCCTGCCCGCGGCTGGAGGTCGTCAAGCGATCTGTCTGCATTGAAGGTGCACGCAGGGCTTTCGCCCATGTGTAATTGCAGTGGGTCAAGCTAGTCGCCGTGAAGCTGATCAAGGAGGGGCCGCCAGAGGGCAAGGAGCACCGCCACCCCGAGATGTACTATGAGGGTGTTCTGCCGGGTGCCCGTCTCATCACGGACGAGTGTTCAAAAGATGTAATATTTGAATGAGACTTGCTCATTTTATCCTGTATGTATGAAAACTTTTTTCATATGCGCTATGCAACGCTTGTGTGAATTTAAAATATAATATTACCTTCTGTTTGGTCGTTTATCCAATCTGAGAGATGGCTAGTCCTCGGCTTCTGCCTGCATGCCACGAGTGCTGGGGTGTTTGGGATAGACCTGAGCACTCTTGTTCCCATATTTGGGTCCTTCGAGGGAGGTGCTCAGCACAACGAACAAGGCAACCGGACTAATAATGCTTTATCACTCTCACTTAGCCATAGAATTCTATAATTTTAAATTTCGGCGAAGCCCCTGGTATTCGGAAGGCCGAATTCGGGGTGTGATAAACACCTGTAAGCCGGACACGGCCGGCCCCTCGCCCTAAGCGGCATAAGTCTTTAGGGACTCGAAAAACCTCGCCGACCAGCGACCAGTCTCTCGCCTTATCATGACAGTCAGTTTTAGCTTTCTCTACTAAGGTACTAAGCCCAGCAGAATCGGGGCACAATCGCAGTAGTTCTCCTAGCGCTACCTTAGCCGATAGAGCGGAACGTAAGGTACCAAAACATAGGAGCCGGGAAAACCCAACATTTGACCAAAGACATGATTCAGAGCTGATGCATATCATGCTATAAGTTCGGGGTGCCACACTTGTGAAAGTGTTCGGACTTTTCACACCGCATTGTGGGGTACGTAAGCCCCTGGTGTATTGGTCGTACCATATTGTACGGTTGCAAGGCATCATTAATGAACACATAGATATATATATATAACAAGAATGCAATAATAGTCGTAATGTCATGCATTATTTATTAAAATATTGCGTTAAAGCAGAGTGATACAGATAGTGCGATAAGCAAAGAGTAGGACTATGTCCCTTCCAAGGGCAATCTGAGGAATGATGTCAAATTGAATATTTCACTCATTACTGTAATCAATCTGGGAATTCCTTGGTATGACGTAACTGTCTGCCTCCTTGGTTGCTGCATCGTGTGTTCGACAATAGTGCTGCCGGACAGTGTTTCCAGAGATTAAGGTCCTGAAAGGAAAAGAAAAATAACCAAATGGGAAGCCCCTAGTGCGGTTTAGGCCGCATCTTGGGGCGTGCCGCAGTTGTGCCCCCCTCCCCACCTATGCCCATGGTATTTTTAATGCGTAATTATGTACGTGCGGCATGAGTTTCGCCGCTGGGCTGGGATTGGGGTGGCCGCCGTATTGCTACGCGAGCTCAGATCACGCCACGCGGTCTATCTGCCGATTGCCCCGAGCGCGCTTGGAGGTGTCCGGGATGTGAAGCGCCGAACTGGTTGATTGCCTTGAGAGGCGGCTTTGCGTTTCTACTGCGAGGGCTGGGGTGTGCTCCTCTGTTCGGAGAGAGCGCTCTGTGATTCCATTGACTGTAATAACTCCGCGAAGTCCTGGCATGTTGAGCTTGAGGTATGCATAATGCGGTACCGCATTGAACCTAGCAAATGCGGTTCGCCCGAGCAGAGCGTGATAACCACTGCGGAACGGGACTATATCGAAGATTAACTCTTCGCTTCGGAAGTTATCGGGGGATCCGAAGACCACTTCCAGTGTAATTGAGCATGTGCAATGGGCCTCTACACCTGGAATGACGCCCTTAAAGGTCGTTTTGGTGGGTTTGATCCTTGAGGGGTCTATACCCATTTTGCGCACTATGTCCTGATAAAGCAGGTTCAGGATGCTACCGCCGTCCATAAGGACTCGAGTGAGGTGAAATCCGTCGATGAATGGGTCTAGCACCAGTGCGGCGAATCCGCCATGACGGATACTAGTGGGGTGGTCCCTGCGATCGAAGGTGATCGGACAGGAGGACCAAGGGTTGAACTTTGGGGCGACTGGCTCCAACGCATATACGTCCCTGAGCGCACGCTTCCGCTCCCTCTTGGGGATGTGGGTTGCATATATCATGTTCACCGTCCGCACTTGCGGGGGAAACCTCTTCTGTCCTCTAGTGTGCGGCTGCCGGGGCTGCTCCTCGTCATTGCTATGCGGCCCCTTGTCCTTGTTTTCGGCAATTAACTTGCCTGCCTTGTCGGGGAAACTGATCCACGAACACCTATGGGGCCGGCGGACCGCGCCCCTTTCGGTTCGGCGGGGGGCGGAGATCGCACGAAGAGCAGATCGAGGCGAAGCACACGAGCAGTTTACCCAGCTTCGGAGCTCTCCGGAGAGATAACACTCCTACTGCTGCTTGTCTGGTTCTATTATGTTCTTGCTTGCAAGAGCTAAGTGTTTTCTGGCTCACCAATGAATTGAACCCCCTTTTACGTTGCGCATGGGCCTCCTTTTATATGCTCAAGGGGTCACCGACAGGTGGCAACGCAGAGAAGGGTACAAATGTAAAAAGTGGGGTGGTTGGTACAGTTACTTGTACAGTGCACCCTACCTAACCCTGACGGCAGGGGACAAGGGCATTAAATGCCCGTCTGAGTCGCCCAAACAGTGCAGAAAAGGACCGTTAGGGGCGCCACCGTTCGCCATGATGGCGATCTTGTCAGCTTCGCATGCCACCGTGCACCGCTGGCTGCACAGCCTCCCGCCACGCGCGCCTGAAGAGGCCCCCAGAGCGACACGTTGGTGGATGCGCTGGAGCGTGGGCACAGAGTGGCCGCCTGCCGCGACATGTGCCTTGCCGCTGCTGTTATCTTGTCGGGATTGGCTTGTCGCTCACCAGGCCTCGAGGTACCTTGGTTGGTCTTCCCGGCAAGCTCCTCTTGCCGGGGCCTTGTTGCCTTGTCGGAGCGCGTGGCGCGTCACGGCAAGTTCCTTGGAGTGCCTTGGTTGGCCTTCCCGGCAAGCTCCTCTTGCCGGGGCCTTGTCTCCTGAGCTTAAATACTTTGTTCTTGAATGGCTCCAAGGGAACCACGGAGGATCTTGGCGTTCGCCCGGCAAGACTTGCCGCGGGGTGCTGCAACTGCCCGTGCACAAGTTCGGCGTACTAGGGTACCCCTATTCTAGTACACCGACAGGAGCCCCCGGGCCTGGGCAGACACGGTGCCAAGCGCTGTTGGGCCAGGCCCAAGACAGGGCACGGGCACACGCGGACTGGGCCACGCCGAATCTCGCTCCATATCCACCGCGCTCTCCCCTAACGGCACGCGTTGAATGCGGCGTCGTGGGAGAGATCGTGGGTGGTTCTTTATTCGGAAGGGCGAAACGTCCGCCCCGTCCCTCTTTATAAGCATAGGAAACAGGGGCAGTTCATTCCCCCTCGCTGGTTGCTACTACTCCATCTTCACGAACCTCCGCCGCTCCCCCCCCTTCTTCTTGAAGCCAAGAGAGCAGCGCTCCGCCCCCCATTGCCACCAGCATCACCAATGCCGTCGACCTCCCCCACCACCTCCGCCATGGCTCCGAAAGCCGACAAGGGAAAGGGCGTGAAGTCGGCCGAGGCGCAGCGGCTCGCGGCGCTGCGGAAGGAGCGGGCGGTCTTCTCCCCCCCAGCTCGGCGTGAAGGAGCTGAGGGAGTACTTCTACCTCTTTTGGGCGACGGAGACGCGTGCGCATCCGCGCACGAGGGTACTCCCGGCCGCTGCTTCGGAGCTGGCTCCAAACGGGTACCCATTCTTCACGCTATTCTTCTATTGCGGGCTCTGCCCGCCCTTCTCGGAGTTCTTCTGTGATATCATGAACACCTACGGCTTCCGCCTCCTTGATTTCACCCCCAACGCCGTTCTGACCATGGCAGTTTTCGCACGTTTGTGCGAAAACTTTGTCGGAGTCCACCCCAATGTTGCCCTTTTCCGCCACTTCTTCATACCTCGGGTAGAGAGAGGAGAGCCGCTTGCCGGAGGGATCGCCTGGATCTCGAGAGTCGGCAAGAAGGAGGCATACTTGGAGGGTGAGCTCCGCAGCAAGTGGGAGGAGTGGAGAGCGGAGTGGTGCTGGATCGTCGAGGAGAATCCGCAGCCCTTCACCGCCGTGCGCCAAGCTCCAATAGTGCGCGGCAATGACTGGAGCAACGTGGCCCCGGAAGACGAGAGGCTGAAGATCGCCATCACTAGGATTCTTCGCCTCATGCTTGCTAGGCTCACTGTAGGTGCTGTCGGCGCAGATTTCCTCCGCCGACGCATTGCCCCCCTGCAGGAGAGGGGGAGGCCCGCCTGGGAATTCAAGAACTCGGCGGACATTATGAGGCTGCGGCCGGGCCTCAACTACAACTTCACCGTCCTGGAGCTGGATGCAATGCTCCTGGAGTTGTTCAAACGCGATCCTCAGCATCCATTCACGCTGCCGAGGGGCGTAGTTCCATTGTGCAATAATTCTTCGCTTGACCGGATCCGCGCCATGATGCCGTTGTGCGATTCACACGGAATCGTTCCAACTTGGCAAGAGCCTTCGGATGACGTCGTGCAAGCGTTCTTCGACAACTTGGAAGAAGTGCCGGTCCACGCTGACGAGCAGAAGAGCCTCACCCGTGACACCACCGACGAGGAGCTGCAGCGCATCGCCACTAGGGCGGAAGAGGTTGCGGCCGCAGCCGCCGCGGGCGTGTTCGGGTTCACTATGGAGGAGGCGGAGGCGGCAGAGGCGGCAAACCTCGCCGAGCGCGCGGAGTTCATTGGCGAGGAAGGGCCTGCCGGTTCTGAAGCCGAGCCAAGCGAGGCCGGCGAGGAAGAGCCCGAGCCTTCAGAAAGCTTGCCGCAGGCGGAGCCCTCGGCCCCGCCAAGAAGGCGTCTTCGCAGGGGCGCGGACATACCGGGGCGGCAGCCGGGTCAACAGCCGCCGAGCCGCGCGACACGCTCTACCGTGGCAAGCAATGTTGCCGCGGGAGCGCCCCATGCAGCAGCGGCAACTGGAGCGGGATCTTCCCGGGCCACCGCCACCGCCCCCGCCAAGCGGGCAAGGGATCCTACTCCTCCGCCTTGTCGCACCGGGGGGGGGAGCCGAACTTCAATCTTTCCGCGCTCAGCTCCGACAAGGAGGAAGAAGAGTAAGTTTGTTTGGTGCTCTTGTAGTTCTTCAATCTTGCTGTTTTTATCTTGTATCTGACTTGCTTCAATCTGGACTCCTTTCTTTTCAGGACGCTGGCCCAGAGAGCGGTGAAGAGGGCCAAGGCCGCGGTGATTTTCATCGAAGATGACCCCACCGTGTTAGCAGGGGGTGGGTCCGAGACCACCTTGACGGACCCGGCAACCACTCCTCAAAGCAGCCCCCAGCGCAACCCCTAGCGTAAGTTCATAGTTAGCTTTCTGCTGTCGGGCGCGCATGAGTGCTTTTTCCTTTGTTCATATCTTGCTTGTTGATTTTTGTAGGAGCAGATCAGCCACATCAGGAGCGCCCGGAAGCTGGTCCCGAAGTGCCATCTGCTTCGACTACGCCGCCAAGGGAGGGGTTCCCGGTAAGGGAGCGCTCTCCGGCAAGAGAGAACTCTCCGGCAAGGGGCAGCACCGTCGATCCTACGGCGGTCGGGACCGCAACTGCCGATCTTGGCATAGGTAATTCACTTGTCCAAAAAATTTCCCTTGGGTTCTTCTTCTTTTGATTTTCTTATCTTGGATTTTTGATTGATTTTTCTCCCTTCTTCGTTCTTCAGACCCATCTGCTGCTGAGCCAATGGAGACAGAGGGCGCCGGCGAGGAAGGGGCCGGTGCTGATGAGACCGCCGGTGAGGAGGCCGCCAAGGCTGCCGCCGCAGAAGCCGGCGAGGGGTCGGGCGATCGCACTGACGACCCTGAGGCCGCAGGAGCGCCAGGCGCTGCGCCGACCGCCGATCCCTCTACCGCTGCTGCGGAGCCGGGCTTCGAGGAGCCCCAGCCCAGCGCCTACTTGAAGGCCGGCGACGATATATTCATCAAGCTACCCTGGGCGTCGAGCTCCAGGGCGCCGGTCGAGGGGGAATCTTTTGATGATGAGGTGCTCGCCTCCGCCGGACTGTCGTTGGTTGACGCGCCCAGCAGCAGCAGTGGCGAGCCTAAGGAGGAGCAGCTGCTACGGAAGCTGCTGTCACTCTACCGCCCACGGCAAGCCAAGCTGGCTTCCCGGGAAGCGCTTGTCGCGAAGGGGGGAGTTGACATGGAGAAGCGCGCGGAGGAGCTCTGGGGCCACAATCAAGAAGCTCTCCGGTCCCTAGCACAGGAGCGGGAGCGACTCGATGAGGAGCGCACGGTCTTCCTTCTCGAGAAGGCCGAAGCTGAGGAGGAACAAAGGCTGGCCGCCGAGAAGCAGTCCGCGCGAGAAGGCGAATTGGTGCAGCGGAAGGCCAACCTCGACAGCTATGAGGAGGAGCTCGCCGAGCGCGAGCAAGCACTTGGCGGGGCGCTCAAGGAGGCAAAGGACGCTGCCGCAATCGCAGAGGCCGCCAAGAAAGAGCTGGAGGAGAAGGTGGCGCAGCTGGAGGCCAACATTGGGAAGAGCAGCGAGGAGCTTGCCGCGCTCAAGCGTGAGCGTGAGAAGGATGCTGCCGCCCACGGTGAGCTGCAAGGTCTTCTTGCTGAGAGGGGCAAGGAGCTCAGCGCCGCCAAGGATTCCAATGCGGACCTGGAGTTGAAGTTGGCCACGCTGATGCAGACGCTGGAGGCCGCCAAGGAGCGGGAGAAGACCTTGTCGGAGAAGGTCAAGGCTGACAAGGTGCTGCTGGAGAGCATCGCAGTTACCCAGAACTCGTTCAGAGATACTGTGGAGCACTGGACCGAGGGTCTGGTGAATATTGCCGTAGTCATCGACGAGGAGCTGGCGCAGCTGGGGATGGAGAACTTTGGGTATCCCTCCGACGAGAATCTCCAACCCAGCGCGAAGCTCAGCCTATTCTTCAAGGGCGTGGCGACGGCACTCCAGCGGCTCCGGGAGAGGATCCCAAAGCAGCTGGCTGACGAGTCGCGCAAAATCTGCGCCGGGGTTCTCCAGAAGGTGCTGATGAAGGTGGCCTTCCGCAATCCAGGCCTCAGCTTCACCAACGTCCTCAAGTCCTTGCCGCTAGACGCCGATCGGGACGCACTCGAGGCCCTTGTCGCACCCATTGTGGACAAGGTGAGCGAGATCAAGAGGGTCGAGGGCGGACGCGTAGACTAGGCCGCCCATTTCTTCTTTTCCCTTGTCGCTGCTAATCATGTTATGAAAACAGTCTGTTAGAGCTGCGACAAGTTATCTTGTAATATAACTTTATTTCCGTTATCAATTGCTATGTTATTTCCTCTACTAGATTCCTTCCTTTGTATGTTTTCACCCTACGCTTATAGGGAACTTGTCGGCGCAGGCACCCGAGCCGCGAGCGCTGAGTGCGGAATGTCAGCAGCCTGCTGGCGGCGCTGCTTCCGACAAGAAACCTTGTCGCAACTAGCTGCAGCACACTTAAGTTGTTGAGTGGACTCAAAACAAAGTAAGGGCGCAACTAGCCACGAGTTGGTTCCTCCGCCGCACAGGTTTTCCATACAAAGCAGGGTCGTTCGAGGAAGATAACTCAAAAATTTAAAAACTGATTGCTCAAACTTTGGCAACTTAGCTTTTCTGTCGTTTGCTTCCCGGCAAGGCAAAGCTTTGCTTGAACGACGCCCGGTCCATACCACAATCTTCTCCTTCCCCCCTGGCAAACTTGTGTGCGAGGGAACCTTCTTTTCCTTTGTTGAAAGAAAAGAAAGAAGAGAAAATAATGATATGGAGCCCTTCGGCTCGTTATTGCTTACCGGATGTAGGTGCTGCACAAAGTGTCAGATAACACATGCAAGAAAGAAACTAATGCATGAAATGGACAAGTTGTGCGGAGCACATGGGATTTTACTTATGCACGGGATCTACACCCGGCTTTGTACAAAGGATTACATGCAACATCAGCAAGACTTGTACAAAAGGTGGTTGCCGAAACGGGTTCCGGCAACCGCGCCCTACGGGAAAAACTTATGAAGATGTTCTATGTTCCAGGAGTTGCTCACCGGAATGCCATCTTCGGTCTCAAGGCGGACATCGCCGGGCCTTGTGACTCGTTTCACCCGATAAGGGCCTTCCCACTTCGGCGTCAACTTGTTGGAATTCTTGGCGGACTAAACGCGCCGAAGAACAAGGTCGTCTTCCTCGAAGCTTCTGGCCTTAACTGTGCGGCTATGGTAGCGGCGCAAAGCTTGCTGGTATCGAGCAGCTCGCACAGCAGCCTGAAGACAATCTTCCTCAAGGAGCAGCGCGTCGTCTTGTCGCAGATGTTCTTGCTCAAGCTCATCATAAGCGAGCACTCGAGGCGATCCGTATACGAGTTCCTTGGGGAGAACTTCCTCTGCTCCATACACTAGAGCGAAAGGTGTCTGGCCAGTGGCTCGATTTGGCGTCGTTCTGATCGACCAAAGAACCACCGGCAGCTCCTCGATCCAGTTTCTTCCGCACTTGCGCAGCCTGTCGAAAGTTCTGGTCTTGAGCCCGCGCAGCACTTCAGCATTTGCCCTCTCTGCTTGACCGTTGCTTCTTGGATGAGCAACAGAAGCGAAGCAGACCTTGGCGCCAAGGTCTTGGACGTACTGCATGAAGGTGCGGCTCGTGAATTGCGTGCCGTTGTCGGTGATGATCCTGTTAGGGATCCCAAAACGGCAAACAATTGACCTGAAGAACTTGACTGCTGACTGTGTTGTCACCTTCCTCACTGGCTGCACTTCCGGCCACTTTGTGAACTTGTCGATTGCGACGTACAAGTACTCAAAGCCCCCGATATCTCAGGGGAAAGGGCCGAGGATATCGACCCCCAGACCGAAAATGGTCAGGATAAAGGGATCGTCTGGAGAGCTTGAGCTGGCTGGTGTATCTGTTTGGAGTGGAACTGGTACGCTTCACACTTGGTTACTTGTGCAGTTGCATCCTGGAGGGCTGTCGGCCAAAAGAAACCTTGCCGGAAAGCTTTGCCGGCAAGTGCTCTTGCGCCAATGTGGTGGCCACATATGCCTCCATGTATCTCTGCCAACAGCTTTTGTCCATCTTCCCGGCAAATACACTTCAATTTCACACCGTTGAGTCTTCTTCTGTACAGTATGCTATCGACAAACTGGTACATACTTGACTGCCGGGCTACTTTTTCCGCTTCTTTTTGCTCTTCGGGAAGTTCTCCTGTCTGAAGGAAATGGACAATCTGCTGTGCCCATGCTGGAGCTTGTGGCTCGACAACAAGGACTAAAGGCACATTTGCTGCTGCGGGAACATCCGCTTCTACGGCAAGGACTTGCGGCCCTGCCGGAGCTTGATGTTCCCCGGCAAGTTTGCCAGAGCAAAATTTGTCGGGAGCGTCTGCTTCAACGGAACAAACCATAAGGCTTGCCGGAGCAGACTGCCCCTCAGCATCCTTGGTGTTGATCTTGGGGACTTTCTTGGCGGCGGCTTCGGGGAGCTCTGCCGGAAAGTAGTCACCAGAAACCAACTTCCTCTTCTTGCCTTGTCCAGTTGATGGTGTTACGGATGGTTGAGTCAACTTGAGCACAAAGATCCCTGGTTCCACAGGTAACTTTAGTGCGGCGCACTTTGACAGGTTATCAGCAATGTCATTCTGAGCTCTTGGGATATGTTCCATCTGTAGGCCGTCAAAGTGCTCTTCTAGCTTCCTCAATTCATCAACATATGCTTCCATCAATGGACTCTGGTAGTTCTTGTTCACTTGGCGGACGACAAGCTGTGAGTCACCCCTGACAATGAGCTTCTTGATCCCAAGGTCTGCTGCAATTCTAAGACCGGCAAGCAATCCTTCATACTCTGCAGTATTGTTGGTTGCTTGCTCCTTGGGAAAGTGCATCTGGACTACATACTTGAGGTGCTCTCCGGTGGGCGCGACAAGCAGCACGCCCGCACCGGCGCCTTGCAGCGAGAAGGCACCATCAAAGTACATCAGCCACTCTCTGCTTGCCTCTCTGACGGGGATGCTCGTCTCTGGAATTTCTTCATCTGGGGTTGGCGTCCATTCTGCTATGAACTCTGCCAATGCTCTGCTTTGGATAGTTGAAGTGCTCTCAAACTTGAGGCCAAAGCATGACAGTTCCAGCGCCCACTCGACAATCCTTCCTGTTGCTTCTAGATTTTGCAGTATCCTCTTCAGCGGAAAGCGAGTGACGACTGTGATCTCATGTGCTTGGAAGTAATGGCGCAGCTTTCTCGAGGCCATGAGGAGGCCGAAAAGCAACTTCTGCACACCAGAGTACCTTGATCTAGCCCCCTGTAGAAGGGAACTGACAAAGTAAACTGGACGCTGCACCATTCTCTTCTGCATCTTATCATACTCCTGCGCAGATCCATCTTTGTCGGGACCAGAGCTTGCCGGCGAAGCCCCCTGCTTGTTGCTGGATGCAACTGCCGTGGTTGCTGGCTCATCATCTGCCTCCCTCTCCGCCACTAATGCAGCACTAACCACTTGATTGGTTTCCGCTATATACAGCAGCAACTTCTCTTGCGGCTTAGGTGCGACAAGTGTTGGAGTGGAGGACAGGTATCTCTTCAAGTCCTGCAGCGCAGCCTCCGCCTCCAGAGTCCATTTTATTGGACCTGCCTTTTTCAAAATTCTGAAAAATGGCAGGGCGCGCTCAGCAGATCTAGAGATAAACCTACTGAGAGCAGCCACGCAACCGGCAAGCCTTCGTACATCGTTGATGCGCTTTGGTGCTTCGATCTGCTCAATGGCCTTGATCTTGTCGGGATTGGCCTCAATTCCCCGCTGAGACACGAAGAACCCGAGAAGCTTGCCAGAAGGAACTCCAAACACGCACTTCTCGGGGTTAAGCTTGAGGTTGATCTTGTGCAGCTTTGCAAATGTCTCGTCTAAATCTTGAATCAGGGTCGCCCTATTCTTGCTTTTGACCACTATGTCATCCATGTAGGCTTCCACATTTCTGTGCATCTGTGGCTCAAAGGCGTGGTGGACTACCCTTGCGAATGTTGAACCAGCATTCTTCAAACCGAAAGGCATCCGTACGAAGCAGTACGTGCCACACGGGGTTATAAATGCGGTTTTCTCTTCATCCTCTTCTGCCATGAAGATCTGATGGTATCCTGAGTATGCATCAAGAAATGAAAGCAAATCACATCCGACTGTGGAGTCAACAATCTGGTCAATGCGCGGCAAGGGAAATGGGTCTTTGGGACAAGCTTTATTAACATCAGTGAAGTCAATACAAAGCCTCCATTTCCCGTTAGCCTTGCGCACGACAACAGGATTGGCCAACCACGTGGGATGGAGCACTCCTCTGACAAGACCTGCTGCTTCCAACTTCTTGATTTCTTCTGCGATGAATTCTTGGCGCTCCACTGCCTGTTTCCTGACTTTCTGCTTGACGGGCCGTGCATGAGGACAGACGGCAAGGTGGTGCTCAATTACTTTCCTGGGAACACCGGGGATATCAGACGGTTGCCACGCAAACACGTCGACATTCGCCCGCAGGAAAGCAACGAGCGCGCTTTCCTATTTGGGGTCAAGAGTGGCGCTGATGGTGAAGGTACCACCAGTGCCGTCCTCCTTGGCGGACACCTTCTTGGTCTCAGGTGGAGCTGCCATTGCCTTCTTACACTTGCCGGTGGAGCTCGATGGTGCGTCCTCGACGATAGCTCGATGGTACCCTCTCAGTCCTGAAGTTCAGCTCGCTGCCAAATGTTACCGGCAACGTGATCTTTCCCTTCGGCTTGCTCCTTCCCGGGTTGATTCCTTGAAATGTACCGGTCTCTTCGAGCTCGCTGTCAGGGATCTGGAGTTTCTGGAGCACCGCGGAGGAGATCAGGTTCAAGCCGGCCCCGCCGTCAACTAGCATCTTAGTGACCTTGAGGTTGCGGATTGTTGGTGAAACCAACATCGGCCAGCACCCGACCGCAGTTATGCGATCAGGGTGGTCCTCAATATCAAAGATGATAGGCGTGCTGGACCATTTCAAGGGCTTGCGCGACTCGACGGGTGGTTCTGCTGCATTAACTTCCCGCACCCACTGCTTGAGCTGACGGTGCGAAGTATGCAGAGAAGCACCACCGTCAACGCACAGGACCTCTGTGGCTTTTTGGAACTCCTGCTCATCAGTCTCCTCATCATCCATGTCTTCATCGTCGTCGTCATCTTCATCCTTGTCGCGGCCGCGAGGAGGTCTATCTCCTTGCCGCTGCTTGGCCTTGCCGCGGCATCCTCCTCGGCCGGGACGTTTCTTGCCGGATCCCCCAGCACCTTCCCGGGCCTTCTCCTTGTCGCGCCGCTCGTATTCAGCTTTCTGTTGCTCAACAAGCTGCTCGACTTTCCTGCAGCTCTGGAGATCATGGCCCTTGGTGCGGTGGATCTTGCAATACTGCTTGTTGGTGCCGTCCTGATTGTCGGCGGCCGCCACCTCCGCGGCAACCTCCTTGCCGGAGTCACCAGCTTTGGCTTCGTTGGCGCCACCACCGTTGCCGGACTGCTCAACAACTAGCACCTCTTTGCCTTTCCTTTTCCTGTTGTTCCGCCGCCGGTTTTTCCTTGCCGGGGCAGCATCTTCACTGTCAGATCCTCCCGCTCCTACATTCTCTCTGGGGAGTCTCCTCCCTTCCTCAGCACGTGCACACTTGTCGGCCAGTGCATATAACTCACTGACGTCCCTGATCTTGCACATCGCCATTTCCTCCCGCATCCTGCGGTTTCGCACGTTCTGATGGAACGCGCTGATCACCGCGGCAGGGTGGACGTCTGGGATGTTGTGCTGCACACTACTGAATCTCTGAATGTACTTGCGCAGGGGCTCTCCTTCCTTCCGGGCGAGCAGATGAAGATCACTCTCCTGGCCATGAGGCTTGTGTCCGCCTGTGAAGGCGCCGACAAACTGATGGCACAGATCAGCCCAAGAGGATATGGAGTTGTCCGGCAAGTGCATGAGCCAGGACCTGACGTTGGGCTTGAGCACCAGCGGGAAGTAGTTGGCAAGGATCTTGCCATCCCGTCCCCCGGCAGCCTGCACCGCAATGGTGTAGATGCTGAGGAACTCCAACGGATGCGTCTTGTCGTCGTACTTCTCCGGTACGTCTGGCTTGAAGTTCTTCGTGATGGGCCACTGGACTTGCCGCAGCTCACGAGTGAACGCAGGGCATCCTACCGCGTACGGCAGACCGCCTGGTTCCCCTCGTGCATGCATGTCAACAGAGGGCCCAGCGCGCTTGTCGGATTGACGTCGCGCTTCTCTTCGGCGCTCGATGCGAGTTCGAGCGTCTTCTTGTTGTCGATCATGAAGAACTTGGCGTTGATCGCGACGAGCTTGTGGATCCGATGATGCGGTGGAGTCGCTGTCGAGGTGGATCCGGCGAGTCGGCGATCTTGGCCTTCGGGGCGGTGATTCAATGGTAGTTGCACCTCCACCCGTTTTGTCGCCACCGGCTCGCGCCCGGCAACCCTGCCGCGACGGCGACGTGCTCGGCCGCCGTGGAGTGTCGCCGTTGGCGTAGCCGATGAGACTCTGAATGGTGGCCCTCCATTCGTCGATCTTGTCCGACGTCGGAGGGTAATCTAGGAGCAGTTGAGCTCGCGCCAAAGCTTCTGTTGGAGTGGTGGGTGGCAGTGGCGGACGGCGCGAGGAGCGGGACGTGCTCGGACTTCTAACTATGTTAGAAGGAGCAGTATCCCGTCCAGGCGACCGTGCCCCGCTCGTGCCAGCATGCTGGCGTGCATGCTGGTCTTGAGCGCCCCGAGATCCACCAGCTTGGTCTTGGCCTATCATGCGTATGGCACTGCAAGTGCCATGACGCTGTTGGTCTTGCGCCTCCTGAGAGCGGCGCGGAACATGTACAGTCGCCGAGGTTTGTGCAGCCTTGTCCTTGGACCTGGCAGCATCATAAGCTTCCTCGTCGACGTCCATTCTTCCGCCGGCGTCCATTCCACCATCCGTTTGCTCCAACGGTGGCGGAAGTGACATGGACGGAGCGGCTGCGGCCGAAGTCTTCTTCTTCGGTGGCATGTTGATGAAGGGAATGAAGATCTAGCTCATGTGAACGCCTGATCAGGTTCACACAATCTCGACGCCCCCTACCTGGCGCGCCAAAGATGTCGGGGAAACTGATCCACGAACACCTATGGGGCCGGCGGACCGGGCCCCTTTCGGTTCGGCGGGGGGGGGGGGGCGGAGATCGCACGAAGAGCAGATCAAGGCGAAGCACACGAGCAGTTTACCCAGCTTCGGAGCTCTCCCGAGAGATAACACTCCTACTGCTGCTTGTCTGGTTCTATTATGTTCTTGCTTGCGAGAGCTAAGTGTTTTCTGGCTCACCAATGAATCGAACCTCCTTCTACGTTGCGCATGGGCCTCCTTTTATATGCTCAAGGGGTCACCGACAGGTGGCAACGCAGAGAAGGGTACAAATGTAAAAAGTGGGGTGGTTGGTACAGTTAGTTGTACAATGCACCCTACCTAACCCCGACGGCAGGGGACAAGGGCATTAAATGCCCGTCTGAGTCGCCCAAACAGTGCAGAAAAGGAACGTTAGGGGCGTCACCGTTCGCCACGATGGCGATCTTGTCAGCTTCGCATGCCACCGTGCACCGCTGGCTGCACAGCCTCCCGCCACGCGCGCCTGGAGAGGCCCCCAGAGCGACACGTTGGTGGATGCGCTGGAGCGTGGGCACAGAGTGGCCGCCTGCCGCGGCAAGTGCCTTGCCGCTGCTGTTATCTTGTCGGGATTGGCTTGTCGCTCACCAGGCCTCGAGGTACCTTGGTTGGTCTTCCCGGCAAGCTCCTCTTGCCGGGGCCTTGTTGCCTTGTCGGAGCGCGTGGCACGTCACGGCAAGTTCCTTGGAGTGCCTTGGTTGGCCTTCCCAGCAAGCTCCTCTTGCCGGGGCCTTGTCTCCTGAGCTTAAATACTTTGTTCTTGAATTTCTCCAAGGGAACCACGGAGGATCTTGGCGTTCGCCCGGCAAGCCTTGCCGCGGGGTGCTGCAACTGCCCGTGCACAAGTTCGGGGTACTGGGGTACCCCTATTCTAGTACACCGACAGGCCTGCTTAGACACCCAACAATCCCTGTTGGTGTGATTGGTTGGCTTGTCTGGGGTGTCGTGTATTTGACACGAGCGATCGAGTATACGGTCGAAGCTGGACAGACCCGGCGTACTTTGTTTGAATGGCTTTTTCCGCTGACCGGGTTTAGAGCCTTTGAATCTGGCATTGACTGCCGTATCCTTAGTATTTTCGCAGTTAATGCGGCGCTTATGCTTGTTGCGACGTGACCTGCTATTGCCATCCTTGGTATCTGAGGTACCATGGTTCTTTGATATGTTATTACTGTGAGCCAGGCAGCTGTCTTCTCTTGCACAAAAGCGGGTCATGAGCGTCGTGAGAGCTGCCATAGATTTCGGCTTTTCCTAACCAAGGTGTCGGGCTAGCCACTCGTCTCGGATGTTGTGCTTGAAAGCCGCTAAGGCCTCCGCATCCGGACAGTTGACGATTTGATTTTTCTTTGTAAGGAACCGAGTCCAGAATTGCCTGGCCAACTCTTTTGGCTGCTGAATTATGTGGCTCAAATCATCGGCATCTGGTGGTCGCACATAAGTGCCCTGGAAGTTGTCGAGGAATGCGGCTTCCAGATCTTCCCAACAGCTAATGGAGTCCGCTGGCATGTTGCTAAGCCAATGCCGCGCTGGTCCTTTGAGCTTTAGTGGGAGGTATTTGATGGCGTGTAAGTTATCGCTGCGGGCCATGTGGATGTGGAGGAGGAAGTCCTCAATCCATACTGCGGGATCTGTTGTGCCATCGTATGATTCAATATTTACAGGTTTGAAACCTTCTGGGAATTGATGTTCCATTACTTCGTCTGTGAAGCATAAGGGGTGTCTGGCGCCTCTGTATTGGGCTATATCTCGACGCAGCTCGGATGGGTCTTGCCCGATGTGTTCGGCCCGGCCGGATTTGCTATTACTGTATCCGGCGTGACGTTTGTCGTCTCACAGAGTGGTGCGCCCTCGTGATCCGTAGATCGATCTTGAATGCTTTGCCTTGTCCTCCAATATGTCTTGCAGGTCTGGCGTATCTCCCCATGCCTTTTTATTTGAATGGTGTTGGGGTGGAGGCTGTGCTTTTGGCTGGAATGCCTCTCTATCGTGGCCACGAGGTGGCCGATCAGCCGTATCATACGCTTCTTCCTCCAGTCGGGGTAGTAACCTGCGCCTTGGGTAACCCTTGGAGGGGCGCTCAAGTTTATATTCCTCGCCGCGAGGACTTCTGTCCACTTGTTAGCTAGCAGATCTTGATCAGCTTGAAGCTGCTGCTGCTTTTTCTTCAGGCTATTTACCATGGCCATAAGCCGGCGCTTGAAGCGCTCTTGTTCGACGGGATCCTCTGGTACGGCGAATTCATCGTCTTCGGAGGGGGGCATGTGATTGTCATCCTCCTCCTCTCCTTCTACCTCTCTCTCAGGAGAGCTGGCTCTTCCATCCTCCTGATCTAAATCTTGTTGTAGGGGTTTGTTATTGTCTTCGGCACTATCCGGAGTGTTATTATCTCCTGTGCTGATATCACCACTTTTGCTTTGGCGGGACTTAGAGCGGCGCCGCTGACGTCGGCGTTTGGGTTGCTTCTTGGAGGGGTCATCCTCCGCTATCCCGTCGCCATTGCCTTCTTTGGGTGTATCCACCATGTATATGTCATATGACGAGGTGGCTTTCCAGTGCCCTATAGGTGCTGGTTCTTGTTCGTCTCCTACATCGTCGTCCATACCGTCGATGTCTTCGGAGTCAAAGTCGAGCATGTCGGTTAAATCATCGACAGTGGCTATGAAGTGGGTGGTGGGTGGGTGTTGAATTTCTTCGTCGTCCGCATCCCAATCCTGTTGGCCATAATCCGGCCAGGGCTCTCCTGACAAAGAGAGAGACCTTAGTGAATTCAGAATGTCGCCGGAGGGCGAGTGCTGAAAGATATCCGCGGCGGTGAATTCCATGATCAGCACCCAATCGGATTCGATTGGCAGGGGCACGGGCGGTTCGGAGTCAGAAAAAGAGTCCGGCACCTTGGAGTCACGGGCTGCGCAGAGGATTATGCTGGTGTTCGGCTCGATCGCCGTTGAGACTGCAGCCCCTGAGGCGGTGTCTAACCACCCGTCCTCGATTGGCGCAGTTGGCTCCAAACTAAGGGTCGGAGCTGATGCGGGCGCGGTCTCTGGGGTACTGTTCGGCTGCAGAGCTAGGTCATACCCATCGCGGCAGTGCGGCGCGTTCGGCTGTGGCGCGAATCCGTCGAAGATCAAGTCTCTGCGGATGTAGGCCGTGTAGTTCAAACTTCCAAATCTGACCTGATGGCTAGGGGTGTAGCTTTCAATCTGCTCCAGATGGCCAAGCGAATTAGCCCGCAGAGCAAAGCCACCGAATATGAAGATCTGTCCGGGGAGAAAAGTCTCACCCTGGACCGCATCGCTATCGATGATAGTAGGAGCCATCAAGCCTAACGGCGACAACACAGAGGAACTCTCAATGAAAGCACCAATGTCGGTGTCAAAACCGGCGGATCTCGGGTAGGGGGTCCCGAACTGTGCGTCTAGGCCGGATGGTAACAGGAGGCAGGGGACACAATGTTTTACCCAGGTTCGGGCCCTCTTGATGGAGGTAAAACCCTACGTCCTGCTTGATTGATATTGATGATATGGGTAGTACAAGAGTAGATCTACCACGAGATCAGAGAGGCTAAACCCTAGAAGCTAGCCTATGGTATGATTGTATGTTATGGTTGTTGTCCTATGGACTAAACCCTTTGGTTTATATAGACACCGGAGGGGCTTAGGGTTACACAAGGTCGGTTACGAAGGAGGAGATATCCATATCTGTATTGCCTAGCTTTCCTTCCACGCCAAGTAGAGTCCCACCCGGACACGAGATGAAGTCTTCAATCTTGTATCTTCATAATCTAACAGTCCGGCCAATGGAGATAGTCCGGCTATCCGAAGACCCCCTAATCCAAGACTCCCTCAACCACCGCCTAAATTCTCGTCGTCCGGGCCCCCTCCTCCCCACCTATGGGTAACTTTGCATCTCTACTGCCCCCACGGAGCTCCCCGCACTCCTGTTACTCCTCCCGACGGCAGGAGCACCGTGCCCGCCATCGTCGTCAGCCACGTCTGCCACGGACGATGCTCTCCTTGACCAGGTCCTCCCCGGCATGCGTGTGACCAGTGGCTAGAAGCGCCTGTCTGTGTTGGTCACGGCGGTGGGAAGAACGTCGACAGGGGCGCTCTGTAGCCCCGACAATCACCGGTGGGAGCCGGTCCTCCCCGCGGCCGGAGCACGCGCGGGAGGTTGAAGACCTAGCGGGCGGGCCTGACCGTTTAAGTGGAAACGGCTTCGGCCGAATCCGTGTCCCCTGTGCGAAGGCGCACTCCCGCGAAGCCGCCTTCGACATCACCACCTCTGCTCGTGCAGCCGAGCCGCTGGGCCGGCCCACGGTATATCTGTCGCCTATGCGCAGGATAAGGTTAAAGCCTTATTTCCTTTTTCTTTTTCCAGTCAACTTCAAACATCCATAAATAATTCAACAGAGCTCCAAATTTGATGATTCAAATTTGTAGTAGTTCATAAATTCATGATCTATCACATGGTGTTGTTTGCATATTTGTCAAGGAAACTTTTCTTCACACATATTTCGAAAAACCCTATTTTCCTATTTCTGTGATGAACTTTAGAAAATCACAGAGAGATCAAAATTGATCCAAATGCCATGATTCAAATTCGTAGATACTTCTAAGTTCATAAATTAGTTTATGAACATTTTTCTTAATACTCTTTGTACCACACAAAATAATGAGCCATTTCTTCATATTTGTCAACTTTGTAAATTCATAGGAAAATCATTTGAACTCCAAATCTAGTGAAACCAACTCCTAGATACTTCTAAAACCATGGTTTGTTAAATGGGTGCCTTTGCTCATTTTTCAAAAATATATTTCTGTACACTTCTTGCAAATCCACAAATCCCTTGATTCCATCATATTGAAATGTTCAGGAATATCCACTGACCCAATCCCAATGAAACCACTCTGGTTATTTTTCATATAACCAGAGAAGTCCTAGAAAAGTCAAATTAATATTTTTAGAGAACTTTTATTTTCTGCCTTGTTGTGTTACTTACTATGATTGTTTCCGACGTTAGTTGACAAAGTAGACGAGATACTCGGAGATGGACCAGAATATTTGAAGACTCTGATGAACCAGGCAAGCAGCCCTTTGACCATGTCTATGAAACCCTTTTTCTATGCATTTCATATAGCACCATATTGTTGTTGCAACGGAATCATGATGAGGTGATAACGACCTTGATGGGTTGCCTTTGTTACTTCCTTGTTGATACTTGAATTATGCATGACCCTACCTTCCTATGAGGGTTATGCTAGTGGGAGTAGATAGGATGCTAAAGTAGTTGCTACACAAAAAGGGACGAGAATATGCATGGTGATGGAGACAAAGTATTTCCAAAAGACTTTTCGAAAACCCCATCGGGTGCCACTTATGCCCGAGGGAGATGATGAGTTGGGTAGCCACTTGATGACGAAGTGGTGTACCGAGGCAAGTGTGTGTGTGTGTGTGTGTGTTGTTCTCCAAACCGGATTGGTTTAAGTTGTGACCGTTATTCCAACCTTACATGCGCAACCACTCTACCCTTATATGGTAAAGGGCATTATTGATTAGCTAGGCCGATACTAGCTTGGAGCCCGCATTACTAGTGACGGGAGAGTCATTGTTGCGCTCTTCGGGACGGGGCCGTGCCAGGTAGGGCGGCCATGACTGGTTTTACAGGGCACCAGATACACCGTTGGTACCCCGCGCTTGTGGTATGAGATTTATATGGGAGCGTGGCTCCAAATTCTTAAGATGAGAAATGGTGGGCACAGGGGTTGCTACCAATCGAATGGACTCTATGTTAGTGTCGTCTAGGGAAAGATAGTGATCGGGTGCTTACCCCGGGTACTTGATGTACCGCGGGTCGTGGATGACACGGAAGTTCCACGGATCTTGTGGGTAAAGTGTGCAACCTCTGCGGAGTGTAAAACTATTCGAATAGCCGTGTCCACGGTCAAGGACAGTTGGGTAACTACTCTTGGGCTACGTCCACTTGTTTACAAACCAGAATGTATGGGAAGAACTACTTGGGTCAAGCCAAAGGACTTGACATGGATGAGTTGGGTTGGAGATCACTCCCTTTATGTTGATATTTGTAACCAGTCCCTATGGTTACTTGAATTCATACGATGCATGATTTACCAGTTATTGAACATGTCATAAAGCAACAAAATTAGCTTTCTGCAAAAATTTACCAATGTCATGCATTGTTGTATCTTGAGCCAAAACATGGGTTGCTTCCGAGTACATTCAAAGTACTCATTGGCTTGCCACTGGTTATCTAATTGGCCAGGCATGGAAGAACATGAGTTCGATGAAGAGTTCTTTGGAGACGAACAAGCGAACTAGGACGTTTCCCAGTCAGAATGCATGTAAGGTTAAGGCAGATGGCATGGGTTCTACTTATCGACGAAGTTTTCCGCTGCTTAAGTTTATTTGGTATTCAGCCCTTGTGGCTTTATCTATGTAAGACTTAACCCTAATGGTCATAATTTGTCTAAGACGATATGCATGGATGTAAGACTCTTGTTATTCAGCTTCTGTGTGTTCAGTGAGCATTGATCTCTGGAATCACTGTACACGTGCATTCGGTGATCATGACTTATGAGTCAGGGTCCCCACATAAGCGCCAAACAAGATAAAGTTAATAAGCTTGCTAAGCATCTTGCCAGCATTATGGGTACCCAGGATATTGTTTCTTGAGCTCTTCTGAAGTGGTTTCAATTTTGGACTTGTTTTGCTACGACGTTTATTTGCACTGGTCGCCAACTTTGATAACCAGTGTATATGATATGCGGCTTTGTTCCCTATATTTGCACTGGTGGCGAACTTTGATTCCCAGTGGATGTAATATGTGTAATAGCTGTGATAGCCTATCATAAGTTGCTTGCTTATTTATTCCCTTGTTGTCTTGTTTATTTGTTTGCTTGTAGTCAGTGCAGTTCTTTTTCCGCGGTTTGCTAGTGGCCGCAGTAACCTATTTTTTAAAACTTGGTCACAATAAATATGGGCTACATATTTACTGTAGTTACCATGGCCTCCTACGGTCCATAGAAACAATGGGCCTTCTAAGGGTTGTATAAACAATGGGCCTTCTACGGGCCGTAGCATCAATGGGCCATCTACGGGCCGTATGATCGATCGGCCAAACATGGGCCAATAACATACCGCATTATGGGTCATAAACGGGCTAGATTTGGAATCGTCTGTTCATGGGCCAACCATAATGGGCCGTTATTAATCGGCCATATTTGATGACGCTATGAAAATGGCCCAACGGATTAACGGGCCGCAAACGGGCCGATTGTAACCATGGGCTGAGTTTGGCCCACAAGCAAAAATGGCCAGTAATGGGTCGTAAGTAACCAAATGCTGGAAATAAGCCCAAGAATAAATGGGCTGTGAGACGGCTGAAAGATAACACGGGTTGGAAACGGCCCAATGGAATAATGGGCCACTAATGAGTATAAAGCGGTACACTGTTCATTGTGGGCCAGATTCACCACGGGCCGTTAATGATCCAAGAGTTACAAATGGCCTCATATGGGTCGAAATACATCACGGGCCATACATGGGCCGGAAGTTACAACGCCTAGAATCATATTGGACGGCCCTGATGAAGCTACTGGGCTTAATTTCGATAGGCCGTAACGGGTCGTGAGTTAGCGGGCCGAAATGGGCTATATACAAACAGGCCGTTAACAGGCTTTCCATGGACCGGCCCGCTACCTTTTGACCAAGTCAAACGGTCTGGCCTTTTCACTGAATGGGCCTCTATTGGGCCGTGCCATGTGTCGACGTATCATAGGCACCTCCTATCCAATGAATGGATGACATTTGTCCCAACGGTGAGCCAACACGTGTTTCCTCCGGCCAATGGCAATTTTACACGTCAAAAATCCTCATTGGTCCGGGCTGTTAACGGGTTATCGGATCCAAAACCAGACCCTATAGCTTAACAGTGACCCGTTACGGTGGATGCCACATGTTGGTCACCCTTGACGAAAGCACTTCTATGACGCACGATTTATCGTCATCGAAGTGGAGACTTCCGTGATGATAATTTTGGTTATGTCATGGAACACTTATATGATAGCACAGGTATGAGTATCTTGATTCTGTCATAAAATCGTCATGGATGTACATGCATGACAGAAAACATAACCTAGTGTGACAAACACGTATCATCACGGAAGTGTATTGTTTGTAGTGTAGGGGGTGTGCCCTACCCCCTGGGCACGCCCTCCACCCTTGTCACTGCCTCGTGGCTCTTCTGACTGGCACTCCTAGTCTCCTAGGTTCCTTCTCGTCCAAGAAAAATCATCGCAAAGGTTTTATTCCGTTTGGACTCCGTTTGGTATTCCTTTTCTGCAAAGCTCAAAAACAAGGAAAAAACAGAAAGTGGCACTAGGCTCTAGGTTAATAAGTCAGTCCCAAAAAAATATAAAATAGCATATTAATGCATATAAAACATCCAAAACAGATAATACAATAGCATGGAACAATAAAAAATTATAGATACGTTGGATACGTATCATCATCCCCAAGCTTAATTCCTGCTCGTCCTCGAGTAGGTAAATGCTAAAAATAGAATTTTTGATGTGGCATGAATGTTCAGATCCATAAGATTCAAAACAAAAGTTTAATATTGATATAAAAATAATTCTTGAAGCATACTAACAAGGCAATTATGTCTTCTCAAAATAAAATGGCCAAAGAAAGTTTATCCCTACAAAATCATATAGTTTGGCTATGCTCCATCTTCATCACACAAAATATTCAAATCATGCACAACCCCGATGACAAGCCAAGCAATTGTTTCATACTTTTGGTGGTCTCAAACCTTTTCAATTCTCACGCAATACATGAGCATGAGCCATGGACATAGCACTATGGGTGGAATATAATATGGTAGTTGTGGAGAAGACAAAAAAGAGGGAGATAGTCTCACATCAACTAGGCGTATGAACGGGCTATGGAGATGCCCATCAATAGATATCAATGTGAGTGAGTAGGGATTTCCATGCAACGGATGCACTAGAGCTATAAGTTTATGAAATCTCAAAAGAGAACTAAGTGGGTGTGCATCCAACTTGCTTGCTCATGAAGAAAATTTGAGGAAGCCCATCATTGGAATATGAAAGTGACAACATAGGAGACTCTCTATCATGAAGATCATGGTGCTACTTTGAAGCACAAGTGTGGATAAAGATAGTAACATTGCCCCTTCTCTCTTTTTCTCTCTCTCTTTTCTTTTTGTTTGGCTTCTTTGGCCTCCCTTTTTTTCTCACATGGGACAATGCTATAGTAATGAAGATCATCACGCTTTGATTTACTTACAACTCAAGAATTAGAACTCGATACTTAGAACAAAATATGATTCTATATGAATGCCTCCGGCGTTGTACTGGGATGTGTAATGACTCAAGAGTGACATGTATGAAAAAAATTATGAATGGTCGCTTTGCCACAAGTACTATGTCAACTACATGATCATGCAAAGCAATATGACAATGATGAAGCGTGTCATAGTAAACGGAACGGTGGAAAGTTGCATGGCAGTTGCATGGCAATATATCTCAGAATGGCTATGGAAATGCCATAATACGTAGGTATGGTGGCTGTTTTGAGGAAGATATATGGTGGGTGTATGGTACAGGCGAAAGTTGTGCGGTACTAGAGAGGCTAGCAATGGTGGAATGGTGAGAGTGTGTATAATCCATGGACTCAACACTAGTCCTAAAGAACTCACATACTTATTGCAAAAATCTATTAGTAATCGAAACAAAGTACTACACGCATGCTCCTAGGGGGATAGATTTGTAGGAAAAGACCATCGAGCGTCCCCGACCACCACTCATAAGGAAGACAATCAAAAAATACCTCATACCCCAACTTTGTTACATAACAGTTCGCCATACGTGCATGCTACTGGAATTAAAAACCTTAACACAAGTATTTATCCATTTCACAATTACTCACTAGCATTACTCTAATATTATCACCCTGATATCTCAAAACAATCATAAGGAATCAAACATCTGATAGTATTCAATGCACTTTATATGAATGTTTTTATTATATCTATCGCGGGAAACCACGATCACCTTTGGGACTGAGAGCCCCTTTCTAGTTTGGTGGGGGGGACACGGGCAGTTTTACCAAGGTTTTGGGCCGCTGTTGGTGTCAAAACCGGCCGATCTTGGGTAGGGAGTCCTGTCGGAGTGAATGACCACGGGTAGCCTAGCTGGCTCCACCTGGCCCTTCTGAAAAAATTACGAGCCGATCCGGCCCTCAAGAATCCAAGACGTGGGGCCGCCTTCCCCATGCCGGCTGTCTCCCAGGCAGACTACCGGAGGGCGGCCCGACTTTAGCCCTCATGGAGAAAGCCGTGGGAGGGCCGGCTCCAAGAAGTTGGCCGCGAGAAGGCCGACTCCAAGAAGCCGGCTCCCACAAAGCGGTCAAGATCATACCCTCAAAGTCTGCATCCATGTAACAGCGATGTGACGGGGCATGGCTATAGTAAAGCCTGCCACCCCCGAATCCCGTAGCACGCCTGGCACAGTGCGCCATACGGGTGGCCATGACCCGTTCGGCGTGGCACTGTTGCCATGTTGACCCTGATGTCATCCACGACGGGCTGCCAACGCGGCCCACGGGCGGTGGGCCCCTTCGGGCAAAGAGACACCCGAAGGCGGCCCGGCCTCCCCCAGTCGGCCCAAGACAGAGCCGACTCCCCACAGCCGGCCTGCCACCTCCCTCGAAGGAGACGCCCCATTAAGGAGACAAGACGCGGTGAGGCTAGAGCGATCGCCCGCCGGGCGGCGGCGCTGTAGCCACGCTCACCCCAGTGAAGTCCTCGTCACCAGGTCGAGGCAACAGTAACCAGCCACCAACAAGGCCCTGGACGGTGGGACCTACCTATCGACCAAGGAGCCGGCAGCCAGCGGGACCCACCAGCCAGCGGACCCCAGCAGCCGGCGCAGAAGTCGGCGAGCGTAGACATAGACGGCTGGGTCCCACGCCCAGCCGGATTACCATTGTACCCCCGGGGGGTAGGCCTATATAAACCCCCCAGGGTACCCATGCAAAGGGTTGATCCCTGCTAGTTTTAGACACCACATAGGGAGGAGAAGAGAGCGAGCCGTGCCCTTCTTCCTCCTCTCGCTAAACAGCTCAAGGAGCATCGTGTAGCTACTTGTTCATCTAGTGATCATGCGGAGACCCCGCAGAGCAGCAGTAGGGGTGTTATCTCCACGGAGAGCCCCGAAGCTGGATAAGATTCGCCGGCTTGCATGTCTTTGCCTCATCCCGTTTCCAGGCACCAGCGACGTCTTACTGGCTCCCACAATGATAAGCCACCCGTTGGCATATGTCGCACCTACCACCCGACATTTGGCGCCCACCATGGGGCCAGGTGCACCGTCCTCCGGAGACCTGTTCTGGACGGGAACCCTCTTCCTCCCAAGCGAGCATAGCTAGCCCGGCATGCCCGATGGCGCTTGCCACGACGCGCTGCAAGGCGTCACCAACGTCTGCGCAGCGAGCGGCCTCGCCGATCTCCTTGACAAGACCCTCATCTCTGATGAGCTCGCCTCTGACGCGAACACCAACCACCTCGTCAACCTCCTCGGCCAGCTCCACGTCTCCGGCGAGCCTGCTGTGGACTTGGAGTCTGTCGGCTCCACCGATCCGACGCCTGTCGACTCCGACACGGCCTCGCTCGACACTTTCCCCACCGACGTCACGATTTACAACGACCCGCTCCCTGGGGCCGATGGCTGTGACGCTGTCACCACCGAGGTGATGGTCATCGGCCACGGCGGCGCTTCTGACGAGAGCGCCCATGACGCCCCGCACGCGGAGGTCAATGAATTATCCATCCCCCTCTCGACCGATGCTGACGCTGAAGCACTGGAGGCTCGCGGCCTCGCCCTCCTCGTGGAGGGCCGGAAGTTAGCTTCCATGAGACGCCTCACTAAAGCCCACCAACGCGAAGCCCACCGCACCGCCTTTGGCACGCTGCCCCCAGGCGGGACCAGCCGGGCCGGCGTTGCAAGACAGCGCGGCGTTGTCGTTGCCCAGTCTACGCCACTCCACTCAAGAATCTGCGTGCCGCCCAGGCGGACGTAGAGGAGCTAGATGGATTGGGGGCCGAAGAACTCCCCCACATGACCCGACGCATCCAGCAGCTAATCGATGCAGCCGCGCAGCGGCACGAAGCCGACGCCCGCGCAGAAAGCCCTCCCCCGCGCTGAGATCATGGCGCGACGTCCCGGACGCCGACTACGGGTAAAACCCGCGCGTGGCGCGAGAAAGAGCCGGCTGCCAGCCGAAGCCGAACCCGAATCTCCATCGAGCGAGACGCAGAAGGCCACCCCCGGGCCGTGGAGTAGCGGGGCAACCCGCCTCCGCCTCGGCCCCGTGGGGAGAGGTGTCCCACCCCACCGCCTGTTGCGCATCCGACTCTCAGCGGCCAGCTAGGTCGCCGCGAAGGAGTCGGCGAGAACGACGCCCGCCATCGGATCGACCGCCTAGCGCGATCCCTGGCGCTGGAAGAAGAATATGATGTCGGCCCGCCTTGCTTCGGCCCCCGCATCCGCGACGAGCTTTTCCCTAAAGGGTTCTCGCTCCCAAGAGACACGCCCAAGTACAATGGCTCTGTGAAGCCGGAAGATTGGTTGATTGACTACTCCATGGCGGTTAGCATAGCAAACGGCAATAGGAGCGTTTCCGTGAAGTACGTGCTCCTCATGCTGCAAGGCACAGCGCGGACCTGGCTCAACAGCCTCAAGCCATACAGCATCAACAGCTGGCTAGACTACAAAGAAGCCTTCGTCCGCAACTTCACCAGCACCTACAAGTGAGCTCCCAAGCCCAGACAGCTCTCCTTGTGTGTACAAGGCCCCGCCGAGTCCACTCGCGACTACCTCACGCGTTGGGCCGAGCTCCGCAACTCTTGCGAAGGGGTGCATGAGGTGCCAGCCATAGATACTTCACTGTCAGGTGCCGAGAAGGCACCCTCCTCAAGCACAAGCTCCTCTGCGACGAGCCGACTACCCTCGACGAGCTTCTGGTCATAGTGGACAAGTACGCCACCGCCGACTCCTCAATGAAGACCGAACTCCGGGTAGACACGTCCGGGAAGGTACTCAACCCGACGCCCAAGACGCCGGTTGGGGACTCCGGCCGACGCCCACACCAGAACGACCACAAGCGCAAGGGCCCCGTGCCGCCTTCCGCCAGTCGGAGGTGGCCACAATCGAAGACGAGCGGCCCGAAGGGCGGCCCACGCCCAAGAAACCCAAGGGCGGCAAGCCGGCTTGGCAACCGGCCTTCTCCTACGAGCAAAGTCTCGACGCCCCATGCAAGTTCCACAGCAGCGCGAAGCCGTCCAACCACATGACCCGGAAGTGCCACTGGCTCACCCGAATCTCCAAAGGCGAAGGGCTCGCGCCGCCTCCGCCTGCCGGTCCGCCGCCTCCGGCTCCGTAGCCGCCGACCGCTCGGCCTGCAGTTGGAGCCGTCCACGATGAGTTCCCCGACGAGCATGCCGCCTATGTCATCTTTACAAGCCAGCCCGAAGACCGGCGCAGCAAACGCCGAGAGCAGCAGGAAGTCAGCATGGTCGCTGCCAACCCCGCCGAGCACATGCACTGGTCAGAAAAACCTATCAGCTGGAGCCGTGCCGACCACCCAGAGGTGATGCCATCTCCCGGCTCTTATGCGTTGGTTTTGGATGCCACCCTTGCAACGGATAGACGCGCCGCCCGTTTCTCCCGCATGCTGATAGACGGCGGGAGCAGCATCAACATCCTGTACCGTGACACCCTGGAGAAGCTGAACGTCAAGACGAAGCAACTCATGCCTACTCGGACTGTGTTCCATGGCATTGTACCCGGCCTGTCCTGCGCCCCCATTGGCAAGATCAAGATTGATGTACTCTTTGGGGACAAGGAGCATTTCCGCCGAGAAGCGATCTGGTTTGAAGTGGTGGACCTGGAGAGCCCCTACCATGCATTGCTTGGCCGACCTGCCTTGGCCAGGTTCATGGCAGTTCCCCACTATGCTTACCTCAAGATGAAGATGCCGAGCACCAAGGGTGTCATCACCATAGCCGGCGATTACAAGAAGTCCTCCGAGTTCGTAGCAGCCAGCAGCCGGCTGGCCGAGTCCCTTGTGATTGCCGAAGAAAAGAGGATGTTGGACCGGGTCGTGGCCATGGCCGGCAAATAGTCGGCCTTGTCCCCCGATCCCAAGGAGTATGATGCCCAAGGATCTTTCCAGCCGGCCAAGGAGACAAAGAAGATACCTCTTGACCCCGAGCACCCAGAGAGGTTTGCCATCATCGGGGCAAACCTAAACAACAAATAGGAAGGCGAGCTCGCCGATTTCCTCCGTGAGAATCGGGACATCTTTGCATGGTCCCCCAAGGACATGCCGTGTGTTCCGAAGAAATTCGCCGAGCACAAGTTACACGTCTGAGAAGACGCAAAACCAGTCAAACAACCCCTCCACCAACTGTCGGAGGAGAAAAGTAGGATTGTGGGAGAGGAGACAGCCCGGCTTCTGGCAGCCGGCTTCATTATGGAGGTTTTCTTTCCAGAGTGGCTCGCCAACCCGGTCCTCGTGCTAAAGAAGAACAACAAGTGGCGCATGTGCATAGACTACACGAGCCTCAACAAAGCCTGCCCCAAAGATCCCTTTGCCCTGCCAAGGATTGATCAAGTGATAGACTCCACGGCCGGATGCGAGCTGTTGAGTTTCTTGGATGCTTACTCAGGATACCACCAGATAAAGTTAGATCCGGCAGACCGCCTGAAGACCGCCTTCATCACGCCATTCGGAGCCTTCTGCTACCTGACTATGACATTCGGCTTAAGAAATGCTGGTGCCACTTTTCAGCGTTACATGCAGAAGTGCCTCCTCAAGCAGCTCGGCAGAAATGCCCACGTCTACGTAGACGACATTGCGGTGAAGACGGAGAAGCGTGGCACCTTGCTGGAAGACCTCAAGGAAACATTTGAGAACCTGCACCGATTCCAAATCAAGCTCAACCCCGAGAAATGCGTGTTCGGAGTGCCAGCCGGCAAGTTCCTAGGCTTCCTGGTCTCCGAACGCGGCATCGAATGCAACCCAGTAAAGATCAAGGCCATTGAGAGAATGGCGATTCCCACCAAACTTCGAGATGTCCAGAAATTCACCGGATGCTTGGCCTCCCTGAACCGCTTCATCAGCCAGCTCGGAGAGAAAGCTCTCCCCCTCTACTGCCTCATGAAGAAGACGACTCACTTCGAGTGCAATGACCAAGCCGACCGAGCTTTTCACGAGCTGAAGAAGATGCTGGCCACGCCGCTTGTCCTGGCGGCACCGACTGAGAAAGAGCCCATGCTCCTCTACATTGCCGCAACCAGCCGAGTGGTCTGCACCGTCATCGTAGTCCAACGCCCAGAAGAGGGCCGAGCCCAGCCGGTCAAGAGGCCGGTGTACTATTTGAGCGAGGTGATGTCTACCTCACAGCAGAACTACCCGCACTACCAAAAGATGTGCTATGACGTGTACTTCACCGCCAAGAAGCTGAAGCCCTATTTCCAAGAACATCCCATCACGGTCGTATGCATCACCACGCTGGCCGAGATCATAAGCAGCAGGGATGCATCCGGCCAGGTGGCGAAATGGGCCATCGAGCTGGCCCCCTACACGATCTTCTACCAGCCTCGCACCGCCATCAAGTCCCAAGCATTGGCCGACTTCCTCGTCGACTGGGCCGAGACCCAGTACCTGCCGCCAGCTCCCGACTCCACTCATTGGCGCATGCACTTCGATGGGTCCAAGATGCGCACTGGCTTGGGAGCCGGTGTCATCCTCACCTCTCCCAAAGGCGACAAGCTCAGATACACGCTGCAAATTCACTTTGCCGCCTCCAACAACGTGGCCGAGTATGAGGCGCTCATACATGGGTTCCAGCTTGCCAAAGAACTCGGCATTCGCCGGATCCTATGTTATGGCGACTCGGACTTAGTGGTCCAGCAATCATCCGGCGACTGGGATGCCAAGGACACAAATATGGCAAGCTACCGCTTCCTCATTCAGCAGATCAGTGGGTATTTTGAAGGATGTGAGTTCCTCCACGTACCGCGAGCCGACAACGAGCCAGCTGATGCCCTGGCTCGAATAGGCTCCACTCGGCAAGCAATACCAACCGGTGTCTCTCTACAACGCCTCTTCAAGCCGTCTATCAAGCCGTCTCCAGAGTCCGATTCCATCTTCGTGCCGCCTGACCCCGATGCAGCCGGGTCCAGCTCGTAGAACCAAGCGGGTGACCCGGGGACTTCGATAGTCGGCCCGGGGACACCAGTAGGCGGCTCGGGGACTTCCGTAGTTAGGCCCGACCCTGGGACTGCCACACCCGGCTCAGGGACTGCGGTAGTCGGCCCGGAGACTGCACCAACACAACAGGCGGCGGCCGACTCCAGCATTTCACCACCCAGCCCGCCCGCCCTGGTCGCAGTAGCTGTGTTGGCAATAGAAGAAGTCGCAGCTCCATCATGGGCTCAATCCATCCTCAACTTCCTAATAAACCAAGACCTGCCGGCTGACGAAACGAAGGCAAGACAAGTCCAACGCCGAGCCGGAGCATACACAATCGTCAACAGAGAGCTCGTCAAGCGCAGTGTCACTGGAGTCCTCCAGCGATGCGTCGAGCAAGAGAAGGGCATTGAAATCCTCAGAGACATCCACCAAGGAGAATGCGGCCACCATACGGCCTCAAGATCACTCATCGCCAAATCTTTCTGCCATGGTTTCTTTTGGCCGACTGCTTTGGATGACGCCAAGAAGTTAGTTAAACATTGCAAAGGGTGCCAACTCTTTAGCTCTAAGAAACACATGCCGGCTTCGGCACTCAAGACCATTCCCCTCACTTGGCCCTTCGCCGTTTGGGGACTGGACATGGTGGGCCCATTCAAGACGGCGCGCGGCGGCATGACACATCTGCTTGTCGTTGTGGACAAATTCACCAAATGGATTGAGGCAAAGCCAATCAAGAAGTTGAATGGGCCGACTGCCGTGACATTTATCGCAGATATAACAAATCGGTACGGCGTGCCACACAGCATCATCACCGACAATGGCACGAATTTCGCCAAGGGAGCCTTGGCATGTTTCTGCGCGACGCAGGGCATCCGGTTGGACTTAGCGTCCATTGCCCACCCGCAGTCAAACGGCCAGGTCGAGCGAGCCAACAGCCTCATCCTTGCTGGCATCAAGCCCCGACTGGTCATACCACTGGAGTATTCGGCCGGCTGTTGGCTCGATGAACTGTCGGCCGTCCTCCGGAGTCTGCGCACTACCCCAAACAAATCAACCGGCTTCACTCCTTTCTTCCTCGTGTATGGTGCCGAGGCGGTCATCCCAACTCGCCTCGGGTAACCATGTACACGGAGGTGGAGGCCAAGGAAGCACGAGAAGACAGCGTCGACCTGCTGGAAGAAGGCCGACTGTTAGCCCTCAGCCGGTCTGCCATCTATCAGCAGAGCCTGCACCGCTACCACAGCCGGAAGGTCAAGCCAAGATCCTTACAAGAGGGTGATCTTGTGCTCCGGCTGATCTAGCGAACAGCCGGCCAGCACAAGCTCTCGGCCCCTTGGGAGGGCCCCTTCGTCATCAGCAGAGCTTTAGGCAACGACTACTACTACCTGATCGACGCGCAGAAGCCAAAGGCACGCAAGAGAGATGATTCCGGCAAGGAGTCGGAACGACCATGGAACGCCAACCTCCTCCGAAGATTTTACAGTTGAAATGCAGTATGTATCACGCTAACTTTTGTACTAAGTACGAGACAATAGGCCCCCCGAGGAGAGCTCGGGGACTGCCATCTTTTATCTATAAATGAAGAATATTATGCTTATGACCTTGTCATTACATTCACTTTTTTCGTCCGGCACCGGGTTCGACTAGTCGGCCCGGGGACTGGCCGCCTGGAGTTATATTAGAAGTCCTACCCGCGGTCAGACAAGTAGTGTGCCGGCACCCAAGCCTTCTCTCGCCAAAAGTTGCAGTTCAAAGAACCGGATGTCCGGCTGGCAAGAGTTAAAGGCAGGAAAGGACGCCCACACGAAAAACGGCAAGGGACTAACGGACTAATATAACAAAAGCCGGTTTTTCTCCCACCACCAACCGACTACCAGAGTAGCCGGCCGGCCGGCTTCCATTCACCTCGCTTCAATCTAAGAAAGCTCGAGTACTTGCCTTCCCAAAAGGGGAAGGCGGCAAAGGAAACAGCCTGAGGATAAAAAGCATACGCGGATGGAAACGAAACACGCACACAATCATATTTACATAAAAGACCTTCAAAAGGCCAGCATTCAACATAGTTCGAATACACCCCCATTGGGTGGAACTGCGCAAGTTTAATAAAAATTGTTTAAAGGGTAACAAGCAGGAAAAGCAAGGATGGCAGATTAAGCCAAGGGAGTGACTGGCGAGTCGGGCAGGTCGGTGGAGACGGCAGTGCCGGCTGGAGGAGTGGCCGGATGGCGAACCTCGGCATGATCACCGCCTCCCGCAGAGGGCGCGCTAGCATGCGCCTCGTTGCTGGAAGCACGATCAGGCTGAGGCTGGTTGGCCGCTTCACCGGCCGGCTCAACTTCTTCGCCTTCCTCTCCTTCGTCGTCTTCGCCTTCATCGCTGGAGGCGATCTCCTCTGCCGAGTCCTCACCCGCTGCCGGGTCCAGCCCGAACCACTCCTCCGGCTGGGCAACACCGTCGTCATTTATTTCAGGAGCGAAGACGCTGATGTTAGTGCACTCGGCGATGGTCGAGGCACGCTGAGCGATAGCCGGCCGCACCTCCTCCATCTCCTCGTCGTCCTCCAGCCGCCAGGTGCGCAGTTGGTCCAGGCTCAGCCCCAGATACCAGGCTCGAACAAACTCCAGCGCCGCCCAGCTCCAAGTCGGGCTGCCGATACCTTCCAGGCCTCGAAGCGGCCAACCGCAACCTCCAGCCAGTCGGCAGTTCGACTCGGGGTGCGGGGAATCGTCTCGCCTGGCCAGAGGGCGGCCGACACCTGCGCCCCGGCGCGCTGGAGGCGGCGCAACATACAGTGAGCCGGCTGCAGCCGGGCTTGGACCGCCAAGAGTTGCTCCTCAAGCGTCTGCCTCGCGTCCGGCACGATTTCAGCTCCCGCCTGCCGGCGCGCCTTGCGGTGGGCCTCGATGGTTTGGGTGGCGAAGACGGAGTAGCCGGGAAAGTAGTCTGCACAGAGAACAAAAAGCAGCACAAGTCAGAACACAAATCAGGGATCAAGGGGCAAGCAAGGAGTGAAGAAGGCGGCTTACCATCGATCAGATCCTCGATACGACCGAAGCCCTCGCTCAGCGCTTGCTTTGCCTCAGCCCAGCCCGCCGCTTCGGTCTCGAACTCGGACTTCAGGGCGTCCTTGCTGTCTTGCGCCTTCTTTAGGGGCACCTTGTGGCTCTCCTCCTGGTCGGCCAACTTCTTGGCCAGACGGTCAAGCTGCAGGACCAAGGCGTTGTACTCGGCTTCCTTGGCGCGAAGGGCGGCCTGGGCCACGCTGAGCTGCCCCCTCAAGTCGGCATTGGCTCCTGCAAGCATGAAGACAAAGGAAAAATCAATAAGGAAGAAGTCATCAAGGAAGATCCGACCCGACTGCTTAGCAGTTCGCCCGAATCTCGGGGACTACACCCAGTGGGTGCGCTGACGCGCCCCCACAGGAGATGAACGAAACAAAGCACGCACTCCGGCTGCTGGTCAGGTCCTCGGTTCTCCGTCCCAGCTCCTGAGCCTGGGAGTTGAAGGCGGCAGCGCGGAGGTTATGATACTCCTGGAAGATTAGACAGGAGGCGAGGATAAGATAGTTGTCAGGACCTAGTAAAGTTCCAAGCCGCCTGCGTAGCAGCCGACTCGGAACTCGGGGACTACACCAAGTGGGTGCGCTGACGCGCCCCCACGGAAGAAATCAAAAGAGCAAAATAACCAAGGCCAGAAGGCTCACCTGGATGACGGCCCGCATCGCGAGGAACTCTTGGGTGTATCGCTGCAGCGAGGCGGCCTGGGCTTGAAGCCGGTTCCGAACCTCCTGAGCCGCCGCATTCAGCTCGCCCGTCCCCCTGCTGGGAGTTCACTCGGACGTGCTAACGTTGGCCACCTCCAGGGCCTCCGCCGTCTGGCTGGCGCCCGCAGCTCGGTGCGGCTTCGGCGCGGAGGTGCCTCCCCCTGCGCGCCGACGCATTGTCGGCTGCACCTCGAGGCCGGCCCCTGCCTCCGGCTCGCCCCCGGCCAGCTGCTCTGGCGCCGCGGCTGATTGGCCACTTCGGCCCGCTCCAGTCGGCGCCGTCTGCGGTGCCCCCTACACAAAGACCACATGGTCCTCCCTCCTCTCCATCACCGGCGGGTCTTGGTTGACCTCCTCCGACGAGGGCACGGGGATGTCGGGGGCCACGGCGCGGAGGGGAACGACGAGCAGCGGAGGCTGGTTGTGCGAGGCCTCCGCCTCCGTCTCCGCGGCTGCCGCCTCCGCCTCCGTCTCCGCGGCTGCCGCCTCCGCTCGGGCCTTGGCCGCCGCGTCGGCCTGCTCCTTCGCCACCTGGGCGGTCCTTCGCTCCGCCGCCTCTCGCTCCTCCCGCACCTCCCGTGCGTTCCGCTTCGTGGCCTTCCTAAAGTCAGCGCGGGGATCCATGCGATGGGAGCCTGAGGACCCTCCAGTCAGCCCGACTACGGAGCCGCCAGGACCTCGCTCAAGGGAAAGCGGTGCCCTGCCCAGCGAGCAAAGAAAGGTTTAGAAGAGGTTCAATCGAAGAGGACAACAAAAAAATTATATATGTACAAGACGTTTGACGACTTACGCCGAGATCGCCTGCGGCTGCTTCACCGCCTTGCGGAACCGGGCCGCCTTCGTGGCCAACTCATCCCGCTTGGTCGCCGCCGTGGAAGCCTTGGATTTCTTCGGCCGGTTGCCAAAGAAGGTCGACGCAGCCCGACTCTTCTGCGCGCCGCCAAGGGCAGCCGGTGCGGCAGACGGGCCCGCGCCTTGATGATCAAGCGCCGGCTGGCAGTGCGGGGCGGCTTCGACCTCGTCGTCGTCCGGCCAGTCCTCGAAGCTGGCCCCGAGCCCCGCGCCTCCTACCTCTTCGCCTTCCCCCATGATGGCATCTTCCATGGCGGCCGCTCCCAGGTCCGGATCATCGGCGTCGTCCACCGTGCGGTCGGGGAGGAGCTGGCGCTCTACCCCTGCGTCCCCGACCGTCGGCGGAAGAAGAGAGTTCTGCTAAGGGCAAACCAACTGGTCAGAGGTCGGCCATCATGAGGCCGGCTACAAAAAGGAAGAAAAGAAGAAAAACTTACGGCAGGCGGAGGGTTGGCGCGAGAATACGGCCCCTTGCCGTATCGCCAATCCTCGGCGAGCTTGCAGTTGGAGATGTAGTTCACCATGTAAGACACCTCTACATGAGGCATCTCCCTGGTGCTTAGCCGGCACGGGTCGAAGCGGCCACTCATCTGGCAAATCATGTGAGGCCGGCCTTGGAGCGGAAGTACTCGGCGCTCCACGAAGGCGGCCACCAAGTCGGCTCCGGTCAGGCCCTCCCACTGGATCATCACCCGGAGCTGGGAGACGGCTACGTTCCCGGCCTGGGACAACGACCTGGCCCGGTAGCTCCACAAAGGTTGCCTCCCAGCCGGCAGGCCAGCTACGTAAGCTGGCAGGTTGACGTAGTCGCCTTGCTGGGCGACATTCTTCACGTAAAAGTAGGACTTCTACCAGAGCTTCACCGACTGGATCAGCGGGATGGGCGGGAACAGATTGTTCTTGCCCGTCCGCCTCATGGCAACGAAGGCTCCACAGGGGGCGGGCACGCCCGCGACGACGGTGCCGAGCTTGCTCTAGAAGAATTCCCCCCAGAGCTCCAGAGTGGGGAGAACCCCAAGAAAGCCCTCGCACAGGGTGACAAAAGCCGACAGCAGCATCACCGCGTTGGGCGTGAGGTGATGCGGCTGGAGGTGGTAGAATTCAAGGAAAGCTCGAAGGAATCCGCTCGTCGGGAGGCCGAAGCCGCGCAGGCAGTGCGAGCGGAAGATCACCCGCTCGCCCTCCTCCGGTGCCGGCGAAATTTCCCTCGCCGGCGCTTGACGAACCCGCACGAAGTTCTCGCCCGGCAGGCGCCGCGTCCGGCGGAGGAACTCGACGTGGTCCTCGTGGACGTTGGAGCCATCCCACGAGCTCGACAATGCCATGGGGGCGACGCAGCAAGGAGCAAGATGATGCAACAGCGGAGACGCGCACGACTCCGCTACGGCGGGACCAAAGGAACTCAGAGGTCCGACGGTGGAACGGTGCGGCAATGAGTTGCTGCAGTGGCGAAGGGAAAAAGAAGAAGGAAGGCGAGAATGGGTGGAGCGAGGGAGAACGTGTGAGCCTCTGCCGCTCCCCCTCCTCCCATTACTTATAGACCCGCACGGCGGAGCCGAGGAGGCACGGCGTGGGGGAACGTGGGATCAACTGCGCCCACTCCCCCACGTCCCGCGATTATTGCGCCCTGATGGCGTAATAAAACCGCCGCGGGAAGGCGAGCGGTCCGTGTGGGCCGCAGAAGATCCACGCTCGGGCCGAGGCCTAGGAGTGGCAGGCCCGGGCCTGCGGCGGCGTCCCGTCGCGCGCGTGCGTTGGCAGGATTTCCTTGCCACGTGGTCCGCGGATGGCGTGCGGTCAGCTCGCAGGATGACCCGCGTTCCCGCCTACGAGAAACGGAGCTTTCCGAAGACGGCGTGGACAAGCAAAGCCGGCCCCTCAGGATAGGAAGCTGACCAAGCTTCTCGTCCCTTTCTCAGCCTCGAAGCTCGATCAGCTTCGGGGACTACTGTCGGAGTAAATGACCACGGGTAGCCTAGCTGGCTCCCCCTGGCCCTTCTGAAAAAATTACGAGCCAATTCGGCCCTCAAGAATCCAAGACGTGGGGCCGCCTTCCCCATGTCGGCTGTCTCCCAGGCCGACTATCGGAGGGCGGCCCGACTTTAGCCCTCATGGAGAAAGTCGTGGGAGGGCCGGCTCCAAGAAGCTGGCCGCTAGAAGGCCGACTCCAAGAAGCCGGCTCCCACAAAGCGGTCAAGATCGTACCCTTGAAGTCTGCATCCATGTAACGGCGATGTTACGGGGCGTGGCTACAGTAAAGCCTGCCACCCCCGAATCCCGGAGCACGCCTGGCACAGTGCGCCATACGGGTGGCCATGACCCGTCCTGCGCGGCACTGTTGCCATGTTGACCCTGATGTCAACCACGATGGGCTGCCAGCGCGGCCCACGGGCGGTGGGCCCCTTCGGGCAGAGACACCCAAAGGCGGCCCGGCCTCCCCCAGTCGGCCCAAGACATAGCCAGCTCCCCACAGCCGGCCTGCCACCTCCCTCGAAGGAGACGCCCCATTAAGGAGACAAGACGCGGTGAGGCTACAGCGATTGCCCGCCGGGCGGCGGCGCTGTAGCCACGCTCACCCCAGCGAAGCCCTCGTCACCAGGTCGAGGCAACAGTAACCAGCCACCGACAAGGCCCTGGACAGTGGGGCCTGCCTGTCGACCAAGGAGCCGGCAGCCGGCGGGCCCCAGCAGCCGGCGCAGAAGCCGGCGAGCATAGACACAGACGGCTGGGCCCCATGCCCAGCTAGATTACCATTGTACCCCCGGGGGGTAGGCCTATATAAACCCCCCAGGGCACCCATGCAAAGGGTTGATCCCTGCTAGTTTTAGACACCACATAGGGAGGAGAAGAGAGCGAGCCGTGCCCTTCTTCCTCCTCTCGCCAAATAGCTCAAGGAGCATCGTATAGCTACTTGTTCATCTAGTGATCATGCAGAGACCCCGCAGAGCAGCAGTAGGGGTGTTATCTCCACGGAGAGCCCCGAAGCTGGGTAAGATTCGCCGGCGTGCATGTCTTCACCTCATCCCGTTTCCAGGCACCGGCGACGTCTTACTGGCTCCCACAATGATAAGCCACCCATTGGCATATGTCGCACCTACCACCCGACAAGTCCCGAACTGTACATTTGAGGATTGAAGGAAACAGGAGGTAAGGGTGACACGATGTTTACCTAGGTTCTGGCCCTCTTGACGAAGGTAAAACCGTACGTCCTGCTTGATTGTATTTGAAGAGTATAGGGGTTAGAAGAGTCGATCTACCTCAAGATCGTAATGGCTAAACCATAGATGTCTACCCTATAAGATTATGATGATCTGTACGGACTAAACCCTCCGGTGTATATAGACACCGGAGGGGCCTAGGGTTGTACAGAGTCGGTTTAAAGAGAAAGGAAACTACACATCTGGACGCCAAGCTTAGCATCCATGCAAAGGATAGTCCCATTCGGAAACGGGGGAAGGCTTTCTATCTTGTAGCTTCATGGTCCATCAGTTTGGCCCATGTCACATAGCCCAGACGCTCGGGGACCCCATAATCCAAGACTCCCTCAGTAGCCCCTGAACCAGGCTTCAATGACGATGTGTCCGGCGCGCAGATCGTCTTCGGCATTGCAAGGCGGTTCCTCCTCTGAATACACCAAAGCAGTCTTCTGAACAAGAGAATTGAATCCGGCTCTGTATAATAGGCTCTGTATAATAGTTACAACCCCCAGCCACAGAGGCAAAATACATAAACAAAATAAGTCATGTCCACTGACAGCTTTTTCGGTGAGACGTTACATCTGGCCCTATTATTATTTTGAACCGTTTTTTGGCCTCCCGCTTCACGTTTCAAGGAGTCACTGGTAGAAAAAGGGCCTGTTGTCCCGGTTCGTAAGGGCCTTTAGTCCCGGTTCCTGAACCGGGACTAAAGGGTCGGTACTAATGCCCTGACCTTTTAGTCCCGGTTCAAACCAGAACCGGGACTAAAGGCCCTCCACGTGGCCGGTCCACCTTTAGTCCCGGTTGGTAACACCAACCGGTACTAAAGCAAATTTTCTGATTTTTTTTTTGAATTTTTTTTGATTTTTTTTGTTTTCAAATTTCTGAATTATTTTAATCTCTAATCTCTAATCACCCCTCATCACTTCTCAATTTAATCTCTAATCACCCCTCATCATTCCAAATCATCTAACTTCCCGGACGGTCACCCATCCTCCCACTCCCCCAGCCTGAGCACGCTTAACTTCCGGATCCTATTCTCCCTCGTTTCCAAGTGTGCACTCGTTGTTTTCCTGACAATAGTAAGATGTCAATCCTATTAACCCTCAGGAGTTTAGCTTGAGCATGAAGTCACACATTTCACTGTTTGAGTTTGAAACTATTGTTCTAAAAAACAATAACTTTTTAGTAACACTAATATTTCTTGAATAAGTAGTTTGACCATTGTTTGACCACAATTTGACCATAGTTTGACCAGATTTGACCAAAATTCAAAAAACTAAAATAATTATTTAATAACACTAATATTCTTGAATAATTATTTAGTAACACTAATACTTCTTGAATAAGTAGTTTGACCAGATTTAATGAAAATTTAAAAAAAACTGAAATTTGAGCATAACTTTTTTTCCTTTTGGAATTTGAGGATTCTACAGATTTGCAAAAAGGCCAAAGGCCGTCTCCATCGGATGTAACTTTTTGAGTAGATGATTTTTCATATAAAAAACTTTTTAATCCGAGTTCGTATGCAAAAGTTATGCCCATTTTACAAATTCCAGAGAGATTTTGTAAATAAAGTCAAAATTCATATTTGTAAATTTTCCCAACAACTAGACCACATATCACATGGGAAACTTATTTTATTTTATTTTTTTGACATTTCCATCATTTTCTTTTGTTTTTTCTAAAACTGAAAAGGCGGTCCAGGGGGGGAGAGTTTGAAAATGGGACCTTTAGTACCGGTTCGTGCCATGAACCGGTACTAATGCCTGAAAGCCCATTAGTCCCGGTTGGTGGCACCAACCGGGACTAAAGGTCTAACCTTTAGTACCGGTTGGTGCCACCAACCGGGACTAATGGGCATCGCACCCTTTAGTCCCAGTTCGTGGCACGAACCGGGACCAAAGGGCCTAGGTGAACTGGGACTAATGCCTTAGCCGCACGAACCGGGATAAATGCACCCATTGGTCCCGGTTCTGGACTGAACCGGGACTAATGGGCTTACCCGGCCTGGACCAAAGCCCCCTTTTCTACTAGTGAGTGGCTGAGGAGTCCTGGACTTAGGGGTCCTCGGGCGTCCGGCCTATTAGCCATGGGCCAAACTGATGGGCTGTGAAGATACGAAGACCGAAGACTGCACCCGAGTCCGGATGGGACTCTCCTTGGCGTGGAAGGCAAGTTTGACGAGCGGGTATGTAGATTCCCTTGTTTGTAACCGACCTTGTGTAACCCTAGATCCTCCCAGTGTCTATATAAACCGGAGGACTTAGTCCAGATAGGACACTCATCATCATAGCCATCCAAGCTAGACCTCTAGGGTTTAGCCATTATGATCTAGAGGTACATCAACTCTTGTAATACTCATACTCATTAATATCAATCAAGTAGGACGTAGGGTATTACCTTCATAGAGAGGGCCCGGACCTGGGTAAATATCATGCCCCTTGTCTCTTGTTACCATCGACCTTAGACGCACTGTTCGGGACCCCCTACCCGAGATCCACCGATTTTGACACAGACATTGGTGCTTTCATTGAGAGTTCCTCTGTGCTGTCGCTAAAAGGTTTGATGGCCCCTTAGATCGTCAATATTGATGCTGTCCAAGGAGAAACCTTCCTCCCCCGACAAATCTTCGTCTTCGGCGGCTTTGCACTGCGGGCCAACTCATTTGGCCATCTGGAGTAGATCGAAAGCTACACCCCTGGCCATCATGTCAGATTCTGGAGCTTGAACTATGTTGCGGACATCCGTGGAGACTTGATCTTCACTGAATTCAAGACCGCGGCAGCCGCTCCCGGTCACCCAGATGATCATGACCTAAATCTGTCATCTGGCTGCATCCAGGAGATTGCTCCTATAACCGCTCTTGTCCTAGATCCGGAGCAAGCCGCGCCATCCAAGGACGGGAGGATTGATCCCACTACGGAGGCCATAGATTCCACGGCATTGGAGCTGCACATAGACTCAACCTCTCATGATGTCTTGGTCACCGGAACTCCGGACTCTTCTCCGGCCGTAAGTTCCGAACCACGTGAACATGCGGACGCCGAGCTTGATCGTTTATCGATCTTCGAATTCAATGGCGCGGACATCTTCCACACTCGCCTTTGGGCGATGTGCTAAACTCGTTAAAGAACCTGTCCTTGACAAAGGACTCATAGCCGAACTATATCCGGCTCGAACTAGGGGCTGACGGTGGAGAATTTTGCTTCCCACCCGCCACCCACTTCATAGCCACGATCGAGGATTCGACCAATACACTTGATTGTGACTCTGAGAAGATTGACGGTATGGACGACGATGTCGAAGACAGCGAAGACCCCATAGATATAGCTAATGACCAAGATGAACGGGAAGATAGGCAGGTTAGCCCTGGTAAGCAGGCCAAGTATGAAGATTCAGAGGACAACAATTACCTTCCACTCTCTGAGGATGAGGTGAGCCTCGGCACCGAGGACTTTATCATGCCTGAGGAACCTCTTGAGCAGGAGCGCTTCATGCGCCAACTAATAGCCATTGCAAGGAGCCTGAAAAAGAAGCAGCAGCAACTTCAAGCCAACCAAGATCGGCTCAATGGTAGATGGACCAAAGTCCTAGCCGCCGAAGAATACGACCTTAGTGTCCCAGCCAAAAGCTACTCGAAGAGTATATTGCTACCCCGGGGCGACGACAGGGCGCTCGAGCCCGTGACATTATCGCACGGAACGTCAGGTCAACCACAACTTGGTCTGGGTAAAGCAGCAACACAAGCCGAACACCAGACCGCCCCACCTCACCGTAAAGGCAAGAAGAAAACAGCTCGGGGTTGTGCACACGACCATCACCAGGACACGGGTAGCAGAACAGGATACCCAAGAGCAACCTACGGATCGCGAGGACATACCTCGACACGCGACGACGGCCACCTATTCGGACATGACAAACCTAGCCACGCCCAGGCCGAAAACCGTAAATGGACTCCATCGGAGGTTCGTGGCAGTGTGGCCCAACATAGAGGTGCAGCGCACCCTCTTTGCTTCACAAACAAAGTAATGGAACATCAATTCCCATACAGGTTGAAACCTATGAATATTGAATCATACGATGGAACAACGGATCCCACGGTATGGATCAAAGAATTCCTCCTCCATATCAACATGGCCCATGGGGACGACCTTCATGCCGTCAAATACCTACCACTAAAGCTCAAAGGACCAGCTCAGTACTGGTTAAATAGTCTGCACAAAAATTCTATTGGCAGCTAGGAAGATTTGGCGGACGCCTTTCGCGAAACCTTCCAAGGAACATATGTCCGACCACCAGACGCCGATGACTTAAGTCACATTGTCCAGCAGCCCGGAGAGTCAGCCAAGCAGCTCTGGACTAGGTTCTTAGTTAAAAAGAACCAAATCGTCGACTGTCTGGATGCAGAAGCCCTTATGGCCTTTAAACACAGCGTCCGGGATGAATGGCTTGCACGCCACCTCAGTCAAGAAAGACCTAGATCCATGACAGCCCTTACCTCTCTAATTACCCGCTTTTGCATGGGAGAAGACAGCTGGTTCACTCGTAGATGCAATAGCGCCAGCGACTCGGCACTTCCGAAATCCGAGACGCCAAAGACAAACCACAACAAAGTAAATACAACAGTCGCAATGATAATGAAAGATCACGCGACACAGCGGTCAATGCCGGATTCAGCAATCCTAAGCCTGGTCAACGGAAAAAGCCGTTCAAGGCGAACAGAGACGGACCATCCAACCTAGACAGGATACTGGAGCAACCCTGCCAGATTCACGGCCACCCTAATAAACCAGCTAATCATACCAACAAAAACGGTTGGGTCCTCAAGCAGGCCGGCAAGCTCAACGCCGAACATAAGGGAAGGGGGCCGCCAGGCAATAGGGATGACGGAGCGGTTCACCAGCCAAGTGCCGAGGGTCAGAAGCAATTTCCCCTCGAAGATCGATCAATTCCAGAGCAGAAATAGCATTTCAGCTTCCGTTGCCCATCTCATGTACCCGTTAAAACTATACTGAGCATACATAACTACTCCCTTAAGATACCATGGGCGTTGGCGGAAGCATAATACGGACAAGTCTGTAAGCACTCCGGTAACATTTTTTATCTACTTTCCTTTTTGCTTTCTTCATTACCTCTTAAAAATAGGTGGCGCAAAGTAGAAACATCTAAAACTGACTCTATCGGTGTTCGGATCCGTACACTCACCTACGAGGCTACTTCCTTCAAGGATCCCCCTTGCCGAGGACAGGCGGCGCAGACGTGCGACAGGAGGTCCAAAATAACTTTTTGTACACCACACTCTTTTTGAGCCTGTAACATGCCTTTTTCCTCTGCCTTCGACCCAGGGCATATCAAATAGCCGGGGTCGTGGCCTTTTTATATATCAAGTAATCTTTGGCATATCGCACAGGTCCTAGTTCACATTACCAGTATTATTTATCTGCCTCTTTCCACAATTGAATACACCTCCTATGGTTGTTTCATAGATATACCCCGGCTTAAACATGCCAGGGGCTCGGTGCGGGAACAATTGAGTTGCCAACAAAGTCCGAACAGCTTTTGCAGCATACTTCGGCGTCGCGAGTTTGGCCTTTTATGCATTAGCTCCGAATCATGTCTTGGGTCAATAGTTGGGTTGCCCAGCTCCTGTGCTTGGTATCCGACGTTCCGCTCTATCGGCTAGGGTAGTAAAGGGAGAACTACTGCGATTGTGCTTCCGGTTCACCTGGCTCAGCACCTCAGTAAAGAAAGCCGACAACTAACTGTCATGATGCGGCAAGAGCTGGTCAACTAGTCGATGACTTATCGGAATCTCTAGCGATTCCTCCGTGTCACACGAAGGACCTCTTTTAGCTCAAATATGTACATGCATCATATCAATAAGCCGCATACATACCAGGGGCTATGTCGTAGACCCACCATAAAACTCCTATGGCTAAGTGAAAGTGTTAACGCCCTATAGTTTGGTTGCCTGGTTCGCCACATTGACACCTCCTTCACGGACCGAGACGTTGGGTCAAGAGTGATCAAATGCTTTTCCGAACACCCCCGTACTTCCCACGAGGGGGCTGAAGCCGATGACTAGAAAACTTTAAGATTATATTAAAACGGCCGCATAGGAGGAACACAAACTTTCGAGCAATATATCAAAACAGATTAACTATAAAATTGTTCCGTACAATTCTCATACACCTCACTCGAACATTATGTCTTTCGAGCACTGACCTTCTATCAAGCGGGCAGTCACTAGACGAACAGTTCGGGACCTCAGGAACGATGAAATCCTTGGTGCCGAGGCTCACCTCGTCCTTGGAAAGCGGAAGTAGTTATCGTCCTTCGAATATTCATGCGTGGCCTGTTTACCGGGGATAACCTGCCCACCCTCCCGTTCATCTTGTTCATTAACTGTATCGACGGGGTCTTCATTGTCTTCGGCACCTTCTGGAGTGTTGTCTTCGGCATTGCAAGGCGGGTTCCCCTTTCCAAACTCCTAGTTGATCTTCAGATGTGATGATTGTATCCGGTCTGGTATACATAACCGCAGAAGACATAATATTTTACGAGTTCAACCCATTGACCACTTTTTGGTAATATGACACTGCGCCTGCCCGCCCACTACTTGCGAACCGTTTTAGCCGGCCCATCGCCCCACGTCCCAAGACATGGCTTTATTGGCGCGTCTTATCCAAGAGGAGATCGTGCCTCCCTTTTTTAAGGGATTCCTGTCAACCCGGATGTGGGTAACCCAACCATCGCTTGGGTACAAATCCTTTGAAACAAGCAAGTTTTTGAGGCCCAAGGGGAGTCGTTTGACATTTGCAGCCTTTATATAGTGGTATAGACCCGTCTTTTTCTTCCACGCTTGCCTCTTTCTCGACCCCTGCAACCCCGAGTTCCAACACCCGGGTTTCGGTCGCCACAAGCCCCAATCATGTCCGGATCCAGCCGTCAAGGCCGGTGGGTAGCTTCTTCTATCACCGAGGAAGATATCGCAAAGCTTCAGGCAGTGAGGTACCTGACCGCAGAAATCCATCACTCGCTTCCTACCGAGGGGCAGGTTATTCCCACCCCTAGATTCGGCGAGAGGGTCGTGTTCATGTCCCACTTCCTCCACGGGTTAGGATTTGCACTTAACCCCTTCGTCTGAGGGCTCATGTTCTATTACGGGCTAGATTTTCACGATCTGGCCTTGGACTCTATTCTTCTTATCTCGGTGTTTATCGTCATGTGCGAAGCCTTCCTCCGAACTACTCCGCACTTCATCTTGTGGCTCAAGACCTTCGATGTGTAGCCGCAAGTGGTAGAGGGGGAACATGCCGAGTGCGGCGGCGCTGCAGTGAGTAAGCTTGCTAGCCCCGTTTGGCTGAAAGGATCCTTCGCAAAATCTTCTGATCTGTGGTAGAAAGGGTGGTTCTATATTACTGAGCCCCGCAGCTCCAAGTGGGGAACTGCGCCCGCGTATTGAT
>NC_041380.1:81941159-82013861 GCF_002162155.2 Triticum dicoccoides
CGAGGATTAACAAGGGGCTAGATTGGGGATCAACGAATGATGTGTGAACTCTGGAGAGTCGCATCTGAAGCTTCATTGAGAGGACATTGACATAGCCAACGTTGTTCAAGTAATCCTAGTTCGTCGGATCCTGCCGTGCCAGCGACGGCCTCTCTGCCTATGGGAGTTCAATCCTGAGGGGTCGCAAACTCTTCAGCACTTCTTCGGCACTACGCACAAAGGAATGTGGAGATTATTCTTCAAGAAACAAAGGCTGTCGGGGGGATGGACCCCGGGTAGGCAACGAAACCCAGATCTTCTTCAAAAACAACAGGTCAGCACTACCCCTCAATACCGTTACGCGCTTGGCCGGGTCGCTCGACCCGGCCAAGCCCCGCAAGCCGGCCAGACTAGCCGACCCGGCAAGACACGTGGACTCGGCCTCAACTACTAGTGCAAGACAGCCGAAACCGGCACGACCAAAGCTTCCTCAACAAGACAACACTACCCGTGGCGTGCTACGCAATCCAGCCACGGGTCAGCTCCCGTCCCATCCAGGCCGTGCGATGGGACAAGGCTTCAATCAATGATGACCGAGGCGACAGTGCCACGCACATGCCTCTGGTCAGCGGGTATGTAGCAACAGTGCTCCTCACCTACCCGCTGACCAAGGACGACGTGGCTACAGTGCCCCCGCCCCCGCCGCTGACAGCAACGAGCGGCGACTTGACGGAGAGCACTGTACACGACTCGACTCGGCCACGCCCTGATGATTGACAAGATGGCGCACAGTCCCCCTAGGTACGCGGGGCCTGCACCTAGGGGAACCCGGTGAACCACAAGCCCTCAGCGGGACCCAGCCCAGGTCCCCAGACGCCGACACTATGGACCCACCAACTTGTAGCATTACCATTGTACCCCTGGGGGGTTGACCTATAAAACCCCCTAGGAGCCCTCATGCAGAGAGAGGGAGGAGAAAGATAGACACACTAGAGAACTCATTCCATCACACTCGCCAAGTTAGTAACACCCAAGGAGAGGGAACTGCCTAAGCCTTGGCCAGTTTCCTTCCTCTTCCATACAGCTCTAGGAGCAACATTGTACTATCGATCATCCAACAACACTCGGCGGGACTAGGGGTATTATCTCTCCGAAGAGCCCCGAACCTGGGTATGTCCGGCGTCCCACGCCCGCTCATGCCAACCTCACCTCTGGAGCCCACCAGCGCCCTTGAGCCTTGTCCTCTCTTTAGCCATCCCTTGGCATCTACCGTGCGCCCACCACGACAGTTGGCACCCACCGTGGGGCACCTCGACGAGCTGTCTGGGAGCATGCTTCAGACGGGGCCCTTTTCCTACACCGACGAGTCCGTCATGCTAGTGGACAACGTCATCAGCGCGCTCGCCGCCTCCTTCGACACGCTGCGCATCTCCGATGCGTTCGCGACCGACGAGTACCCCAGCGAGGTGCTTAGCTACTCCGACTCTCCCCTCTCCCTCGGCTGCGGCGTCCCCGTCAGGCAGTGGAGGTTCATGTGGAGGTCTTCGCCACCGGCGACGGCATTTCCTCCTCACCGAGACGAGGAAGGACGCCGAAACCAGGGCCGCGGCGGAACGGATCGAGCCGTCCGATCCATTGCGCACTGCAATGCGGAGCCTCCGCATCCCCATTAGCATCGACGTCGACGCCACCAACATCGCCGGGGCCCGAACCTAGCTCGAGGAAAGCCGCCAGCATATGCTGGACCTGTCCGAGACGCACGCCGCCAGGCGTCACCTGGACGCCGCTCAACTCGAGCGCAATGCCGCCTATAGATTCACGCCCGCCGCGGCCGACCAAGCCGGGTCGCCGATGTGCGTGCCCGGGGAGGAGCGATCGGTCGGGCCCTCAGCGTCATCCCAATCATCTACGAGACCCCAGTGAAGAACATACGCGTTGCCCAGGCAGCTGCAGCTGGCCTGGACCAGCTCGCGGGTGAGGAGCTGAAAGAGCGCATCGGGCGGATGTGCAAACTCCTCCACACCGCCAACGCCCAACAGGACCGCCTCAACCAGCTCGCCAAGCCGACGGGATCCGGCTCCGCCCGCCTTGGTAGGTCTGGAGAACTTCTGCACACCGCTTCCTCGCCACGAGGCGAGGCGCACTCCGGCCGAACGCGTTCTCGGCACGACCCAGCCGCTACAGCTGCCGATGGATTGGGCGACGAGCCCGTCCTAGAGATCCAGCGCTGACCCGGCCAGCACGGCTGGCGTCCGGCTCCAACCGACCCGGCCCCCCGTGGCCTGGCTGCAAGTCGACTCGGGCCGTGCACCATCAATGACGCCAACGCTCACCACCGCCTCGATCGGCTCGCCCACTCCCTGGAGATAGAGGAGAGCGGCGCTATCGGGCCGACGTGCTTCGGACCCCGCATCCAGGAGGAGCCTTTTCCCAAAGGATTCAAGCTCCCCCGCGACACCCCCAAGTACAACGGGACAGTGAAGCCAGAAGACTGGCTCACCGATTACACCATAGCCATTGGCATCACCGGTGCCAATCGTCGTCTCGCCATGCGCTATGCACCGCTCATGCTCCAAGGGTCGGACCGCACATGGTTGAACAGCCTGCCGACGGGCAGCGTCAATGTGTGGGTGGACTTCGAGGAAGCCTTCATCCGCAACTTCACGGGGACCTACAGAGCGACCCGGCCGCCCTAGCCAGCTCGCCATGTGCGTGCAATGGCCTACGGAGACCGGTCGCGAGTACCTCGCACGCTGGACCGAGCTCCGGAACAGCTGCGAGGGCGTCCATGAATTCCAGGCGATCCAGTACTTTGTCAACGGGTGTTGAGACGGCACCCTCCTCAAGCACAAGCTCTTATGCTCCGAGCCGACCACCATGGCCGCGCTCATGGTGACGGCGGACAAGTACGCCAATGCCGACTCCGCCATGAAGATCCAGGTGGCGCTGGATGAAGCCGGCAAGGCGAAGCCGGTTCCCCCTCCGAAAGCAGCCAGCGAAAGCAGCCGACAGCAGCATCACCAGAACAACAAGCGCAAGGCCGACCAGCCGGCGCCGCGTCACGACAACCGGCTCGTCGCGGCCACCGAGCCCGCAGCGGACCTAGCGGCGAAGCGACGGCAAACCGGCAAGACGGCATGGCAACCCGCCATGAGCTTTGAGCAGATGCTCGACGCCCCCTCCAAGCACCACAGCGGTGCAAGACCCTCCATGCACACGCTTCGGCAGTGCGCCATTACCAAGTGCATCATGAGGGGAGATGTCCCACCCCCTCTGTCTCAGGCTCTGGGTGCTAGATAGCAGCCACCTCCTCCACCGCCGCCTCCAGCTGGCGGCGCGATGCGCGATGACGCCAACCCGGACTAGAATGCGGCCTACGTCGTCTTCACCAGCCTCGGCGATGACAAGCGCAGCGAGCGCCTCCTTTTCCAGGAGAAGAACACCGTTGTCCCAGCCAAGCCAGAGTTCATGCATTGGTCGGATCGCCCGATCACCTGGACCCGGGAGGATCACCCGACAGTCATGCAAAGTCCGGGTGGTTACGCCCTCGTCCTCAACCCCACCATCATCACGCGGCGCACATGCAAGTTCTCCTGAGTCCTCATCGACGGTGGGAGCAGCATCAACATCCTCTACCGCGACACGATTATCATGCTCGGCCTCAAGGCCGGGGACCTGGAGCCGACCCGGACGATCTATCACGGCATCGTGCCCGGCCTCTCCTGCTCCCCCACTGGTCGGGTCCGGCTAGACGTCCTGTTCGGTGACAGCAGCCACTTCCGACGTGAACCGATCTGGTTCGAAGTGGTGGACATGTCCAGCACGTATCACACATTGCTGGGCCGGACCGCGCTCGCCAAATTCATGGCGGTTCCCCACTACGCGTACCTGAAGATGAAGATGCCGGGTCCCAAGGGCCTCATCACCATCACCGGTGATTACCGCAAGACCCTGGAGTGCGCCCGAGATGGCGCCAAGTTGGTCGAGTCGCTGGTCATTGAGAGGAGCGGCACCAGCTCGACCGGATCGTCGCCCTGGCAGGCAAGGCCTCCGCCGCGTCGATCCCGACCTCGGACCCGGCCGACGAGGCCGCCTTCAAGCCCTCCAAGGACGTCAAGAAAGTGAAGCTCAACCCAGAAGACCCCAGATGCAGCAAGTACGTTGTTGTAGGTGCCCGCCTCGACAGCAAATAGGAAGGCCAGCTCGTCGACTTCCTCCATGAGAATCAGGATATCTTCGCATGGACCCCCAAGGACATGCCGAGTATCCCGAGGAAGTATGCCGAGCACAAACTTCACGTCCGCAAGGACGCCAAGCCCGTCCGTCAACCTCTACGACGATTTTCCGAAGAGAAGAGAAGAATTGAGGGAGTCCTGGATTAGGGGGTGTCCGGATAGCCGGACTATACCTTTGGCCGGACTCCTGGACTATGAAGATACAAGATTGAAGACTTCGTCCTGTGTCCAAAAGGGACTTTCCTTGGCGTGGAAGGCAAGCTTGGCGATACGGATATGTAGATCTCCTACCATTGTAACCGACTCTATGTAACCCTAGCCCTCTCCGGTGTCTATATAAACAGGAGGGTTTTAGTCCGTAGGACGAACAACAATCATACCATAGGCTAGCTTCTAGGGTTTAGCCTCCTTGATCTCGTGGTAGATCTACTCTTGTACTACCTATATCATCAATATTAATCAAGCAGGAGTAGGGCTTTACCTCCATCGAGAGGGCCCGAACCTGGGTAAAAATATCGTGTCCCTTGTCTCCTGTTACCATCCGCCTAGACGCACAGTTCGGGACCCCCTACCCAAGATCCGCCGGTTTTGACACCGACATTGGTGCTTTCAATGAGAGTTCCTCTGTGTCGTCACTTTTAGGCCCGATGGATCCTCTGATCATCAACGATGATGCGATCCAGGGTGAGACTTTTCTCCCCGGATAGATCTTCGTATTTGGTGGCTTTGCACTGCGGGCCAATTCGCTTGGCCATCTGGAGCAGATCAAAAGCTACGCCCGTGGCCATCAGGTCAGATTTGGAAGTTTGAGCTACACGGACGACGTCCGCGGAGACTTGATCTTCGACGGATTCGAGCTGCAGCCGAGCGCGGCGCACTGTCACGATGGGCATGATCTAGCTCTGCCGCCGAACAGTGCCCTGGAGGCCACACCCGCATCAGCTCCGACCCTTAATTCGGAGCCAACTGTGCCAATCGAGGATGGGTGGTTGGACACCGCCTCGGGGGCTGCAATCTCTACGGTGATCGAGCTGAACACCAGCCCTATTCTCTGCGAAGCCCGTGACTCCAAGGAGCCGGACTCCTCTCCAGACTCCGAGCCCTCTGCGCCCCTACCGATCAAACCCGATTGGGCGCCGATCATGGAGTTCACTGCCGCGGACATCTTTCAGCACTCGCCCTTCGGTGATATTCTAAATTCACTAAAGTCTCTCTCTTTATCAGGAGAGCCCTGGCCGGACTATGGTCAGCAAGGTTGGGATGCGGATGATGAAGAAATTCAAAGCCCACCCACCACCCACTTCGTAGCCACTGTCGATGATTTAACCGACATGCTCGACTTCAACTCCGAAGACATCGACGGTATGGACGCCGATGCAGGAGACGATCAAGAACCAGCGCCTATAGGGCACTAGAAAGCCACCTTATTGTATGATATATACATGGTGGACAACCCAAAAGAAGGCAATGGCGATGGAATAGCGGAGGATGACCCCTCCAAGAGGTAGCCTAAGCGCCGACGTCAGCGGCGCCGCTCTAAATCCCGCCAAAGCAAAAACGGTGATTCCGGCACGGGAGATAATAACACCCCGGACAGTGCCGAAGACAACGACCTCCAGCAAGATTCAGCACAGGAGGATGGAGAAGCCAGCCCTCATGAGAGAGCGGTAGACAGAGAGGTCGAGGACGATAATTATATGCCTCCCTCCGAAGATGAGGCAAGGCTCGGCGACGACGAATTTGTCGTGCCGTAGGATCCCGTCGAACAAGAGCGTTTCAAATGCAGGCTTATAGCCACGGCGAGCAGCCTCAAGAAAAAACAGCAAAAGCTTAGAGCTGATCAAGATTTGCTAGCCGACAGATGGACTGAAGTCCTTGCGGCCGAAGAGTATGAACTCGAACGCCCCTCCAAGAGCTACCCAAAGCGCAGGTTGCTACCCCGATTAGAGGAGGAAGCACCTAAACCTACATCACCAGCTCATGATGCGGCCGACCGGCCACCCCGTGGCCGCGACAGAGAGGCCTCTCGGCCCTCCACTCAAGCCACACCCCGGCACCGCTCAAAAAATACCAAGGCACGGGAAAACGCCCTAGACCTGCGAGATATATTGGAGGACAAGGAAAGGCAAACAAGATCGATCTACGGATCGCGTGGGCGCCCCACGGCACATGACGGTAATCATCACTCCGGATACAGTAAATCCGGCCAGGCCGAACACAGTAGACAAAGCTCGTTTGAGCTGCGTCGTGATATAGCCCAATACAGAGGCGCCGAACACCCACTATGCTTCACAGATGAAGTAATGGATCATCAAATCCCCGAGGGTTTCAAACCCGTGAACATCGAATCATACGATGGCACAACAGATCCTGCGGTATGGATCGAGGACTATCTCCTTCATATCCACATGGCCCGCGGTGATGACCTACACGCCATCAAATACCTCCCACTCAAGCTTAAAGGACCAGCTCAGCATTGGCTTAACAGCTTGCCAGCAAAATCAATTGGTTGTTGGGAGGACCTGGAAACCGCATTCCTCGACAATTTCTAGGGCACTTATGTGCGACCACTAGACGCCGATGACCTTAGCCACATAATTCAGTAGCCAGAGGAATCGGCCAGACAATTCTGGACATGGTTCCTAACCAAGAAAAATCAAATCGTCGACTGTCCGGACGCAGAGGCCCTAGCAGACTTCAAGCATAACATCCGCGGCGAGTGGCTTGCACGGCACCTAGGAACGGAAAAGCCGAAATCAATGGCAGCCCTCACCACACTTATGACCCGCTTTTGCGCGGGAGAAGACAGCTGGCTAGCTCGCAGCAATAACATGACTAAGAACCCTGGTAATTCGGATACCAAGGACAGCAGTGCAGTCGCGTCGCAACAAGCAAAAGCGCCGCATTAATGGCGATAATACTGAGGATACGATAGTTAATGCCGGATTCAGAGGCTCTAAACCCGGTCAGTGGAAAAAGCCATTCAAAAGAAATACTCCGGGCCCGTCCAGTTTGGACCGAATACTCGACCGCTCATGCCGGATACATGGCACCCCCGAAAAACCAGCCCATCACACCAACAGGGATTGTTGGGTGTTCAAGCAGGCAGGCAAGTTAAGTGCCGAAAGCAGAGACAAGGGGCTGCATAGCGATGATGAGGAGGAGCCCCGGCCGCCGAACAACAGTGGACAAAGAGGTTTTCCCCCACAAGTGCGGACGATGAACATGATATATGCAACCCACGTCCCCAAGAGGGAGCGGAAGCGTGCGCTAAGGGACGTATACGCGATGGAGCCAGTCGCCCCAAAGTTCAACCCATGGTCTTCCTACCCGATCACTTTTGATCGAAGGGACCACCCCACTAGCATCCGTCATTGCGGATTCGCCGCATTGGTTCTAGACCCAATTATTGACGGATTTCACCTTACTAGAGTCCTTATGGACGGCGGCAGCAGCCTAAACCTGCTTTACCAGGATACAGTGCAGAAAATGGGCATCGATCCCTCGAGGATTAAACCCACTAAAACGACCTTTAAAGGCGTCATACCAGGTGTAGAGGCCAACTGTACAGGCTCAGTTACACTTGAAGTAGTCTTCGGATATCCAGATAATTTCCGAAGCGAGGAGTTAATCTTCGACATAGTCCCGTTCCGCAGTGGCTATCACACACTGCTCAGGCGAACCGCATTTGCCAAGTTCAATGCGGTACCGCACTACGCATACCTCAAGCTCAAGATGCCAGGCCCTCGAGGAGTCATCACGGTTAATGGAAACACCGAACGCTCTCTCCGAACGGAGGACCATATGGCAGGTATCACAGCGGAAGTACAAAACAGCCTCTCAAGGCAATTCTCCAGTCCGGCCATTAAACGTCTGGACACTGTCAAGCGCGCCCGGAGTAACCTACAACAAGACCGCCTAGCACGTTCCGGGCAAGCGTAGCAATGCGGCCCCAACCCCAGCCCTCGTGAACTTGCGAAACCAGTGTTGCGCGTACATAACTATGCTCTGGAGATACCATGGGCACCGGGGGAGGGGCACCATCACAGCACGCCCGAAACGCGGCTTAAACCGCACTAGGGGCTGCCGATTTCTTAATTTTCTCTTATTTTCCGGACTCCATTCTTCGGAAGGCTTGTCCGGTAGTAAAAATTCCCGCACAAACGATACAACCAGGGAAGCAGAAAGCTATGCCGCACTATGGAACTCTAAGGTGGTCTCTATAACGAGCAGTATACCTGTTTCACATACCATTCCGCAACTCGCCCCTGGAAAGGACATGTTAAATAGTCCCATCTTTTGCTTATTGCACTATTTGTATCGTTCTGCTTTGATCGCAGCTTTTTTAAATAAACAATGCATAGCTTCCGTCTATTATTGCATTACTCTTTTTTACGAATATATGTTCATTAATGACATGTTGCACCCGTACACTTTGGTACGGCCAATACGTCAGGCGCTTAAGTACCCCATAATACGGTGCAAGAAGTCCGAACACTTTCACAAGTGCGGCACCCCGAACTTATAGCATTATATGCATCGGCTCCGAATCATGTCTTGGGTCAATAGTTGGGTTTGCCCGGCTCCTATGTTTTGGTACCTTACATTCTGTTATATCGGCTAAGGTAGCACTAGGAGAACTACTGCGATTGTGCCCCAGTTGAGCTGGGCTAAGCACCTCAGTAGAGAAAGCTAAAACTGACCGTCATGATGAGGCGAGAGCTGGTCTCTGTTCGAGAGGTTTTCGAGTCCCTAAAGACTTATGCCGCTTAGAGTGAGGAGTCAGCTTTGTCCGGCCTGGGCGTGGACAGCTCCCCGAACTCGGTCTTCCGAACACTAGGGGCTTCGCCGAAATTTAAAATTATAGAATTCTATGGCTAAGTGAGAGTGTTCAAGCATTATAGTCTGATTGCCTTGTTCGTTGTGTTGAGCGCCTCCCTCGAAGGATGCAAGAATGGGAAAAAGAGCGCTCATGTTTATCCCGAACACCCCAGCACTCGTGGCATGGGGGCAGAAACTGACGACTCGCCATCTCTCAAATTTGATAAACGGCCGCACAAAAGGTAATATTTTAAATTCAAAAGCGTTGCTTAGTGCATATGAACAAGTTTTCAGCGTACAGGATCACAAATGCGAGTTTACTCAAAAATTACGTCTTTGGAGCATTCATCCGCTATAAGGCGGGCACCCTTCAGGACGCCCTCATAATACGCTTCCGGGACGCGATGCTCCTTGCCCGGCGGCGGCCCGTCCTTCACCAGCTTCTCCGCATCCATCTTGCCCCAATGCACTTTAGCATGGGCAAGCGCCCTATGGGCACCTTCGATGCAGACGGAGTGCTTGATTACTTCAAGCCGTGGACAGGCATCCACCAGCCGCCTCACCAACCCGAAGTAGCTCCCAGGCAGAGCCTCTCCAGGCCAAAGCCGAACTATGAGGCCCTTTATGGCCTGTTCGGCCACCTTGTGGAGCTCGACCATTTGCTTCAGCTGGTCGGTCAAAGGCACCAGGTGTCCGGCCTCAGCATACTGAGACCAGAACACCTTCTCTGTCGAGCTCCCCTCCTCGGATCGGTAGTAGGCAGCGGCATCGGACGCACTGCAGGGCAAATCTGCGAATGCTCCTGGAAAGCTCCGGATTCGGGTAAGTAATAAGTAATTCACTTTCACGTGCTTGCTTTGCATAATGAATGCCTTACCCGCCGCCATCTTCTTCATCGCTTCAATTTCTTGGAGGGCCTTCTGGGCTTCGGCCTTGGCAGACTTCGCACTTTCGAGGGCTGCCGCAAGCTCAGACGATTGCGTCGTTGAGTCAAGCTCCAAACTCTTGTGTTTTTTCACGAGAGCCTGGAGCTCTTTCTGCACCTCCTCCACCCGCGCCTCCTGCTTCCCTCTCTCTGTGCGCTCCGCGGCCACTCTGTTTTTGGCCTCGGACAGTGCTTCCTTAAGGGTTGCCACCTCGGTCGTAGCCCCTATAATAGCACGTTGATCCTGTCATTTTTTGCAACCACATCTTCTCTATATACTTGCGCAAGGTATTACTTACCTTCCTTCTCCTTGAGTTGCCTCTTGGCATGGCCGAGCTCGTTCTCGGACCGTGCGAGGTTTTGCTTCATCGTATCCACCTCCGCAGTCAGTGCCGCGGAGGCCAACAGCGAAGCCTACATACGCATATTGACTTGATTATGTTAGACTCCTGTGAATGTTATTAGATCCTCTATTCGGCTTTTCTTTCCGAACGCCGAATAGAGCATCAGGGGCTACTGTCTATGCGGTAATATTTTTACATATTATTTACTTACCTCAAAGCCTGTTAGAAGGCTGGCACAGGCTTCAGTCAGTCCTCTCTGGGCGGACTGAACCTTCTGGATCACCGCACTCATAATAGTGCGGTGCTCCTCATCGATGGAGGCATCGTTAAGCACCTCCAGCAAATTGTCCGGTGCCTCCGGTTGGACGGAGGTCGTCGGCTCAGTAGGCTTGCTCCTCTTGGAAGGAGGCTGCCTACTGGAGTCCGGAGCCGTTGAAGGTTCCAGCGCGGTGTCCGGCTCAAGACTGGACTTGGAGCCCTTGGGGGTTCTATCCCCTTTACACCTAGAGTCCGGGAGGTCGCCTTGCGGCGCCTCCAGGACCACCTCCTCCTGGCTTGGAACCTGTTGGGATGCCACCTCAGTGTCGTCCGTAGGGTGGGGGAGGTAGCCGTCGGAAGCGAATTCACATCCGACGAATCCAGGGAACTGCTCGACGAGACATCGAGCTGGTCTTTGGGTGGACTGCATAAACATGTTCGACGTAAGGAAAAGTTGTGCAATGGAGCAATACTATGAATCACTCTGGTATCCGGATACTTACCATTTCGCCAAGGGCTTGGCCCTGAGCGGCCACTCCTCTTCACCGTCATCGGCGTTGGTGGAGTAGTCCGAAGGATGGGTTTTCCCCTTCTTGGACCCTTCAGCCTCCCCAGTTGGGGCGGCCTTCCTTTTCTTCCCTCCCCCCGCTAGAGGGGGAGAGGTCTCTTCTTCCTCCTCCTCGTCTTCATGGGAGGAGTGCGTCTTGGAGTCTTCGGATGATGAATCCGACACCTCTAGGCGCCGGGCACTCTTTCGAGTCCCCGTGGCTGTCTTCTTGGCCTTATTCTCCGGCACCACATAGGGTGTCGGAACCAGCAGCTTCGCCAAGCGAGCGTCCGCTGGGCCTTCAGGCAAAGGAGCCGAACAGTTGATCTGTCCGGACATCTCCTGCCAATCCTATCAAAGGTAAGGGAGCTTAGATCCCGCATGGAGTCAAACTATGAAAAACTAATACCCTGTAAAAGGTAAAAACAGCTTACCGCACTAGCGTGACGCTGTGTGCTGAATCCGCTATCCTCGGTAGCGGATGCGGGGGCCTCGGCGCCCTTGAAAAGCACCTTCCAGCCATCTTCGTACATCGTGTCGAAGAGCCTTCTTAGAGTTCGGTGCTGCGCCGGGTCGAACTCCCATAGGTTGAAAGCCCGTTGTTGACACGGGAGGATCCGGCGGATGAGCATAACCTGGACTACGTTGACAAGTTTGAGCTTCTTGTCCACCAGGGTTTGGATGCATGTTTGGAGTCCGGTCAGCTCTCCTTTTTTATCCCATGACAGGCCCGTCTCTTTCCAGGAGGTGAGCCGCGTAGGGTGTCAGGATCGGAACTCGGGGGTTGCGACCCATTCAGGGTCGCGCGGCTCAGTGATGTAAAACCACCCCAATTGCCACCCCTTTAGGGTCTCCACGAAGGAGCCCTCGAGCCATAGGACGTTGGGCATCTTGCCACCATGGCGCCTCCACACTCCGCCTGAGTGCCGCGCACCACCTTCGGCTTGACATTGAATGTCTTGAGCCATAGGCCGAAATGGGGGCGGATGCAGAGGAAAGCCTCGCACACGACTATAAACGCCGAGATGTTGAGGTCGAAGTTCGGGGCCAGATCGTGGAAATCCAGGCCATAGTAGAACATGAGCCCCCGGACAAATGGGTGGAGAGGGAAACCCAGTCCGCGGAGGAAATGGGGGAGGAACACCACCCTCTCATGGGGCCCGGGGGTGGTGACGAGCTGCCCCTCTTCGGGAAGCCGGTGCGCAATGTCGTTAGACAAGTATCCGGCCTTCCTCAGTTTTTTGATGTGTCCCTCTGTGACGGAGGAGACCATCCACTTGCCTCCCACTCCGGACATGGCTGGAGAAGGTTAAGGTGGGGTGTGCGGACTTGGGCACTGGAGCTCGAGTGTGCGGAAATGGATAGGCAAAGGAGGAAGAAGCATGGATGAAAAGGTGGATCCTTATCTCCTTATATGGGCGGACGCGACTATGTGTCCCCACCAGCCTGGTAAAACTCGCTTATCTCCCAAGCGCCGTAATCAATGGCACGGTTGGGTTACCCACGCCCATATTGATGAGAATCCCTGAATAAGGGGACATGATCTCTGCTTTGACAAGACGTGCCAAGGAAACCGCCTCGCTAAACGCGCTGAGGCGGGACAGTAAAACGATTCGAATAAAGACTTGGCCGTGGTGTGATGTCACGCTACGGAATACGTGAGCAAATTAGATTTGTGTAAATATTATTCTATCTATGGCAATATGTGGAAACTTATTTTGCAGAGCTGGACACTATCCATGTGTTCAAAATATTCTATGAAGTACTTGGCGGAGGAACCCGCCTTGCAATGCCGAAGACAATATGCGCGTCGGACACGTCGTCATTGAAGCCTGGTTCAGGGGCTACTGAGGGAGTCCTGGATTAGGGGGTGTCCGGATAGCCAGACTATACCTTTGGCCGGACTTCTGGACTATGAAGATACAAGATTGAAGACTTTGTCCCGTGTCCGGAAGGGACTTCCCTTGGCGTGGAAGGAAAGCTTAGCGATACAGATATGTAGATCTCCTACCATTGTAACCGACTCTGTGTAACCGGAGGGTTTTAGTCCATAGGACGAACAACAATCATACCATAGGCTAGCTTCTAGGGTTTAGCCTCCTTGATCTCGTGGTAGATCTACTCTTGTACTACCCATATCATCAATATTAATCAAGCAGGAGTAGGGTTTTACCTCCATCGAGAGGGCCTGAACCTGGGTAAAAACATCGTGTCCCTTGTCTCCTATTACCATCCGCTTAGACGCACAGTTTGGGATCCCCTACCCGAGATCCACCGGTTTTGACACCGACAAGAACCATTGGTGAAGAGGTCGCCAAGCTTCTGGCGGCCGGCTTCATAATGGAAGTGTTTCACCCCGAGTGGCTGGCCAACCCAGTCCTCGTCCTGAAGAAGAACAAGAACTGGCGCATGTGTATCGACTACACCAGCCTCAACAAGGCCTGTCCCAAGGATCCGTTCGTCCTCCTGCGGATCGACCAAGTCATCGACTCGACCGCCGGGTGTGAGCTCCTGTCCTTCCTGGATGCTTACTCCGGCTACCACCAGATCAAGCTGGACCCGGCCGATGCCCTGAAGACACCTTCATCACGCCCCTCGGGGCGTATTGCTATGTCGCCATGTCGTTCGGCCTGAAGAATGCCGGCACCACCTTCCAGAGCTGCATGCAGAAATGCCTGCTGCCGCAACTCATCCGCAATATACACGTGTACGTGGACGACATCGTGGTGAAGACCAAGCAGCACCTCACGCTCCTCGACGATTCGAAGGAAACATTCACCAACATCCGTGAATACAAGGTCAAGCTTAATCCGGAAAAATGTGTCTTCAGCGTTCCGGCCGAAAAGCTACTCGGCTTCCTCTTCTCGGAACGCGGCATTGAGGTGAACCCGGAGAAGATCAAGGCCATCGAGCGCATGCGCAAGCTGGCTTGGCTGCACGATGTCCAGAAGTTCACCGGGTGCTTGGCCTCAGTCAGCCAAGACCTCAAGCCCATGCTCGACACCGCACCAGTCCTAGTCGCGCCGACCGACAAGGAGCCGCTATTGCTCTAGATAGCCGCGACCCCGCGGGTGGTCAGCACGGTGCTGGCGGTTGAGCGACCGGAGAAGGGCAAGATCCAAGCTGTCCAGCGCCCAGTCTACTACCTGAGTGAAGTGCTCTCCAACTCCAAGCAGAACTACCCGCACTACCAGAAGATGTGTTACGGCGTGTACCTCACCGCCAAGAAGCTGAAGCAATATTTCCAAGAGCATGTTGTCACCGTGGTCAGCACGGCGCCTGTCGGAGAAATCATTGGGTTTCGGGACGCCTATGGCCGGGTTGCCAAGTGGGCAATCCAGCTAGCCGGCCACACCATTCTCTACGAACCGAGCACCTCGATCAAGTCTAAGGCCCTGGCCGACTTCCTCGTCGACTGGACCGAGACCCAGTACTTGCCACCGCCTCCCGAGTCGACGCATTGGCGCATGCACTTCGACGGGTCCAAGATGAGACTCGGCTTACGGGCCGGCATCGTACTGTCATCCCCGAAGGGCGACCGGCTCCACTACGCGCTCCAGATCCACTTTGCCGCCTCCAACAACGTCGCTGAGTACGAAGCCCTTGTGCACGGCCTTCGGCTTGCCAAGGAACTTGGCATCCGGCGCATCCTATGCTACAGCGAGTCGGACCTGGTGGTACAGCAGTGCTCCGGCGAATGGGACGCCCGCGACTCCAACATGGCAAGCTACCGCTTCCTCATCAGAAGCTGTCCGGATCCTTCAAGGGCTGCGAGTTCCTCCACATCCCACGCGCGGATAATGAAGAAGCCGACACGCTCGCCAAGATCGCCTCGTCAAGACAAGCCATCCCATCTGGCGTCTCCATCGAGCACCTGCGCAAGCCGTCTGTCAAGCCATCACCAGACTCCGAGTCTATCCATGTTCCAGACAACCCGGCCGCACCTCAACCCGGCCCGGGGACTGCTCAACCTGGCCCGGGGACTGCTCAGCGCAGCCCGGGGACTACTGAACCCGGCCTAGGGGCTGCCCAGCTCAACCCGGCCACCATCGACCCAGACCCGGCCATTGCCACACCCGACCCGGGGACTGCTCAACCCGGCTCGGGGGATGCTGACTCGGAACCCACCGTGGTGGCCGTCCTCACCGTGGTTACGGCTCCATCCTGGGCCTTCCCAATATCAGAATTTTTGGAGAACGGGGTTCTCCCCATGGACGAGACCGAAGCTCGGCAAGTGCAGCGTCGGGTGTCCACCTACAGCATCATCAACAACGAGCTAGTCAAGCACAGCTCCACCGGCATGTTCCAGCGCTGTGTCGAGTAGGAACGTGGCATCGACATCCTCCGCGACATACATCAGGGCGAGTGTGGGCACCACGCCACATCACGATCCCTAGTGGCCAAGGCGTTCCGCCACGGTTTCCACTAGCCCACGGCCCTCGAAGATGCCGATTTGCTCATCCTCGGGTGCGAGGGATGCCAGCACTTCAGCAAACGCAGCCACCAGCCAGCGTCAGCATTCTGCACCATACCGATCGCCTGGCCCTTCGAAGTCTGGGGAATCGTGTAACACCCCGGATGTAATTTACCTTATCTGTACTCTAACTCTTGCCGTTTCCGACGCTAAGTTATTTTATTTCTCCGTTGTCGGGTTTTTGTCTCCATGTGTTTTGTCTTTGTCATGCATCTCATATCATGTCATCATGTGCATTGCATTTGCATACGTGTTCGTCTCATGCATCCGAGCATTTTCTCCGCTGTCCGTTTTGCATTCCGGCGCTCCTATGCCCTCCGGTGGTCCTTTCTACCTCTTTTCGAGTGTGGGTGTTAAACATTTCCGGATTGGACCGATACTTGTCGTGCGGCCTTGGTTTACTACCGGTAGACCGACTGTCAAGTTTCGTACCATTTGGACTTCGTTTGATACTCCAACGGTTAACCGAGGGACCGAAAAGGCCTCGTGTGTGTTGCAGCCCAACACCCTTCCAATTTGGCCCAAAACCCACCAAAACCACTCCCATCGTCTAGAGCATTCGATCATGATCGCGTGGCCGCAAACCACACCTCATTCGGAGCTCCCTAGCTCCCTCTACGCCTATATATAGACCCCTCATTCCAAATCCCGGTCTCCTTCCCCGAAACCCTAAAATTTCCTCTCTGCGCGGCCGGACACGTCCGCCGGCCGCCGGACACACCGCCGCCACCACTCAGCTCACGCCACATGTTGCCGCCTCCTTCCTCCCGCCGCCGGCCCGGGCAGGCCCGCACCGGGCCCTCCAAGCCCATCGGGAGCCGCCGCCGCTTGGCTCCTCGCCCGCGCCGCCCGAACCTCGCGCCACGCCGCCCTCCGTCCGCCGCGCCGCCGCCGCGCCATATCGGCCTACGCCTCGCTCCTCATCGGCGGCGCCGACCCGACCCCACCGCGGCGCCTCGCCTTCCCGCTCCGGCGCCGCCCCGCTCCGGTCACCTCCGCCGTCATCCGCCGCGGTGCCGCCTCTCCCTCCTCCTCCTCGGAACGGCAAGTCCGGTGAACGGTGCTCCCTCCGGCGATCCTCGAATTCTTTGCAGCCCCGATCTGGATCTCAGATCCAAAAATCACAGGTTGACTTTTGCTCGGAAACCCTAGTTTCTTTTGCTTACTTTGACATGCCATAACTCTGCAGCCGTAGCTCCAATTTGTGCGTGTAGCATATCAAAATGTTCCTCTCGACGAGTACATCATTTCATCTCATTGCATCATTTTCATTTGAGCTCATCTTGATGCCCGAAATTCTGTTGGAAGAGGGCTATGTGAGGAATTTGTCAGATCTGTTTCAGCAAATGGCATTTTGCCATTTTTGCCATGATTAATGTGTGCATGCTATGATCCTGAGCTCTGCATGTGTTTTGTTATATGCCATGTTATATTTACATAGGTGCTTTCCATGTATTTGGTGATATTTGTGGTGACTAGCACAAGCTTGCGAAGTAGCGTAATAGTTGATGCTGATTTCAGGGACTTAGAATTTCACTAAGTCCTTGTCCTGATTTTGTTGTTATGCCATATGTTCATGTTGTTTCCTAGTGATCCGTGCCTCTTTTGAGGATGATCAGTAAGGATGTTTTATTAACAGTGTGGTGCTCTATCCATCCATGTCCTTGTTTGCATTTATGGTGCACCCTAGCTTGAGTCAATCGAGCTCTACTTTTGCTTTAAATTGATCCTAGCAAATTGTTGAAATGTTTAACGATTTTGCCGAGGATGTTGCTATTTATCCGTGCATGCTATGTTGTTGTTATTGCCATGTCTAGCTCCTATTCCATGTCTTCTTCATGGGTGTATGCTTAGTTTGTCATGCCATGCTCTGTAGTGAGTGCTTCGAGCACGTAAACATGCCTACTTGCTAATCTGTTTTGCATGCTCCAGTTTTTTCTCTAAGTCTGAATCTTTTTATGTTTTTGCTATGTTCACATGCTTGCAATTATATTATCTGATCCCTTTTGGCTCAAGGTTACTAAGGGACTTTTGTTAAGTGCTTTGAGTAGCTTCATGCCATGCCTTGCTTTGCCATGTTAAGTTCCTGTAGCATGTAGTTTTCATGCTCTAAAGTGTACTTCCTGATGATAAATTCCAGAGTTGTGTTAATTTCACTAAGTCTGAAACCTGTTATCATTTGCACTTTTGCCATGCTTGTTTGAACATGTTAATGGATGAATTAGCCGTAGCTCAGTGTTCATCTTTTGTCAAGATTCATGAGTGGATCCATGCCATGTATTATATGGTCATGTTTGAGTGTTGTAGCATATTTATCTTGATGCATTTAGTTGGTCACTTGTTGATTATCGCAGACCGGTGCCATATTTGTTTTGCTTGCCATTTCCAAACCGTGCATCCGATTCCGGTGATCTTTATATCGATTTCAACCGAAATCACCTCACCTTTCCAGTGGGACTCTTGGAGTTCCAAGGTGAGGCCAGGTTCAATCATTCCTTGTCAAATCTTGCATATGCATCACATACCGCATCCCGCATATCATACCATGTTTGCATCATGTTGTTTGAGCATTGCACGTGGTTGAGTGTGTTCCGTTTGCCTGTTGTTCTTGTTTGGGTAGAGACAGGAGACGAGTTCGTGAACGAGGAGCCCATTGAGTTCGCTTACGAGGATCAAGGCAACTCTGACAACTTTGCAGGCAAGATGACCATACCCTCGAAATCACTTCTATCTTTGCTTGCTAGATGCTCGCTCTTTTGCTATGCCTATGCTATGATACCTACCACTTGCTTACCATGCCTCCCATATTGCCATGTCAAACCTCTAACCCACAATGTCCTAGCAAACCATTGTTTGGCTATGTTACCGCTTTGCTCAGCCCCTCTTATAGCGTTGCTAGTTGCAGGTGAAGATTGGAGATCGTTCCTTGTTGGAACATTGTTTATTGTTGGGATATCACAATATTATCTTGTTTATGTTAATGCACCTATATACTTGGTAAAGGGTGGAAGTCTCGGCCTTATGCCTGGTGTTTTGTTCCACTCTTGCCGCCCTAGTTTCCGTCATATCGGTGTTATGTTCCCGGATTTTGCGTTCCTTACACGTTTGGGTCATAATGGGAACCCCTTGACAGTTCGCCTTGAATAAAACTCCTCCAGCAATGCCCAACCTTGGTTTTACCATTTGCCACCTAGCCTCTTTTTCCCTTGGGTTTCCGGAGCCCAAGGGTCATCTTTATTAAACCCCCCGGGCCAGTGCTCCTCTGAGTTTTGGTCCAAACAGAGCCACTTGCAGCACCACCTCGGGGAACTTGAGGGTTGGTTTTAGTTGTACATAGTGTTCATCTAAGTGTGCCCTGAGAACGAGATATGTGCAGCTCCTATCGGGATTTGTCAGCACATTCGGGCGGTGTTGCTGGACTTGTTTTACCATTGTCGATGATGTCTTGTAATCGGGATGCCGAGCCTGATCGGATTGTCTTGGGAGAAGGAATATCCTTCGTAGGCCGTGAGAGCTTGTGATGGGCTAAGTTGGGACTCCCCTGCAGGGATTTGAACTTTCGAAAGCCGTGCTCGCGGTTATGGGCATATGGGAATTTGTTAATGTCCGGTTGTAGATAACCTGAAACTTAACTTAATTAAAATGAACCAACCGCGTGTGTAACCGTGATGGTCTCTTCTCGGCGGAGTCCGGGAAGTGAACACGGTGTTGGAGTAATGCTTGACGTAGGTTGTTCTAGGATCACTTCTTGATCATAGTTGTTTATCCGTGCTTTGCCTTCTCTTCTTGCTCTCTTTTGCGAATAGGTTAGCCACCATATATGCTAGTCGCTTGCTACAGCTCCACATCATACCTTGTCTTACCTATAAGCTTAAATAGTCTTGAAGTGACTCACAGATTGCTGAGTCCCTGTGACTCACAGATTACTTCCAAACCAGATGCAGGGACCGATGATACCGTTCCAGACGATGCCCTTGAGCTCAAGTGGGAGTTTGATGAAGACTCTCACCGTTACTACGTGTCTTTCCCAGATGATCAGTAGTGGTGCCCAGTTGGGGCGATCAGGGACATTGTCGCATTTGGGGGTTGATCTTTATTTTGGTACCGTAGTCGGACCATGAGTGTATTGGATGAATGTATTGTTATTCATGTATTTGTGTGATGTGGCGAGTGTAAGCCAACTATGTATCATTTCCCCTTTTAAATATTTACATGGGTTGTTGTGAAGATTACCTTACTTGCGACATTGCTTTCAATGCGGTTATGCCTCTAAGTCGTGCTTCGACACGTAGGAGATATAGCCGCATCGCAGGAGTTACAACTCGACATGGTGAGACCCTTCAAAACCGCTTGAGGCGGCATGACGCACTTGTTGGTGGCAGTGGACAAATTTACCAAGTGGATTGAGGCAAGACCAATCAAGAAACTGGACGGGCCAACAGCCGTCCGGTTCATCAAAGACATAGTGGTGCGCTACGGCATGCCAAACAGCAACATCACCGACAACAGCACCAACTTCGCCATGGGCGCGCTCGAACAATACTGCACCGTCTCCGACATCCGCCTCGACCTGGCCTCCGTTGCGCATCCGCAGTCCAACAGGCAGGTCTAGTGGCCCAATGGACTCATCATGTCCGGCACCAAGCCGCGACTCATCGAGCCACTCATCCGCTCACCCGGTAGCTGGCTCGACAAGTTGCCAGCCATTCTCTGGAGTCTACGCACCATGCCGAATTGGTCGACCGGGTTCACCCTATTCTTCCTCATCTACGGAGCCGAGGATGTCATCCCGACCTATGCCGAGTTCAACTCGCCTCTCGTAGCGATGTACACCAAAACCAAAGTCAAAGAAGCCCGCAAAGATGACGTCGACCTGCTCGAAGAAGCACACCTCCTGGCGCTCAATCGCTTGCCATCTATCAACAAGGCCTGAGGCACTACCACAGCAAGAAGATCAAGCCCCTCGCGTTTCGTAAGGGCGACCTCATCCTCCGACTCGTCCAAGAGCAGGCAGGACGACACAAGCTGTCCCCTCCATGGGAGGGCCCATTCACCTTGAGCAAGGCCTTGCGCGACCGCAACGCCTACTACCTCATCGATGCACACAAGTCAAGGAAGCGCAAGAAGGACACCACCGGCGAAGAAACGACCCGGCCGTGGAACGCGGAACTCCTCCGTCCGTTTTACAGTTAGCCGCACGAGCATATGTATCGTCGCCTTTTGTAAACGCATGAAACTACGGGGTTCCCGAACAAGACTCTGGGGCTGCCTTTTGTCGACCAATTTATTATGTCCCTGTTTCCTTGCATCACTATACCACTGAACCCGACCACCGGTCTGACTCGCTCGACCCGGGGGCTCGGGGGCTGGCCGGCTCGGTCGCCACCCCGCTGCCTTTCTTGGTGATTCCTGATAAAGTTAGGATGTCGCGGTCCCCCACTTCACCCTAAAGCCACTGATCTAGCTTTGGCTGTCGGCTGGCAAGAACAACAGGCCAAAGCTCCTTTACGCTTCATACACTAAGTCAAAGGTTGTCAGGCAATCAACCCGTCCCACCATTCATCAAATGAACAGTCGCACGACCGGCTGCTCGCCAACCGGCTTCGCCGGATTGCCGCCAGCCGGCCTAGTGGGTGTTTCGCTCACGCTCAAACGTTTCAAGGAACCCAAGTCCTGCGCGCTCCTCTCAAACAACCAAGCTCCTTGTCACGGACCGGAGCCTCGGCCGTCTGACTCGCGGGGGGGAGGTTTGAGAAAGGAAAAACGCATGAAATCGGTCCAAAACGGAAGGCAAAAAAGCAAAAGCACCCACGACATCCACACAAATATTTAAATAAAGTCCCACGGACCGAGTTCATTACCCCCTAAAAACACCCAGTGGGTGGGTGGACCTGCTATTTAACAAATTCTACAAAGTGTCTCAGGCATCTCCAGCACCGCGTCGCGACGTCGACAGCTCTCCCCTGGCGGCCTCTGGGTCTGCCATGGCGCCGGTGTCCTCCTCAGCACCCGCGTCACGGTAGACGCCCGTCTCCTCCGAGCTCCCCTCCGGATCATGGAGGAGCAAGCTGTAGTCATCGCCGTCAACGGCCCTGCCGTCTTCTGTCCGCTCTGGATGGAACTCGTCGTGGAAGGCGAACTCAGCGATGTAGCTGGCCCGGGAAGCGATCCGGTCGGCTTGCTCCTGCAAGTGCTGCTCCGAACCGGCCCGCTGGCCCATCAACACGTCCAGCTGCAGGTCCGGATGCCAGAACAGTGCGAACTGGAGCACCATCTCAGCACCAGCGCGAGCGGCGGAGACGCGCCACTCGCCAAGCCGGTCCGGCCCCATCTCCAACCAACGCACCAGGCACGAGAAGTGTTGGGGATCGAAGCGTAAATTTAAAATTTTCTACGCATCACCAAGATCAATCTATGGCGTCATCTAGCAACGAGAGGGAGAGGAGTGCATCTACATACCCTTGTAGATCGCGAGCGGAAGCATTCAAGAGAACGGGGTTGATGGAGTCATACTCGTTGTGATCCAAATCACCGATGATCCTAGCGCCGAACGGATGGCACCTCCGTGTTCAACACACGTACGGAGAGAAGACGTCTCCCCGCCTTGATCCAGCAAGGAGGAGGGAGAGGTTGAGGAAGAGAGCTCCAATATCAGCACGATGGTGTGGTGTTGGTGGAGCGCCAGTACTCCGGCAGGGCTTCGCCAAGCTCTTAACGGAGGAGGAGAGGTGTTGGCGAGGGGAGGGGATGCGCCTTTGATGTGGTATGCAGCCCTCCCCTTGCCCCTCTATTTATCGGGGAAGGGGGAAGGGGCCCGGCCCCCTCTAGATGAGATCTAGAGGGGGGCGGCAGCCAAGGGGAGGGGCTTGCCCCCCAAGCAAGGGGGCGCCCCCTTTAGGGTTTCCCCCCAACCCTAGGCGCATGGGCCCAACGGGGGATGCGCCCAGCCCTCCAAGGGCTGGTTCCCTTCCCTCTACGTCCATGAGGCCCTCCGAGAGAGGTGGCCCCTCCCGGTGGACCCACGGAACCCCTCCGGTGGCCCCTGTACAATACCGATATGCCCCCGAACTTTTCCGGTGACCGTATGACAACTTCCCACATATAAATATTCACCTCCGGACCATTCCGGAACTCCTCGTGACGTCTGGGATCTCATCCGGGACTCCGAACAACATTCGGTAATCACATACAAGTCTTCCTAATAACCCTAGCGTCATTGAACCTTAAGTGTGTAGATCCTACGGGTTCGGGAACCCTGTAGACATGACTGAGACAACTCTCCGGCCAATAACCAACAGCGGGATCTAGATACCCATGTTGGCTCCCACTTGTTCCACGATGATCTCATCGGATGAACCACGATGTCGAGGATTCAAGAAATCCCGTATACAATTCCCTTTGTCCATCGGTACGTTACTTTCCCGAGATTTGATCGTCGGTATCCCAATACCTCGTTCAATCTCGTTGCCGGCAAGTCACTTTACTCGTTCCGTAACACATCATCCCCTGACCAACCCTTAGTCACATTGAGCTCATTACGATGATGTATTACCAAGTGGGCCCAGAGATACCTCTCCGTCATAAGGAGTGACAAATCCCAGTCTTGATTCGTGCCAACCCAACAGACACTTTCGGAGATACCCGTAGTGCACCTTTATAGTCACCCAGTTACGTTGTGACGTTTGGCACACCCAAAGTATTCCTACAGTATCCAGGAGTTGCACAATCTCATGGTCTAAGGAAAAGATACTTAACATTAGAAAAGCTTTAGCAGACGAACTACACGATCTTGCGCTATGCTTAGGATTGGGTCTTATCCATCACATCATTCTCCTAATGATGTGATCCCGTTATCAATGACATCGAATGTCCATGGTTAGGAAACTGTAACCATCTATTGATCAACGAGCTAGTCAACTAGAGGCTCACTAGGGACATGTTGTGGTCTATGCATTCTCGCATGTATTACGATTTCCGTATAACACAATTATAGCATGAACAATAGACAATTATCATGAACAAGGAAATATAATAATAACCATTTTATTATTGCCTCTAGGGCATATTTCCAACAGTATCCCACTTGCACTAGAGTCAATAATCTAGTTACATTGTGATGAATCGAACACCCATAGAGTTCTGGTGTTGATCATGTTTTGCTCGAGGAAGAGGTTTAGTTAATGGATCTCCGACATTCAGGTCCGTATGCACTTCACAAATATTTATGTCTCCATTTTGAACATTTTCACGAATGGAGTTGAAGCGACGCTTGATATGCCTTGTCTTCCTGTGAAACCTGGGCTCCTTGGCAAGGGCAATAGCTCCAGTGTTGTCACAAAAGAGAGTCATCGGGCCCGACGCATTGGAAATAACTCCTACATCGGTAATGAACTCCTTCATCCATATTGCTTCTTGTGCTGCCTCCGAGGCTGCCATGTACCCCACTTCACATGTAGATCCCGCCACGACGCTTTGCTTGCAACTGCACCAGCTGACTGCCCCACCATTCAAAATATACACGTATCCGGTTTGTGACTTAGAGTCATCCAGATCTGTGTTGTAGCTAGCATCGACGTAACCCTTTATGACGAGCTCTTCGTCACCTCCATAAACGAGAAACATATCCTTAGTCCTCTTCAGGTACTTCAGGATATTCTTAACCGCTGTCCAGTGTTCCATGCCGGGATTACTTTGGTACATTCCTACCAAACTTACAGCAAGGTTTACATCAGGTCTGGTACACAGCATGGCATACATAATAGACCCTATGGCCGAGGCATAGGGGACGACACTCATCTTTTCTCTATCTTCTGTCGTGGTCGGGCATTGAGCCGTGCTCAATCTCACACCTTGCAATACAGGCAAGAACCCCTTCTCGGACTGATCCACGTTGAACTTCTTCAATATCTTGTCAAGGTACGTACTTTGTGAAAGACCAATGAGGCATCTCGATCTATCTCTATAGATCTTGATGCCTAATATATAAGCATCTTCTCCAAGATCCTTCATTGAAAAACACTTGTTCAAGTAGGCCTTTATGCTTTCCAAGAATTATATATCATTTCCCATCAATAGTATGTCATCCACATATAATATGATAAATTCTACAGAGCTCCCACTCAATTTCTTGTAAACACAGGCTTCTCCATAAGTCTGCGTAAACCCAAACGCTTTGATCATCTCATCAAATTGAATGTTCCAACTCCGAGATGCTTGCACCAGCCCATAGATTAAGCGTTGGAGCTTGTACACCTTGTCAGCATTCTTAGGATCGACAAAACCTTCCAGCTGCATCATATACAATTCTTCCTTAAGGAAACCATTAAGGAATGTCGTTTTGACGTCCATTTGCCATATCTCATAATCATAGAATGCGGCAATTGCTAACATGATTCGGACGGACTTCAGCTTTGCTACGAGTGAGAAAGTCTCATCGTAGTCAACCCCTTGAACTAGTCGATAACCCTTAGAGACAAGCCGAGCCTTATAGATGGTCACATTACCATCCACGTCTGTCTTCTTATTAAAGTTCCATTTATTTTCTATCGCTTGCCGATCATCGGGCAAGTCAGTCAAAGTCCATACTTTGTTTTCATACATGGATCCTATCTCGGATTTCATGGCTTCCAGCCATTTGTCAGAATCCGGGCCGCCATCGCTTCTTCATAGTTCGAAGGTTCACCATTGTCTAACAACATGATTTCCAGGACAGGGTTGCCATACCACATTGGTGCGGAACGTGTCCTTGTGGACCTACGAAGTTCAGTAGCAACTTGATATGAAGTTTCATGATCATCATCATTAACTTCCTCTCTAGTCGGTGCAGGCACCTCAGGAACATTTTCTTGAGCTGCGCCACTCTCCGGTTCAAGAGGCAATATTTCATCAAGTTCTACTTTCCTCCCACTTACTTCTTTCAAGAGAAACTCTTTCCCTCGAAAGGATCCATTCTTGGCAACAAAGATCTTGCCTTCGGATCTGAGGTAGAAGGTATACCCAATAGTTTCTTTAGGGTATCCTATGAAGACGCATTTTTCCAATTTGGGTTCGAGCTTTTCAGGTTGAAGTTTCTTGACATAAGCATCGCATCCCCAAACTTTCAGAAACAACAGCTTAGGTTTCTTACCAAACCACAATTCATACGGTGTCGTCTCCATGGATTTCGACGGAGCCCTATTTAAAGTGAATGCGGCAGTCTCTATAGCATAACCCCAAAATGACAGTGGTAGATCGGTAAGAGACATCATAGATCGTACCATATCCAATAGAGTGCGATTACGACGTTCGGACACACCATTACGCTGAGGTGTTCCAAGCGGCGTGAGTTGTGACACTATTCCACATTTCCTTAAGTGCGTGCCAAATTCGTGACTCAAATATTCTCCCCCGCGATCTAATCATAAGAACTTGATTTTCCTGTCACGTTGATTCTCAATCTCACTCCGAAATTCCTTGAACTTTTCAAAGGTCTCAGACTTGTGTTTCATTAAGTAGACATACCCATATCTACTCAAGTAATCAGTGAGGGTGAGAACATAACGATAGCCACCGCGAGCCTCTACACTCATTGGACTGCACACATCAGTATGTATGATTTCCAATAAGTTGGTTGCTCGCTCCATTGTTCCGAAGAACGGAGTCTTGGTCATTTTTCCCATGAGGCATGGTTCGCACGTGTCAAATGATTCATAATCAAGAGACTCCAAAAGTCCATCTGCATGGAGTTTCTTCATGCGTTTGACACCAATGTGACCAAGGCGGCAGTGCCACAAGTATGTGGGACTATCATTATCAACCTTACATCTTTTGGCATTCACACTATGAATATGTGTAACATCACGTTCGAGATTAAATAAGAATAAACCATTGACCAGCGGGGCGTGACCATAAAACATGTCTCTCATATAAATAGAACAACCATTATTCTCAGATTTAAATGAGTAGCCATCTCATATTAAACGAGATCCAGATACAATGTTCATGCTCAAAGCTGGTACTAAATAACAATTATTGAGGTTTAAAACTAATCCCGTAGGTAAATGTAGAGGTAGCATGCCGACGGCGATCACATCGACCTTGGAACCATTCCCGGCGCGCATCATCACCTCGTCCTTCGCCAGTCTCCGTTTATTCCGCAGTTCCTGTTTTGAGTTACAAATATGAGCAACTGCACCGGTATCAAATACCCAGGAGCTACTACGAGCGCTGGTTAGGTAAACATCAATAACATGTATATCACATATACCTTTGGCATTGCCGGCCTTCTTATCCGCTAAGTACTTGGGGCAGTTCCGCTTCCAGTGACCGTTTCCCTTGCAATACAAGCACTCAGTCTCAGGCTTGAGTCCATTCTCTGGCTTCTTCCCGGTAGCTTGCTTACCGGGCGCGGCAACGACCTTGTCGTCCTTCTTGAAGTTCTTTTTACCCTTGCCTTTCTTAAACTTAGTGGTTTTATTCACCATCAACACTTGATGTTCCTTTTTGATTTCCACCTCCGCTGATTTCAGCATTGAATATACCTCAGGAATGGTCTTTTCCATCCCCTGCATATTGAAGTTCATCACAAAGCTCTTGTAGCTAGGTGGGAGCGACTGAAGGATTCTGTCAACGACCGCATCATTCAGGAGATTAACTCCCAGCTGAGACAAGCGGTTGTGCAACCCAGACATTTTGAGTATGTGCTCGCTGACGAAACTATTCTCCTCCATCTTACAACTGTAGAACTTGTCGGAGACTTCATATCTCTCGACCCGGGCATGAGCTTGGAAAACCATTTTCAGCTCTTGGAACATCTCATATGCTCTGTGTTGCTCAAAACGCTTTTGGAGCCCCGGTTCTAAGCTGTAAAGAATGCCGCACTGAACCAGGGAGTAATCATCACTACGCGTCTGCTAAGCGTTCATAACGTCTTGTTCTACTGGGAAAACAGGTGCTTCACCTTGCGGTGCATCAAGGACATATGCTTTCCTGGCAGCTATGAGGATAATCCTCAGGTTACAGACCCAGTCCGTGTAGTTGCTGCCATCATCTTTCAGCTTGGTTTTCTCTAGGAACGCGTTGAAGTTGAGGGCAACATTAGCATGGGCCATTTGATCTACAAGACATATTGCAAAGAATTTTAGACTATGTTCGTGATAGTTAAGTTCATCTAATCAAATTATTTAATGAACTCCCACTCAGATAGACATCCCTCTAGTCATCTAAGTGATACATGATCCGAGTCAACTAGGCCGTGTCCAATCATCACGTGAGACGGACTAGTCATCATCGGTGAACATTTTCATGTTGATCGTATCTTCTATACGACTCATGTTCGACCTTTCGGTCTTCCGTGTTCCGAGGCCATGTCTGTACATGCTAGGCTCGTCAAGTCAACCTAAGTGTATTGCGTGTGTAAATCTGGCTTACACCCATTGTATGCGAACGTTAGAACCTATCACACCCGATCATCACGTGGTGCTTCGGAACAACGGACCTTAGCAACGGTGCACAGTTAGGGGGAACACTTTCTAGAAATTATTGCGAGGGATCATCTTATTTATGCTACCGTTGTTCTAAGCAAATAAGATGTAAAACATGAAAAACATCACATGCAATCAAATAGTGACATGATATGGCCAATATCATTTTGCTCCTTTTGATCTCCATCTTCGGGGCGCCATGATCATCATCGTCACCGGCATGACACCATGACCTCCATCATCATGATCTCCATCATCGTGTCTTCATGAAGTTGTCTCGCCAACTATTACTTCTACTACTATGGCTAATGGTTAGCAATAAAGTAAAGTAATTACATGACGTTTATGTTGACACGCAGGTCATAAATAAATTAAGACAGCTCCAATGGCTCCTGCCGGTTGTCATACTCATCGACATGCAAGTCGTGATTCCTATTACAAGAACATGATCAATCTCATACATCACATCTATCATTCATCACATCCTTTTGGCCATATCACATCACACGGCATATGCTGCAAAAACAAGTTAGACGTCCTTTAATTGTTGTTGCAAGTTTTTACGTGGCTGCTATAGGTTTCTAGCAAGAATGTTTCTTACCTATGCCAAAACCACAATGTGATATGCCAATTTCTATTTACCCTTCATAAGGACCCTTTTCATCGAAACCGATCCGACTAAAGTGGGAGAGACAGACACCCGCTAGCCACCTTATGCAACTAGTGCATGTTAGTCGGTGGAACCAGTCTCACGTAAGTGTACGTGTAAGGTCGGTCCGGGCCGCTTCATCCCACGATGCCGCCGAATCAAGATAAGACTAGTAACAGCAAGGAAATTGACAAAATTGACGCCCACAACAACTTGTGGCCCCGGTACAATACCGATATGCCCCCGAACTTTTCCGGTGACCGTATGACAACTTCCCACATATAAATATTCACCTCCGGACCATTCCGGAACTCCTCATGATGTCCGGGATCTCATCTGGGACTCCGAACAACATTCGGTAATCACATACAAGTCTTCCTAATAACCCTAGCGTCATCGAACCTTAAGTGTGTAGACCCTACGGGTTCGGGAACCATGCAGACATGACCGAGACAACTCTCCGGCCAATAACCAACAGCGGGATCTGGATACCCATGTTGGCTCCCAAATGTTCCACGATGATCTCATCGGATGAACCACGATGTCGAGGATTCAAGCAATCCCGTATACAATTCCTTTGTCAATCGGTACGTTACTTACCCGAGATTCGGTCGGTGGTATCCCAATACCTCGTTCAATCTCGTTACCGGCAAGTCACTTTACTCGTGCCGTAATGCATGATCCCGTGATCAACCACTTGGTCACATTGAGCTCATTATGATGATGCATTACCGAGTGGGCCCAGAGACACCTCTCCGTCATACGGAGTGACAAATCCCAGTCTCGATTCGTGCCAACCCAACAGACACTTTCAGAGATACCCGTAGTGCACCTTTATAGTCACCTAGTTACGTTGTGACGTTTGGCACACCCAAAGTATTCCTACAGTACCCGGGAGTTGCACAATCTCATGGTCTAAGGAAAAGATACTTGACATTAGAATAGCTTTAGCAGACGAACTACACGATCTTGCGCTATGCTTAGGATTGGGTCTTGACCATCACATCATTCTCCTAATGATGTGATCATGTTATCAATGACATCCAATGTCCATGGTCAGAAAACCGTAACCATCTATTGATCAACGAGCTAGTCAACTAGAGGCTCAGTAGGGACATGTTGTGGTCTATGCATTCACACATGTATTACGATTTCCGGATAACACAATTATAGCATGAACAATAGACAATTATCATGAACAAGGAAATATAATAATAACCATTTTATTATTGCCTCTAGGGCATATTTCCGACAAGAAGTTGCTCGGCTGGACGGAGCCCGGCCATAGGACCACCGTCATCGCAGTGCCGGCATGGGACATCCGCGCCAGCTGCGTCCCAGGGCCTCCAGGCGGGCCTCGGCGATGGCGATGATCTTCGGGAAGGTCCAGGCCACCCGCGGATCCGTCCTGGACCCAACCATGCCGGCCGGGTCGCGCTGATGGCGGACGGCTTCCTTCGCCAGCCGCTGCGTCTCCGGGAAGGCCTCTGCCGCAAAAGAAAAAGCAAGTTAGAAAAAGAACATCAAGGAAGAAATGCTGGATCTCGACCCGGTGAACAACAAGAAAAAAGCACTTACTAGAGAAGGACTCTTCCAGGTGTTGCGCTTCAAGCAACGTTCCGCGCCGCTCCCGTTCGATGGCGTGATCGCGCTCCTTGAGCGCCTTCTCCATATCGGCCGCCTTGGCAAGGGCCGCCTTCAGCTCGGCGCCCTTATCCTCAGCCACCTTCTCGGTCGCCTCACGGTGAGGGGCCTCGTCTTGACGAGCCCCCTCAGCCGTGGGAACCTGCTCCCGCAGGCGCTCCACCTCGGCCTGGAGCCGGCCCTTCTCGTCGGCCAGCTGGCCGTGCTGCTGGTCCGCCTCCACCAGGGCCCGCTGCGCCTCTGCCGCCTTGGCGGCCTCTGCCTTGAGGAGCTCAACCTCAGCCTCGAGGCTGCTCTTCTGACCCGCCAGCCGCTCATGCAGCCGGCTGGCCTCGTCGAGAGACCGACAGGCCGCGGCTGCTTCTGTCCTCGCCTGCTCCGCCTCAACGCCAAGACGGCCTGTGTCGGTGACGAGCCGATCGTAGTGATGATCAGCCCGGAGCAGACGAGTCCGCCAGGACAACACCTCGGCTGCGAAGAAGAAGGACTCAGCAGAAGAAGAGATAAAAACAAGACTTAAGATTTGGCCCAACTACTACATAGTTGGCTCGAAACTCGGGGGTTACACCCAGTGGGTGCGCTGGCACGCCCCCACTAGAAAAAAGCACAAGAAGTACCTGCGGTGACGCGGAGCTCCTCCTCCTTGGCGGCGACCTTCTCCTAGACTCCCGGTGCTTGCCCAGGAGACCATTGAAGGCGGCGACCCGGAAAGCGTCGAGATGCTGAAAAAAGCAGATGTCAGAACAAGGACAACACTCGAAAGATTCAACCCAACTACTACGTAGTTGGCCCGAACCTCAGGGGCTACACCCAGTGGGTGCGCTGGCGTGCCCCCACAAAGAAGAAATTACAAGAAAGCTTACCAAAATGGCACGCTCCAGGTCGCGCGTCCGCTCCACCTCGACCTCGAGCCGTTTCGTCCGGCCTCGCAGGCGGCGGCTGACGGCGTCCATCACCGCCTCCTCCTGGGTCTGTGGCCCGAAGACAATGGCGCTCCCGCTCCGCGCCGGCTGCGGCATGGCAGCTCGGCGCCATCCCTGCCGGGGCACCAAGGCGTGCTCCCTACTGGCTGCTTGCGACGCGGCTAGCACCTCCTCTAACACCCCTCCCAGCGCCGAGGACGACCCGGACGCCGGCACGCCATGCGTCGCCATCTCCATCCCGGACGCCGGGACGCCCTGCGTCCCCGGCTTCGGCCTTGCTGCCGGGGTGGCCTCCGGCACCATCGCCCGCGGCGTCTCCTCTGGAACGGCGCCGCCTCCACCACCATCGGTCCCCGCCCGCTCGACCACGTCGGCCCGCGGCAGGGAGTCATCCGCCACTTCCACGACCGCCCAGTCGGGGGTCACCACCGTAGCTTGGCCTCCACGGCCGCGCTCCCTCACCTGCGACGTCTCAAAGACCGTCCCAGCCACCACCGTGCCCTCCGGCATCTTGCGCCAGGCCAGCTCCGCACCGCCTTGCGCCCATGCCACCGCCGCGTCGTTCCAAGCGCGGACCGACGTCGCCTTCAGCTCCGCCTTGGCCCGGTTCCTGTCCTGCCAGGCCACGGCTTCGGCGTTGTTCGGATCCAGGACGAGGTCTGAGTCGGCCTGTTCCTCCACCTCGGCCTGGTCGGCGAGGTCGGACCGGCTCCTGCGGAACTCGGCCCCTTCGGTGGACACGGCTTCCGCCGCCGCCCTCGCCAGCGCGATTGGCGACCTGAGGAAGAAGATGGAATAAGCAGAAAAGAAACAAGACTAGCTCAAGAAAAGAAAAGCCAAGCGCAAACAAGAGATGAGGCTTACCCCCGCCAAGACCGGGACTGGGGTTGGCCCCCCGTGCCCGTTGCCGTGCTTCCTCTTGGCCGGCCTCCCGGCCCCGGCCGGGACCGTAGCGCGCTTCAGGGCCTGGGGCCGCGGCGCGACGCTATCTTTCCCACGCGGGCGGCTTGGCGCCGCCCCATGCGAGGATCCGGCTCCGCCCGCGTCGCCGCCTCCCCCGCCCAACGCCGCTACACCAATAACTGGCGTCAGCATCAACCGTTCCGAGCCGCGATCAGCAGTTCAAGACACATGAGGAAGAAATGAGACTTACCCGTACGACGCCCAGCGCCGACGTAGGACTCGGCCTCCTCCTCCCCGCCTCGAGCCGCGGGCTCCTCTGGCACCACCGGTGCCACCTGCGATGAGGCCCAGGCATAAGGATGTCGAATCGCGTTCAGAAGTACCACCCGCGTCGCGTCGGGACAGATGAGGAGGTGCGCGGCGCCAAAATAAGAAGACCAGACGCTCACCTGCGGCGCCCGGTTCGACCGGTTGTACGGCGCCTTGCCGAACTCCCAGTCATCCCCAAGGTTGTCCTTGGAGATATCGTTCACTCCACGCGCGACCTGCGCCGTGGACAGCCGCGTCGACCCCATGCGGTTGGGGTTTTGAAGGCCAACCATCTCGCCGATGAGGCAGGAGCGCCCCTGAAGCTGAAGAACCCGGCACCTGATGAACGCGGTGAGGAGGTCGGTGCCGGTGAGCCCCTCCTGCGTCCTCATCACCATCACCCGCTCGCAGCGATTGATAATATCTTGCGATGGGCGCCGGGGCGAGTAGCCCCAGTTCGTCTTCGCCCATGGCGGTGCGATGGTGAAGGCCGGAAGATTGATACGGTCCGCGCCAAGGTTGCAGACGTAGAAAAAGGAGTTATGCCACTTCTTGGCAGAATCCTCCGGTGGGATCTTGGGGAAGTCCGCCCCCGACCGCTTCGAGATGACGGTGGCGCCGCAGTCGGCGAACTCCCCGGCCGACGGGCCCTGGTGCTTGAAGGAGAAGAAGCGCGCCCAAAGGTCGATCGTAGGCTCGACCCCTAGGTACCCCTCGCAGAGGGTGATGAAGTCAGAGAGCTGGACGATCGCGCCGGTGCCAAGATTATGCGGCTGGAGCCCGAAGAACCCCAAGAACGCACGGAAGAAGGTGCTCACCAGCAGCCCGAATCCGCGCTCAAAATGCGTGATGAACACCACGCGCTCCTGCCCCTCGGGCTGAGGCCTCTGCTCGCACTACGGCAGGCGGACACTAACGTCCGTCTCCCGCGGCAGGCGCCGCGATGCCCGGAGACGGGGGATGTCCTCGGAGTTTGACGTTCGAGCCCATCCAGGAGCCCGATGGCAGCGACATGATCGAAGGAAGAAGGAGAAGAAGGAAGAAGGACGGTGAAGGAGTTCTGATCGAGCAGCGGGCGTCGCAGTGCGTCGGTTGCAAGAGGCAGAGCGAGAGCAGGGGGACAGGCGGGCGCGAGCGAGAATAAAGTTCGCCCCCTCCCCCTTGCCCCCCAATTTATAACCCTCGGTTTGAATGTGGGGAAGTGGGAAGGTGGGATCGTCTCCACGTACATGCGCAATAACTACCCGAGGAAGAGCAACCGGCCCCCGGACGCCGCAATAAATCCGCGCACTTGGGCCGAGGGCGCGCGGCGGTGGGCCCCAGCCCATCGCCCGGTCTCGTCACGTGCGCGGCCTGTCAGGCCCCTCCGGCTTTCGAGCACCACGTGGATACCGTGTGAAGCCCAAGGGATTGCCCCAAGATTCGGCGAACTTCTCGGTCCCCGCCACGGCCGGGATGCCACGATCCGGTTTTTGAGAAACCCGGCACACAATGGGTGTTGCCGGACCCGGCGCTCGCAGAATCTACCTTGCTAAAGGGGAAACTGCGAAGGCCAACTCATCCGAAGACGGCGGACCTTCACAGCTTCGGGGACTACTGTCGGGGGGATGGACCCCGGGCAGGCAACGGAACTCGGATCTTCTTCAAAAACAACGGGGTCAGCACTGCCCCTCAATACCGGCACGCGCTTGGCCGGGTCGCTTGACCCGTCCAAGCCCCACAAGCCGGCCAGACTAGCCGAACCGACAAGAAACGTCGGCTCGGCCTCAACAACTAGCGCAAGACAGCCGAACCCGGCACGACCAAAGCTTCCTCAACAAGACAGCACCACCCGTGGCGTGCTACGCAATCCAGCCGGGGGTCAGCTCCTGTCCCATCCAGGCCGTGCGATGGGACTAGGCTTCAATCAATGATGACCGAGGAGACAGTGCCCCATCCATGCCTCTGGTCAGCGGGTACGTAGCAACAGTGCTCCTCACCTACCCGCTGACCAAGGCTGGCGTGCCTAGAGTGCCCCCGCCCCCGCCGCTGACAGCAGCGAGCAGCGACTTGACGGAGAGCACTATACATGACTCGACTCTGCCATGCCCCGACGATTGACAAGACGGCGCACGGTCCCCCTAGGCACGTGGGGCCCGCACCTAGGGGAACTCGGCGAACCACAAGCCCTCAGCAGAACCCAGCCCGGGTCCCAGACGCGGACACTATGGACCCGCCAACTTGTAACATTACCATTGTACCCCTGGGCGGTTGACCTATAAAACCCCCAGGAGCCCTCATGTAGAGACAGGGAAGAGAAAGATAGACACACCAGAGAACTCATTCCATCACACTCGCCAAGTTAGTAACACCCAAGGAGAGGGAACTTCCTAAGCCTTGGCCAGTTTCCTTCCTCTTCCATACAGCTCCAGGAGCGACATTGTACTATCGATCAACCAACAACACTCAGCAGGACTAGGGGTATTATCTCTCAGGAGAGCCCCGAACCTGGGTATGTCCGGCGTCCCGTGCCCGCTCATGCCAACCTCGCCTCTGGAGCCCACCAGCGCCCTCGAGCCTCCTCCTCCTCTCTTTAGCCATCCCTTGGCTTCTGTCATGCGCCCACCACGACAAAGGCAATGGCCGAACACCACCGAAGATGTCGGCATAGACCGTAACCATCCGGATACCCCAGTAAGTACCCTTTTACCTAATACCTTATAGCCAGATACCAAGTGGCAAGATGCCAACAGTATCATCCTTTTTCAGGGCTGGATAAAGAAGTTGGAACTGATTAGGTGTCCGGCTCCCCTTCCCGAAGACTCAACTACTCCTGTGTTAACAAGGATATTCGCCTCGGCGCCATACCAGGCACTGGCAGGGGAGGGCAAGAAGGCCCAAGATGACCTTGGTTCCGGAGGCAAGTCGGACACTGAGTCCGGAGAAATCGACCTTTCCTCGCCCGAAGATGGAGGCGAAAAAGGACCCAGTATCCCTTCTCCAAGCAGGAGAAAAAGGGACGCCTCCGAAGATTGGGAGGGGCGGTCTTCCAAGAAGGGCAAGATGCCACCGTCGAGCGCCCTGTGTTTGGAAAGTGACGCTGTTAAACAGCTCCAACAAGGGGACAATCCCTCGGTCAAACCGTAAGAGAATCCGGAGTACTTTGATAGTGTCCCGCTCCGTTGCTATTACCGAAGATATACGTAACACATTCATGCATTTTTACAAGACGACACAGAGTTTTTTTGGGCGATCCTATTCTTCGGGGAGTCTCCTCCCAGAGATGATGGAGAGCGAGACGCCTCCTCCAACCTCCTCTCCCAACAAGGCGGATGACTCTGAAGTGTCATCGCGGAGGGTCCCTTTTGACCAATAAGTTACGCAGGGGACAGAAGAGGTGGTACCCGAAGGTGGAGCACCGACCATCCGGGATTCTGGGGTTCATGATAACAAAGGTCCCAGACTGACTAGTTCGCAGCCGACAGAGATTCTGGAGATGGGGAGTAAAGCCTTAACGGCCGCTGTGAATTTCTGGAGAAGGAGAGTAAAGCGTTAACGGCTGATCTGGACAAGGCCTTACAAGAGGCGAGAGAAGCGCGGTCGGAATGCAGAGCAGCCCGTGAGGAGGTTCGACAGGCAAGGGAGATTGTAGCTGGAAAGCCCTTTCTGCTGCAAACTAAGTTCGATGACCCGAACTATGCCCAGCTTAACCAGGTATGGAGTTCTCCGGATGGGTTCTTGGACTTGCCGAAGAGTTCTGCCGATGCGGCGCAGCATTACCAAGTGCGAGATGGATATGCAATGGAGAAGCTTTTTTGGTCGCAGTTTGGCGCATCAAAGCGCCCTCTATTGCTCAATGAACAGATGTCCCAATGGGCCTAACTTCATAGGATATCCGGCGGTGCCATGAAGGATATCGTAATCCGGTTGTGGCCAACCAAGCCTGTTCCGAATAGCTATTTCGGTTTGGTGCAAAGGCTTGTTGACGCGGTGCTGCGTATCGACGTTGTGAAGGGGTCAACATGCATTGAGGGTGCAGGGATGGCTTTTGCCCGAGTGAAGACGTTCTGGGGAAGATGAAGGCTATCGATGTTGCGACGAAGTGTCCACCCAAAGGCAAGACTGTCCGGAACCGGAACATTATTTTGAAGACGTCCTAAAGGCCGCCCGCTTTATAGAGGATCAGTGCTCAAAAGACATAATGTTCGAGTGAGGTGTATGAAAATTGTAGAAGACAATTTTATAGTTAATCTATTTATGTTTTGCTTGAAAGCTTGAATTCCTCCTGTGCGGCCATTTTGATATAATCTGAAAGTTTTCCAGTCGTCGGCTTCAGCCCCCTTGTAGGAAGTACGGGGGTGTTCGGAAAAGCATTTAATCACTCTTTATCCAACGTCTTGGTCCATGAAGGAGGTGATAATGCGGTGAACCAGGCAATCGGACTATAAGGCATTAACACTTTCACTTAGCCATAGGAGTTTTATGGTGGGGCTATGACATAGCCCCTGGTATGTATGTAGCGTATGGTGCCTTACATATTTTATCTGAAAAAGATCCCTCGTGTGGCACGGAGAATTGCTAAAGATTCCAATAAGTCATCAAGTGGTTGACCAGCTCACGTCGCATCATGACAATCAGTTTTCGGCTTTCACTACTGAGGTGCTCGTCTGGTTTAGACCAGGGCACAATCGTAGTAGTTCTCCCTTTACTACCCTAGCCGATAGAGCGGAGCGTAGGGTAGCAAGCACAGGAGCCGGGCAACCCAAGTATTGACCCAAGACAATGATTCAGAGCTGATGCGTATAAGGCCAAACTTGCGACGCAGAAGTATACTATAGAGTTGTTCGGACTTTTACTAGCAACTCATTTGTTCCCACACCAAGCCCATGGCAGGTTATGCCAAGGTATTTCTGTGAAATAACCGTAGGAGCCATGTTTGTCGGGAAAACAATACGGATGATTAGTTTGGATATTGTTTACTGGTAATTGAGCGATATGCCAATGATTACTTATGATATATATATATATATATATATATATATATATATATATATATATATATATATATATATATATATATATAAGAGCCGTTCGCCTGGCTATTTGACATGCGTGGGGTTGGAGGCGGAGGAATAGGCATAGTACAGGCTCAAGAAATAGGGAGTGCGGTCTACAAAAAGTTATTTTGGACCTCCTATCGCACGTCTGCGGCGCCAGTCCTCGGTGGGGGGAATCCTTGATGGAAGTAGCCCCTTGGGTGAGTGTACCAATCCGGACTCCGATAGAGCCAGTTTCAAATGTTTATCCTGTTCGTCACCTATTTTTAAAGGATAGCTGAGGGAGTCCTGGATTAGGGGGTATCCGGACAGCCGGATTATATCCTTTGGCCGAACTGTTGGACTATGAAGATACAAGATTGGAGACTTCGTCTATATCTCCTCCTTTGGTCGTCTCATGTCCGGATGGGACTCTACTTGGCGTGGAAGGCAAGCTAGGCAATACGGATATGTATATCTCCTCCTTTGTAACCGACCTTGTGTAACCCTAGCCCCTCTGGTGTCTATATAAACTGGAGGGTTTTAGTCCATAGGACAACATACAATCATACCATAGGCTAGCTTTTCGGGTTTAGCCTCTCCGATCTCGTGGTAGATCAACTCTTGTAATACTCGTATCATCAAGAATAAATCAAGCAGGATGTAGGGTTTTATCTCCATCAAGAGGGCCCAAACCTGGGTAATACATCGTGTCCCCTGCCTCCTATTACCATCCGCCTTAGATGCACAGTTCGGGACCCCCTACCCGAGATCTGTCGGTTTTGACACCGACATTGGTGCTTTCATTGAGAGTTCCTCTGTGGCATCGCCGTAAGGAAGGATGCCTCATCTTGTTGTTAAAAACAACATACCGCCGGGGGAGCTCTGGCTGTCGGCCAAACTCTCCGGCTAGGCAGTTTTGTCATGACCACTTGTTCGGCCGCTGCACCGACGATGACTTCTTGGGTCATCAAAGACAGCCTCCACGTCGGCTCGGAATTCACCGAGCAGATGGATCCAATGGAGCTCTCCTCCCAAAACAAACTCTTGGATCGCATCGCCGCCATGGGAGTCTCTACGGACTATGATCGGATTGGGCTTATAGCCGATCGAAGGGAGATTAACTCTCCACCGGTCACCCATCATGTTGCGGTGGTGGAGGAACAATGTAGCGATTCTCCCTCTATCTTGAGGACTAACTATGTCCGAATTCCTGAGCTCTCTGAGCCGGATACCCGTTTACGGGAGGACATCACCAAAACCCTGAACCTAGAGTCAGGCAACGGGCCAGACTCATCGGGCAACATACCGGAATCCAAACTTCCAAGATCAGAAACCCCTCGGCCCCTGGGTCTCAGATCGGGTAGGGGTCCGGACTCAAATCCACCCACCCACCCAGACATAAACGATCTTTCCCACATCAGGCAAGAGCCCCATGAAACAGTACATCATTATTGGGCCAGATTCCTCCTTGTGAAGAACAAGGTTAAGGACTGCCGCGAGGAAGACGCAGTCTCACTTTTCTTCAATAACTGCACGGACAAGGGAATCCTTAACGCCATAAGTCGCCATAACATATCACGCTTCGCCGACTTGGCGTCATAGTACGAAAGTACTGTGTGATGGAAAGTGCCTGGAAAACCGAAACGAAATTTTGGGATAATCCGGCTCCGAATATGCATCCAGTCCGAGGTAAAAGGGTGCACTATCATAAGACACCCGAGTTCATTACAAAGAAGCAAAAATCCTCTACAGGGCATGGAACCGTATTGGAGGGATGGCTTAATGGACCCTTCAAAATTCATAGCACAGCGGATACAATACAACGCACAACCTTAGAGCATGTTGGATACTCCGACAGGTGGCCAAAAGTGGTGAGGATCTTCTTATCCCAAATGCCACAGAGCACCATCCCGTGGATAACAATACGGTATTAACAGTGTTTGAGACCTTCACGTCAAATAATAGGCGCAAGCGAACACTCCGCAGCATTGCTGAAATCTGCCACGTAGCAGCAATAAATCCATGGAGTGACACGGCTATTACCTTCAATGCCAGTGATGAACCTAAATTCCGAACAGCCCGATCACCAGCCTCACTGGTCCTCAGTCCAATCGTGGACGGCTTTCGACTCACCAAAGTACTCATGGACGGTGGCAGCGGATTAAACCTCATCTATGATGAAACCCTTCAAAAAATGGAAATAGACTAGAACCACATTGAGCAAAGTAGCACAACCTTCAAAGGAATCATACCCAGTCGGGAAGCACGATGCGCTGGGAAAATCACACTAGATGTGGTATTCGGTACGCCAGAGAACTATAGGTCTGAAGAAATTACATTTCAAGTGGCTCGTTCAGCAATGGATACCACACCCTTTTAGGACGTGAGGCGTTCACGATCTTCCAAGCCATACCCCATTATGGATATATGAAGCTCAAAATACCCGGGCCCAACGGAATCATTACTCTTGCCAGTGATCCGGACACAGCACTCCGCGCCGAAAACAAAACAGCCGCACTGGCCCTCGAGGCATTATCCGAAGCCCTCTCAGCCGAGGAATTAACCACGCTACGCTCCACAATGGACAGGGACGACATGATACTCGACAAGACAAGTCCACCTCTTTTAAACCAGCGGATGAAATAGTCAAATTCCAAGTCCACCCAACGGACCCTACAAAAACAGCCTCCATCGGGGCACAATTAAACCTCGCCGTGGACACCGCACTACGAGAGTTCCTGCGCAAGAATTGGGACATATTCGCCTGGCATCCCTTAGACATGCTAGGAATCCCACGCAGGCTGGCCGATCATAGCCTCAATATCCTAAAGGGATTCAAGCCAGTTAAGCAAGCTCTTCGGCGTTTCTCCAAACCTAAGAGGCAGGCCATGGGAGAGGAACTAGCCAAGTTATTGGAGGCCGGATTCATCAGAGAAATAAAACACCCGGACTGGCTAGCAAACCTGGTGATGGTACCAAAGAAGGATAAATACTGGCGCCTTTGTGTAGATTTCAAGGACCTCAATAAAGCTTGCCCAAAGGATCCCTTCCCCCTCTGCCGCATTGATCAAATTATTGATGCTACCGCAGGACACGAGTCATTGTGTTTCCTCGACGCATACTCCGGTTACCACCAAATCAAGATGGCGGAGTCCGACCAAGCCGCAACGGCATTCATCACACCATACGGTCCCTTCTGTTTCAACACAATGCCTTTTGGGCTCAAAAATGCTGGCGCAACATATCAGCGCATGATTCAGATATGTCTGGAGAAACAAATCGGCGAAACAGTAGAGGCATATGTATATGATGTGGTCGTCAAAACCAAACACGTCGACTCTTTGATAGACGACTTGAGGCTCACATTCGACAACTTCCAAACATAGGACATCAAGCTCAATCCAGAAAAATGCGTTTTCGGCGTACCAGCTGGAAAGCTCCTGGTTTCATTGTCTCTAGTAGAGGTACTGAAGGTAATCCGGCCAAAATCCGAGCTTTGTCACAGTTGGCTACCCCAACATACCTCAAACAAATCCAGAAGTTAACTAGATGGGTGGCGGCTCTAAGCCGCTTTATCTCCCGCTTAGGAGAAAAGGCATTACCCCTTTATCGCCTCCTTCAGCACACCGAACACTTCGAGTGGACGGACGCTGCCACAGCCGGATTGGAAGAAATAAAAGCCGTACTGGCAACCAACCCAATCCTGGATGCGCCAAACATCGGCGAACCAATGCTATTATACAATGCGGCAACTCATCAAGTTGTAAGCGCAGTGCTCGTTGTCGAACGAGAAGCGGACGGACATAAATTCCCTCTTCCAAAGCATGTATATTATGTATCCACTGTCCTCACTCCATGCTAATCATGGTACCCACATTATCAAAAGATAGCCTATGCGGTATTCATGGCATCCCGGAAACTGCGAAACTACTTTCAAGAGTGTTCGATTACAGTAGCCTCGGAGGTGCCACTCAATAATATTATAAACAACCACGATTCCACGGGCCGGATTGCCAAATGGGCCATTGAGCTCGTCCCGTTCGACATAACATACAAACCTCGGTGAGCCATTAAATCGCAAGTATTGGCTGACTTTTTCGCTGAATGGATGGAAGCCAGCTCCCTAAAGAGTACGGCGCATACTCCAATTAGATTATGCACTTCGACGGCTCCAAAAAGCTAGCTGAACTGGGGGCTGGCGTCGTCCTGACGTCCCCAACCGGAGATACAGTTCAATATGTGATGCAGATACTATATACAGACTCCAGCAATGCAGCCGAATACGAAGCCCTGCTACATGGTCTTCAGATGGCAGTTTCCATGGGCATTCAGCGCCTGGAGGTGCGTGGGGATTCGAACCTTGCAATATCTCAAATAAATGGAGACTTTGATGCCAAGGATCTGAAGATGGAGGCCTATCATAACGCCGTCCTAAAGATGTCAGCTCGGTTCGAGGGGCTCGAATTTCACCATGTGGCTCGGGAAAACAATCAGGCGGCAGATATCCTCGCCCGCATCGGCGCAAAACGCGATGCGGTCCCCCCTAACATCTTTTTAGAGAGGTTGTTTAAGCCATCCGTGGTATGGGAGGGGGACACCGGCAATATTAGTCCGGTCCCGGCCACAACACTCGATACCGAACACTCTGACATAATCGGAGGCTCTGCCACCGAAACAACACCTTCAGCCCATGTAATAATGGCCATCATAGCCCCATGGACAGAACCATTCCTGGCCTACCTAACTAGGCAGGAACTTCCGGAGGACCAAAATGAGTGCGGAGATCTAAGGCCTACAGGGTCCATGAGGGACAACTGTATAAAAAAAGCACTACCAGAGTCCTTCAAAGGTGCATCTCCGAAGAGGAAGGGCGGAACCTTTTGGCAGAAATTCACGCCAGACTCGGCGGTCACCGCGCCGCAGCCCGGGCTCTCGTAAGCAAGGCCTTCCGTACAAGATTCTATTGGCCGACGGCCTGGGCAGACGCACAGGACTTGGTCCAACGCTGCGCCGGTTGCTAGCTTTTTGCAAATCAAAGCCACATGCCACCCACCGCCCTCCAAACAATCCCCATTACATGGCCCTTCGCGGTCTGGGGCTTGACATGGTTGGACCCCTTAAAGGGGAATCCACAAGAAAAAAATACTTACTGGTCATGGTGGATAAATTCACCAAATGGATAGAAGCCAAACCTGTTAAAACAGCTGAATCCGGACCGGTGATAGACTTCATATCCGGGGTCGTACACCGTTATGGCGTCCGCCACAGCATCATCACTGACAACGGCATGAACTTCACGGCCGATGAGGTAAAACTCTGGTGCAGCAAAATGGGCATCAAGCTCGATTATGCTTCAGTCTATCACCCACAAACCAATGGCCAAGTTGAGCGAGCAAATGGTCATATAATGAGCGGCATTAAAACCAGGTTAGTACGGTCTTTAACGGAGTCTAACACGCACTGGGTAGAGGAGCTCAACTCCTACTCTGGGGGCTGCGGACCACGCCGAATCGTAGTACCGGATATACACCCTTCTTTATGGTGTACGGCGCAGAGGCAGTCTTGCCCTGTGACATAATTCATGACTCACCTCAAGTGCGCATGTACGAAGAAAGAGAAACCGAGCTCGATCGGCAGGACAGTCTGGACACCCTGGAGGAGGAGCGCAACGTGGCAAAAGCCCGTTCCGCATTTTATCAGCAACAGGCTCGCAGATACCAAAGCAGAGAAGTACGGGCCAAAACTTATAATGTTGGCGAATTAGTTCTACGCCTGCCGGATAAGAAAAAGAACAAGCTCGAGCCCAAATGGGAAGGTCCCTTCATTATTGACCAAGTTCTGACCGGTGGAGCGTACCGTCTACGAGATTCATCGAATAATCGACTCGATCCGAACCCATGGAACGCGGCCAGGCTCCGAAGATTCTACGCCTAGAGCCGGACTCTATGTTCGTCTCCTTCCTCTATCCATTTTTTGCATATACATTATCTGTCTTGTTTTTCTTTCTTTCTTTCTTTTATTCCTTCTCTAGGCCTTCAAGGGACAACTTGTGCCTAGCTTGCACATTATAGATGCGCTAGCCGCGCTCATCATACCTGGGGGCTTCTTTCACAGAAGCTTAATTATTTATCTGGGCCTCATGCCCCGCACATGTGTTATACTTCCGCATGTACCTTTTTCTCCATTATATGCATCGATATGACTTAAGTTTTGGCCAAGCTGGGTTGCCTGGCTCTTGTATTTATGCCCTACGTTCTCGTTAATTCGGATAGGGCATAAGGGGAGCACCTCTGCGATTGTTACTGCCGGGTCAGTCGGATGTGTACCTCAGACTGGGTGAAGCCGAAAGCTAGTGTTCTTAAGGGAATATTCGGTCGGTGAAAAAAAGATGATTTTTATTCATTTTCCATATGTGCCCCCAGATGTTTTTTCATGCATTTCCTATCGCAGTCCGGACATGCACTTTAGGGCATGCGTATCGAGGGAAAGGAACCCTTAACGGAACTATTCTCCCTGGAAGATGTTTCTTACTACCCATGTAATATAACATAACTAGTTGGGCACTTGTCTGTTCAAGCACTAATGACCCCTACGCCTGGTCTCCACGCATACACCGGTTATTATATAACTGAGCGGGTATTCGGATACACTGCGGACTATCGGGTCCCGAGGTTGAAGTGAAAAGGTCCGCCATGACAAATGATCTACAATCCGGCTAGAAGGCCTTATACATGTCACTTTAATTACATAGTCATGCAGACTGACTAAATTTCTCTTCTATACCATCCAACAGGCGTCTAGCCTACAATCCTGTTGGGAGTACTTTGCGGCTAATTCTACTTGCCCATAAACTAAGCTAACGGGGATCTCTTTTCCGTCGGGCCCCACAGGTCCGACCTCGGCCATGTGATTTGGGTCAGCCTTGGTATACCGCGTCTTCACCATGGCCCAGACTTCCCTGGCACCTTGACGGCAAGCCGATATCTTCCATAATCAGAAGCGCTGCCGTGCTCCCTTGAGCTTCTCCGTAAGCTCTGCAACGCCTTCTGGCAGGGAGACGGATGGCCACAAGGCCTGGGCAACACCTTGCATCACCTGTCGAACTTGTTCGTGCAGTTGTGAGAGCTCGGATAGAAGATCACCTGCACTCCCGGGCATTTCCTCTGCGGGACGACCCGTCAGCATACCTACAAACATAACGTTGTTAGTCGGCTTCTTCGTCGAACTCCTTCAAAAAGATTCGTTCAAGAACTTACTAAAAATACCGCGTCGAAGCCGATTATTCTCCTTCTCGGAGTCTGCGAGCTGGGCTCGAATGTCTTTCAGTTCCACGCTCAGCTTGGTATTGGCGTCTTGCAGATTGTTTTTCTCCCGCCTTACCTTAGTCAGCACACGTTCGCCAGCCTTTAGCCGTCGCACGACATGCTAGTCCTCCGGATTTTCTCCGGATTCATCTACAACATCTATTGATAGATCTGCAGCCATGCCACACACTATATGGTAACCATCATTCTTCAAAGTAAATGTCACCAGCGGGGGACTTTTTCGGTTCCTTCAATGTGGCAATAGCAGCCCACAGTTGGGTCTTGCATTCCTCCAGCTCCTGTGACAGCCGAGTATTCTTCTCTGTAAGAACCTGCACAATAAAGATGATCCTTAAATCAGTTCTGCTAACTGTTTCAAGTCTCATGGGCTACTGATACATATAATCGTCAGATTTACTTACCCGTACATCCTTTACATACTGATCTGTGGCTCTGGCTAGACCATCTTAAGCAGCACGGAGGTACGCCTCTCCAGAATTGAAGGCATCAAATGCCTTTGGTGAGAAACAAGCGTTGCGGAGTACGGCCCGGCGGCGCCTATGATTCATAGCGCTTTCCACTTCTGAATTTGTGGCGGATAATCTATCCGCATACTCTGTAGGGGGATTATCCGGTGCCCACCCCATATCGGCTTTCGCCTCTATGTCCAGTCCTGGCGCCCAACTGGTGGAAGCGTGATTAGCAACATCGCCGGACATATTCCGGCGAGCGTTTTTTCTGTTAAAGAAACACGGGCGAAATTACATTTCAAGAAAGACGACAACCACGGAGCGGGCTTTCTGTTATACCTTTGCGCCGGCGTCTCCGTCCTGACTGCCTTCCTTTTTGGCATGCCCGGCCTCGGTGCCTCTTGTTGGCAAGTTGCTGTGGGTTCGGCAGGGCGTCCCGAATGCCTTCCCTGTAAAAATGCCATATGTATATGGTAGGTGAAGTGTCTAAAGGGGGATCCTAGTTTTTGGAGTTGGGATTTTTTGGTTTTTCTTACGTGTGATGCAGGAAGCAGCCCGTGATAGTCGGCCATAATGGCCACCATGGCATCATCGCAGCTTAACTGATAGAACTATCGGTCTATCAGCTCCACGAATATAACCGGATCTTCTTTGAGTCCGGAGTCGAGGGCCCGGTCAGGGTCCTCTGGTTGGAGTGTTGGGGAACGTTGCAGAAAACAAAAATTTTCCTACGGTTTCACCAAGATCCATCTAGGAGTTCATCTAGCAACGAGTGATTAGATGCATCTACGTACCTTGTAGATCGCGAGCGGAAGCGTTCAAAGAACGGGGATGAGGGAGTCGTACTCGACATGATTCGAATCACCGAAGATCCTAGCACCGAACGGACGGCACCTCCGCGTTCAACACATGTACGGAACAGCCACGTCTCCTACTTCTTGATCCAGCAAGGGGGAAGGAGAGGTTGAGGGAGATGGCTCCAGCAGTAGCACGACGGCGTGGTGGTGATGGAGCTGCAGTACTCCGGCAGGGCTTCGCTAAGCACTATGGAGGAGGAGGAGGTGTTGGAGAGGGAGAGGGAGGCACCAAAAGAAAGGTAAGAAGTCCTCCATCTCCCCCACTATATATAGGAGGGCCAAGGGGGGGGGGGGCGCCGGCCCTAGGAGATCTAATCTGCTAGGGGGGTGCGGCCAAGGGGAGGAATCCCTCCTCCCCAAGGCACCTAGGAGGTGCCTTCCCCTCCTAGGACTCTTCCTCCTTGAAACCCTAGGCGCATGGGCCTCTTGGGGCTGGTGCCCTTGTCCCATGTAGGCCAAGGTGCACCCCCTACAGCCCATGTGCCCCCCCGGGACAGTTGGCCCCACCCGGTGGACCCCTGGGACCCTTCCGGTGGTCTTGGTACAATACTGGTGACCCCGAAACTTGTCCCGATGCCCGAAATAGCACTTCCTATATATAATTCTTTACCTCCGGACCATTCCGGAACTCCTCGTGATGTCCGGGATCTCATCCGGTACTCCGAACAACATTCGGGTTACTGCATATACATATCGCTACAACCCTAGCGTCACCGAACCTTAAGTGTGTAGACCCTACGGGTTCGGGAGACATGTAGACATGACCGAGATGACTCTCCGGTCAATAACCAACAGCGGGATCTGGATACCCATGTTGGCTCCCACATGCTCCTCGATGATCTCATCGGATGAACCACGATGTCGAGGATTCAAGCAACCCCGCATACAATTCCCTTTGCCAATCGGTTTGTTACTTACCCGAGATTCGATCGTCGGTATCCCAATACCTCGTTCAATCTCGTTACCGGCAAGTCACTTTACTCGTACCGTAATGCATGATCCCGTGACCAGACACTTGGTCACTTTGAGCTCATTATGATGATGCATTACCGAGTGGGCCCAGTGATACCTCTCCGTCATACGGAGTGACAAATCCCAGTCTTGATCCGTGTCAACCCAACAGACACTTTCGGAGATACCCGTAGTATACCTTTATAGTCACCCAGTTACGTTGTGACGTTTGGCACACCCAAAGCGCTCCTACGGTATCCGGGAGTTACACGATCTCATGGTCTAAGGAAAAGATACTTGACATTGGAAAACTCTAGCAAACGAACTATACGATCTTATGCTATGTTTAGGATTGGGTCTTGTCCATCACATCATTCTCCTAATGATGTGATCTCGTTATCAATGACATCCAATGTCCATAGTCAGGAAACCATGACTATCTGTTGATCAACGAGCTAGTCAACTAGAGGCTCACTAGGGACATGTTGGTGTCTATTATTCACACATGTATTACAATTTCCGGATAATACAATTATAGCATGAATAAAGATAATTATCATGAACAAAGAAATATAATAATAATGCTTTTATTATTGCCTCTAGGGCATATTTCCAACAGTCTCCCACTTGCACTAGAGTCAATAATCTAGTTACATTGTGATGAATCGAACACCCATCGAATCTGGTGTTGATCATGTTTTGCTCTAGGGAGAGGTTTAGTCAACGGATCTGCTACATTCAGGTCCGTGTGTACTTTACAAATATCTATGTCTCCATCTTGAACATTTTCACGAATGGAGTTGAAGCGACGCTTGATGTGCCTTGTCTTCTTGTGAAACCTGGGCTCCTTGGCAAGAGCAATAGCTCCAGTGTTGTCACAGAAGAGCTTGATCGGCCCCGACGCATTGGGTATGACTCCTAGGTCGGTGATGAACTCCTTCACCCAAATTGCTTCATGTGCTGCCTCTTAGGCTGCCATGTACTCCGCTTCACATGTAGATCCCGCCACGACACTCTGCTTGCAACTGCACCAGCTTACTGTCCCACCATTCAAAATATACACGTATCCGGTTTGTGACTTTGAGTCATCCAGATCTGTGTTGAAGCTAGCGTCGACGTAACCCTTTACGACGAGCTCTTCGTCAACTCCATAAACGAGAAACATTTCCTTAGTCCTTTTCAGGTACTTCAGGATATTTTTGACCGCTGTCCTGTGTTCCTTGTCGGGATTACTTTGGTACCTTCCTACCAAACTTACGGCAAGGTTTACATCAGGTCTGGTACACAGCATGGCATACATAATAGAACCTATGGCTGAGGCATAGGGGATGACACTCATCTCTTCTATATCTTCTGCCATGGTCGGACATTGAGCTGAGCTCAATTTCACACCTTGTAACACAGGCAAGAACCCCTTCTTAGGATGATCCATATTGAATTTCTTCAATATCTTATCAAGGTATGTGCTTTGTGAAAGACCTATGAGGCGTCTTGATCTATCTCTATAGATCTTGATGCCTAATATATAAGAAGCTTCTCCAATGTCCTTCATTGAAAAACTTTTATTCAAGTAGGCCTTAATGCTGTCCAAGAGTTCTATATCATTTCCCATCAAAAGTATGTCATCTACATATAATATGAGAAATGCTATAGAGCTCCCACTCACTTTCTTGTAAACGCAGGCTTCTCCATAAGTCTGCGTAAACCCAAACGCTTTGATCATCTCATCAAAGTGAATCTTCCAACTCCGAGATGCTTGCACCAGCCCATAAATCGAGCGTTGGAGCTTGCACACCTTGTCAACATTCTTAGGATCGACAAAACCTTCCGGCTGCATCATATACAATTCTTCCTTAAGGAAACCATTAAGGAAAGCCGTTTTGACGTCCATTTGCAATATTTCATAATCATAGAATGCGGCAATCGCTAACATGATTCGGACGGACTTCAGCTTCGCTACCGGTGAGAAAGTCTCATCATAGTCAACCCCTTGAACTTGTCGATAACCCTTAGCGACAAGGCGAGCTTTATAGATGGTCACATTACCATCCGCGTCTGTCTTCTTCTTAAAGATCCATTTATTTTCTATGGCTCGCCGCTCAACGGGCAAGTCAGTCAAAGTCCATACTTCGTTTTCATACATGGATCCTATCTCGGATTTCATGGCTTCTAGCCATTTGTCGGAATCCGGGCCCGCCATCGCTTCTTCATAGTTCAAAGGTTCACCGTTGTCTAACAACATGATTTCCAAGACAGGGTTGCCGTACCACTCTGGTGCAGAACGTGTCCTTGTGGACCTTCGAATTTAAGTAGGAGCTTGATCAGAAGTATCTTGATCATCATCATTAACTTCCTCTCTAGTCGGTGCAGGCACCTCAGGAACATTTTCTTGAGTTGCGCCATTTTCCGGTTCAAGAGGTAATACTTCATCAAGTTCTACTTTCCTCCCACTTACTTCTTTCGAGAGAAACTCTTTCTCTAGAAAGGACCCATTCTTGGCAACAAAGATCTTACCTTCAGATCTGAGGTAGAAGGTATACCCAATAGTTTCTTTAGGGTATCCTATGAAGACGCATTTTTCCGACTTGGGTTCGAGCTTTTCAGGTTGAAGTTTCCTGACATAAGCATCGCATCCCCAAACTTTTAGAAACGACAGCTTAGGTTTCTTCCCAAACCATAATTCAAACGGTGTCGTCTCAACGGATTTCGACGGAGCCCTATTTAAAGTGAATGCGGCAGTCTCTAAAGCATACCCCCAAAAAGATAACGGTAAATCGGCAAGAGACATCATAGATCGCACCATATCTAATAGAGTGCGATTACGACGTTCGGACACACCATTACGCTGAGGTGTTCCAGGCGGCGTGAGTTGTGAAACTATTCCATATTTTCTTAAGTGTGTGCCAAACTCGTGACACAAGTATTCTCCTCCACGATCTGATCGCAGGAACTTGATTTTCCTGTCACATTGATTCTCAACCTCACTCTAAAATTCCTTGAACTTTTCAAAGGTTTCAGACTTGTGTTTCATTAAGTAGACATACCCATATCTACTCAAGTCATCAGTGAGGGTGAGAACATAACGATAGCCACCGCGAGCCTCAACACTCATTGGACCGCACACATCAGTATGTATGATTTCCAATAAGTTGGTTGCTCGCTCCATTGTTCCTGAGAACGGAGTCTTGGTCATTTTACCCATGAGGCATGGTTCGCACGTGTCAAATGATTCATAATCAAGAGACTCTAAAAGTCCATCAGCATGGAGCTTCTTCATGCGTTTGACACCTATGTGACCAAGGCGGCTGTGCCACAAGTATGTGGGACTATCATTATCAATCTTACATCTTTTGGTACTCACACTATGAATATGTGTAGCATTACGCTCGAGATTCATTAAGAATAAACCATTCACCATCGGAGCATGACCATAAAACATATCTCTCATATAAATAGAACAACCATTATTCTCTGATTTAACTGAGTAGCCATCTCGAATTAAACGAGATCCTGATACAATGTTCATGCTCAAACTTGGCACTAAATAACAATTATTGAGGTTCAAAACTAATCCCGTAGGTAAATGTAGAGTAGCGTGCCGATGGCGATCACATCGACCTTGGAACCATTCCCGACGCGCATCGTCACCTCGTCCTTCGCCAGTCTCCGCTTATTCCACAGCTCCTGCTTTGAGTTACAAATGTGAGCAACTGCACCGGTATCAAATACCCAGGAGCTACTACGAGTACTGGTAAGGTACACATCAATTACATGTATATCACATATACCTTTCGTTTTGCCGGCCTTCTTGTCCGCTAAGTATTTGGGGCAGTTCCGCTTCCAGTGACCACTTTCCTTGCAATAAAAGCACTCAGTCTCGGGCTTGGGTCCATTCTTTGGCTTCTTCCCGGCAGCTTGCTTGCCGGGCGCGGCAACTCCCTTGCCGTCCTTCTTGAAGTTCTTTCTACCCTTGCCCTTCTTGAACTTAGTGGTTTTATTGACCATCAACACTTGATGTTCCTTCTTGACTTCTACCTCTGCTGATTTCAGCATAGCAAATACTTCAGGAATGGTCTTTTCCATCCCCTGCATATTGAAATTCATCACAAAGCTCTTGTAGCTCGGTGGAAGCGACTGAAGGATTCTGTCAATGACCGCGTCATCCGGGAGATTAACTCCCAGCTGAGTCAAGCGGTTATGTAACCCAGACATAGTGAGTATGTGCTCACTGACAGAACTATTTTTCTCCATCTTACAGCTGAAGAATTTGTCGGAGACTTCATATCTCTCGACCCGGGCATGAGCTTGGAAAACCATTTTCAGCTCTTCGAACATCTCATATGCTCCATGTCTCTCAAAACGCTTTTGGAGCCCCGGCTCTAAACTGTAAAGCATGCCGCACTGAACGAGGGAGTAGTCATCGGTACGTGCCTGCCAAGCGTTCATAACGTCTTGTTCTGCAGGGAGAACAGGTGCGTCACCTAGCGGTGCTTGTAGGACATAATCTTTCTTGGCAGCTATGAGGATAATCCTCAGGTTCTGGACCCAGTCCGTATAGTTGCTGCCATCGTCTTTCAGCTTGGTTTTCTCTAGGAACGCGTTGAAGTTGAGGACTACGTTGGCCATTTGATCTACAAGACATATTGTAAATATTTTAGACTAAGTTCATGATAATTAAGTTCATCTAATCAAATTATTCAATGAACTCCCACTTAGATAGACATCCCTCCTGTCATCCAAGTATAACATGATCCGAGTTAACTAGGTCGTGTCCGATCATCACGTGAGACGGACTAGTCAACGTCGGTGAACATCTTCATGTTGATCGTATCTTCTATAAGACTCATGCTCGACCTTTCGGTCTTCTGTGTTCCGAGGCCATGTCTGTACACATGCTAGGCTCGTCAAGTCAACCTAAGTGTTTTGCATGTGTAAATCTGTCTTACACCCGTTGTATGTGAACGTTAGAATCTATCACACCCGATCATCACGTGGTGCTTCGAAACAACAAACTGTTGCAACGGTGCATAGTTAGGGGGAACACTTTCTTGAAATTATTATGAGGGATCATCTTATTTACTACCGTCGTTCTAAGCAAACAAGATGCAAAACATGATAAACATCACATGCAATCAAATAATAATAGTGACATGATATGGCCAATATCACATAGCTCCTTTGATCTCCATCTTGGGGCTCCATGATCATCTTGTCACCGGCATGACACCATGATCTCCATCATCATGATCTCCATCATCGTGTCTCCATGAAGTTGCTCGCCAACTATTACTTCTACTACTATGGCTAACGTGTTTAGCAATAAAGTAAAGTAATTTACATGGCGTTTCTCAATGACACACAGGTCGTGACATGCAAGTCGTGATTCCTATTACAATAGCATGAACATCTCATACATCACATATAGATCATTCATCATTCATCACAACTTTGGCCATATCATATCACAAAGCACTTGCTGCAAAAACAAGTTAGACGTCCTCTAATTGTTGTTGCATGTTTTACATGGCTGAAGTAGGGTTCTAGAAAGAACGTTTTCTTACCTACGTGAAAGCCACAACGTGATTTGTAAATTTCTATTTACCCTTCATAAGGACCCTTTTCATCGAATCCGCTCCAACTAAAGTAGGAGAGACAGACACCCGCCAGCCACCTTATGCAACTTGTGCATGTTAGTCGGTGGAACCGGTCTCACGTAAGCGTACGTGTAAGGTTGGTCCGGGCCGCTTTATCCCAAAATACCGTTGAAGCAAGATAAGACTAGTAGCGGCAAGAAAGTTGACAAACATCAACGCCCACAACAAATTGTGTTCTACTCGCGCAAGAAGAACTACGCATAGACCTAGCTCATGATGCCACTGTTGGGGAACGTTGCAGAAAACAAAAAATTTCCTATGGTTTCACCAAGATCCATCTAGGAGTTCATCTAGCAACGAGTGATTAGATGCATCTACGTACCTTGTAGATCGCGAGCAGAAGCGTTCAAAGAACGGGGATGAGGGAGTCGTACTCGACGTGATCCGAATCACCGAAGATCCTAGCACCGAACGGACGGCACCTCCGTGTTCAACACACGTACGGAACAGCCACGTATCCTCCTTCTTGATCCAGCAAGGTGGAAGGAGAGTTTGAGGGAGATGGCTCCAGCAGCAGCACGACGGCGTGGTGGTGATGGAGCTGCAGTACTCCGGCAGGGCTTCGCTAAGCACTATGGAGGAGGAGGAGGTGTTGGAGAGGGAGAGGGAGGCACCAAAAGAAAGGTAAGAAGTCCTCCATCTCCCCCACTATATATAGGAGGGCCAAGGGGGGGGGCGCCGGCCCTAGGAGATCTAATCTCCTAGGGGGGTGCGGCCAAGGGGAGGAATCCCTCCTCCCCAAGGAACCTAGGAGGTGCCTTCCCCTCCTAGGACTCTTCCTCCTTGAAACCCTAGGTGCATGGGCCTCTTGGGGCTGGTTCCCTTGGCCCATGTAGGCCAAGGCGCACCCCCTACAGCCCATGTGGCCCGCCCGGGACAGGTGGCCCCACCCGGTGGACCCCCGGGACCCTTCCGGTGGTCCCGGTACAATACTGGTGACCCCGAAACTTGTCTCGATGCCCGAAATAGCACTTCCTATATATAATTCTTTACCTCCGGACCATTCCGGAACTCCTCGTGACGTCCGGGATCTCATCCGGGACTTCGAACAACATTCGGGTTACTGCATATACATATCCCTACAACCCTAGCATCACCGAACCTTAAGTGTGTAGACCCTACGGGTTCGGGAGACATGTAGACATGACCGAGATGACTCTCCGGTCAATAACCAACAGAGGGATCTGGATACCCATGTTGGCTCCCACATGCTCCTCGATGATCTCATCGGATGAACCACGATGTCGAGGATTCAAGCAACCCCGCATACAATTCCCTTTGCCAATCGGTTTGTTACTTACCCGAGATTCGATCGTCGGTATCCCAATACCTCGTTCAATCTTGTTACCGGCAAGTCACTTTACTCGTACCATAATGCATGATCCCGTGACCAGACACTTGGTCACTTTGAGCTCATTATGATGATGCATTACCGAGTGGGCCCAGTGATACCTCTCCGTCATACGGAGTGACAAATCCCAGTCTTGATCCGTGTCAACCCAACAGACACTTTCGGAGATACCCGTAGTATACCTTTATAGTCACCCAGTTACGTTGTGACGTTTGGCACACCCAAAGCGCTCCTACGGTATCCGGGAGTTACATGATCTCATGGTCTAAGGAAAAGATACTTGACATTGGAAAACTCTAGCAAACGAACTATACGATCTTATGCTATGTTTAGGATTGGGTCTTGTCCATCACATCATTCTCCTAATGATGTGATCTCGTTATCAATGACATCCAATGTCCATAGTCAGGAAACCATGACTATCTGTTGATCAATGAGCTACTCAACTAGAGGCTCACTAGGGACATGTTGGTGTCTATTATTCACACATGTATTACGATTTCTGGATAATACAATTATAGCATGAATAAAGACAATTATCATGAACAAAGAAATATAATAATAATGATTTTATTATTGCCTCTAGGGCATATTTCCAACATGGAGAGGGGCTGCTGACCTCCCTTATGGATTTTCGCAGTTCCTGCCGCAAAATGGCAAGGTGAATACTTACGACAAAGAGTGCGGGAAGAATGGGAGTAAGGAGATATAACTTACCCAGCTTGGAGGATTGTACATGGGGAATCCATCCCGTGGCTTGATGTGGATGAACTCCTCTTCCTCTCCCTTGAACAATTCGGACAGAATTTTTGCTAAAGCGGCAGCATTGTCTGGACCCTTACGCCCATAGCGGGTGGCATCATCCGCCCCATTAAAACACCACAAGGGGTGCCCACGATATTGAAGTGGTTGCACTCCCCGCATTATGCAAATCGACATAACTTCAATTACTGTCAATCCTGATTGAGCCAGTGCTTTAATCCGGTTCATCAGGTAAAGGACTTCTCCATTGTCTTCCTCCTGGGGGCTCCGTGGGCACCAACTCCGGCGTTTCTTCAGAGGAGCGTTGCTGAATTCAGGAAGACCCCGCCGAACAGGGTCCGGAAGGGGAACGTCCTCCATATAAAACCATTCCAAAGGCCAGTCTTCGGACGACTTCTTCGGCGTACCGGACAGGTATCCGATTCTGGCGATGCGCCATATTTCGGCTCCGCCCACTTGATAAAGTGACCCGCCTGTGTGCGAGGGACGAGGCAAAATAGCCTTTTCCACAGCTCGAAGTGAGCCTCACAGCCCAGGAATAACTCACAGAGAGCAACATAGCCGGCGATGTGTAGAGTGGAGGCAGGGGTGAAATTGTGTAATTGGAGGCCATAGAACTCCAGGAGCCCGCGGAGGAACGGATGAATTGGAAATTTGAGTCCCTTTAATAAATAAGGAACAAGGCAGGCCCGCTCCCCCATAGAGGGACTGGGAAAGCTCTCCGCTTGCTCCCCACCGTTGTAGGTGGCAAGCCCGGCTCGAACGGGCACCATGTATGCTGGAGGGAGAAATCCCTTAGTCTGCAGTTTGATTAATCAACTGTGTGGGACTGAACACCTCTCCCAATCACCGGGCTTAGGGCTACGAGGGCGGGAGGAGGAGCTGCGGAGATCGGCCATGCTAGAATGGATCTTTCCGAAGCGCGCTCTTATGGATTCTCGCTGGGGGAGGAAGGTATGGATCGGATCTGAGAATCCCCATCCTTTTAATAGACAATATATTTATCTGGCTAGGGGGGCGAATGTAAAAATGCCCTGGCGCCTTGTATTCATTCGACGCATGGGAGATAGCCCTTATTGGGCACAGAAGCCAAGAGGTCCAAACATTTATGGGACCGGACACTGCTTTACAAACGTTAGAAATATGGAGAAGAACTCGCCTTGCAATGCCGAAGACAACACTACGCGCCGGACTCATCGTCATTGAAGCCTGGTTCGGGGGCTACTGAGGGAGTCCTGGATTAGGGGGTATCCGGAGAGCCGGATTATATCCTTTGGCCGGACTGTTGGACTATGAAGATACAAGATTGAAGACTTCGTCTCGTGTCCGGATGGGACTCTACTTGGCGTGGAAGGCAAGCTAGGCAATACGGATATGTATATATCCTACTTTGTAACCGACCTTGTGTAACCCTAGCCCCCTCCGGTGTCTATATAAACCAGAGGGTTTTAGTCCGTAGGACAACATACAATCATACCATAGGCTAGCTTTTAGGGTTTAGCCTCTTCGATCTCGTGGTAGATCAACTCTTGTAATACTCGTATCATCAAGAATAAATCAAGCAGGATGTAGGGTTTTACCTCCATCAAGAGGGCCCGAAACTGGGTAAAACATCGTGTCCCCTACCTTAGACGCACAGTTCGGGACCCCCTACCCGAGATCCGCCGGTTTTGACACTGACAATAGCAAAGGAAGAAAATGAAAAAATAAGTAATAAAAGAAAGTTACTGGAGTGCTTGCAGGCTTGTCCGTATTATGCTTCCGCTAATGCCCATGGTATCTTGAGTGCGTAATAATGTATGCGCGGTACAAATTTTGTAGGTGTGTGGAGTGGGTGGCGGAAGCCGGGTTGCTATTTCCGTTCTAGGAGTAGATGATCCTCGGGTGGAGATTGATTCTGACCCCTGGTGTTTCATTGGGGAACCTTTCTGTCATCCCTGTTGCTTGGCGTCCTCCTCCCCCTATGTTCGGCGTTGAGCTTGCCGACATGTTTAAAGACCCAGTAGTTTCTGTTGGTATGATTAGCTGGTTTATCGGGGTGGCCATGAATCTGGCATGGTCGGCCCAATATCCTGTCCAGGTTGGATGGTTTGTCTCAATTCGCCTTGAATGGCTTCTTCCGCTGACCAGCCTTGGGGTTGCTGAATCCGGCGTTGACCACCGTGTCGCCTAATCTTTCATTGTCATTGCGACTGTTATTTTTGCTTCATCGTGGCTTGTCGTTGCCGTCTCGGATTTCTGAGGTGCCCTGGTTGCTGGCGCTATTGCTTCTACGAGCGAGCCAGCTGTCTTCTCCTGCGCAAAAGCGGGTCATCAGAGCAGTAAGGGCTGTCATGGATTTAGGTACTTCTTGGCCGAGGTGGCGTGCAAGCCATTCGTCCCGGACGCCGTGTCTGAAAGCCGCAAGGGCTTCCTCATCCGGATAGTCGAGGATTTGGTTCTTTTTGACTAAGAACCGAGTCTAGAGCTCCCTGGATGATTCTCCGGGCTGTTGGACAATTTGACTTAGGTCATCGGCATCTGGTGGCCGGACACATATTCCTCGGAAGTTATCGAGGAAGGCCTCTTCCAAGTCCTCCCATCTGCCTATGGAATTTTTAGGCAGGCTGTTTAACCAGTACTGAGCTGGCACTTTTAGTTTTAGTGGGAGGTATTTAATGGCGTGGAGGTCGTCGCCACGGGCCATATGGATGTGGAGGATGAAATCTTCTATCCACACTGCGGGATCGGTTGCCCCGTCGTATGGTTCAATATTGACGGGTTTGAATCCTTCGAGGAATTCATGATCCATTACTTCAGCAGTGAAGCAAAGCGGGTGTGCGGCGCCTCTATGCTGGGCCACACTGCGATGTAACTCTGAAGGAGTCCCTTTGCAGTTTCGGCTCGGACGTGGCAAGGTTTGACACGTCCAAATAGGTAGCCGTTGTTGCGTGTCAAAGCATGCTTTCGTGACCGTAGATCGGTCTTGCGTGTCCTTCTCAATTGTCCAAGTCTGTCTGCAGGTCGTCTGGGTAATCGTGACCTGCGTTGTTCCTGCCTTTACGGTGAGGTGGGGCGGTCTGGTGTTTGGCTTGAGTTGCCTCTTTAACCGGACAGAGTTGCCGGTGACCTACCGCATTGTGTGACGATGGTATAGCCTCCAACGCCCTTCATCAGACTGGTATAGCAATTTGTGCTTTGGGTAGCCTTTGGCTAGGCTACTAAGGCCGTATTCTTTGGCAACCAGGACTTCGGTCCATCTGTCGTTGAGTAGGTCTTGGTCAGCTTGAAGCTGCTGCTGCTTCTTTTTCAGGCTCCTTGCCGTAGCTATCAGCCTGCGCTTGAAGCGCTCCTGTTTGAGGGGCTCTTCGTGTACGATGAAGTCTTCGTCACCGAGGCTTACCGCATCTTTGGAGAGCGGAAGGTAGTTGTCGTCCTCCGAATCGTCGCTGGGCAGGGCCTGTTCATCGGGGCTAGCTTGCCCGTTCTCCTGTTCCTCATGCTCGAATGTTGCTCCCACAGGGTCTTCATTGCTTTTGGCGCCGTCTGGAGTACTATTTTCTCCCATGCCATTGTGGCTGCGGCGTGACTTGGGGCGGCGTTTGGGGCACCGAAACTTAGACTATGAGTCAGGAGTTTTAACTGGATCTCCCTTGTCTTTGTCACGCGGCTTTTTAAGTGTATCGATCACGTACACGTGTCACGACCGGTTTTCTGGGTAATAAATTTCCAGAAAAGACTGTCGTGCTCATCAGCCCCAGGATTACTGTTAGCTGATGAGGCTCCAACTTGATACAGAAATTCCAAGCAAAATACAGAATATGCAGTACAAGACCATTCTGTCCTATGGGTACAACCAAAGGTTTCTAGTGGTTGATGGCGGAAGCGGGTTGTGAAACATCTGTGTCTATGGGACTCCATTCCCCACGGGAACAGCTGACCAGGTTAAATTCCTATCTTCGCGAGGCTGCTATCTCCATTGCGTGGGTTCCGCGGCTGGCATCGCGTCGCTCCTCTCCGTGCAGGAAAATCTGGCCAAGACAATAGCCAGGGACAAGCCAGTGAGTACTTTGAATGTACTCGCAAACATTATGAACACAGGTATAATATAACAATGATGTGCTGAAAAAATATTTTTATGCTCATGACGTCGGCCACAAAAGATAAGTAACTCTCGGATGCGTGCAAGCAAGCTATTTATAAAATTGCAATAACCTGATAGTATAAAAGAAATTTATGAAATAAATAACAAGTAATGCCACCGTCGGGCGTCTGAGCGACGCCACATAAAGGGCTTAAAAAAATGCCACAGTCGGGCGTCTGAGCGACGCCACATAAAGGGCTTTAAAAGAAATGCCACAGTCGGGCGTCTGGGCGACGCCTCATAAAGGGCTTTAAAAGAAATGCCACAGTCGGGCGTCTGAGCGACGCCTCATAAAGGGCTTTTAAAAGAAATGCCACAGTCGGGCGTCTGAGCGACGCCACATAAAGGGCTTTAAAAGAAATGCCACAGTCGGGCGTCTGGGCGACGCCTCATAAAGGGCTTTAAAAGAAATGCCACAGTCGGGCGTCTGAGCGACGCCTCATAAAGGGCTTTTAAAAGAAATGCCACAGTCGGGCGTCTGAGCGACGCCACATAAAGGGCTTCTAAAAGAAATGCCACAGTCGGGCGTCTGAGCGACGCCACATAAAGGGCTTTAAAAGAAATGCCACAGTCGGGCGTCTGGGCGACGCCTCATAAAGGGCTTTAAAGGAAACAATCAAAGTGAATATCCCGGAGGTAGAACTATCCCAGAGATACACGATAATAACAACAATATCATGGGTTAGTCAAAAAAAATAATCATAGTTATCACCAGTCACAAGTAGTAATTCCATTTCTGGATTAATAGTTTCACCTCCGAAGACCGATACTAAGACCGATACTTGACCCATCCCAGATTGTAATTCTTAACCATGGACACGGCTATTCGAATAAGTTTATTCTCTGCAGAGGGTGTACTCTTTACCCACGAGTAACGGATTTCTTTAGTCCATCGGGACTAATTCCATCTACGGTCTTTTTGTTGAAAACACACCTAACTTGCACACACCAGCTTATCACACACGTGTCTGGAATCACCCACGACACCTGTTAAGCAAACTCTAAGTGGGGAGGCTACAACCTCGCGTAGCATGGGATCAAATTTATATCGCGCGCTCTAAGGGGTGGCCTCCCCTCTCGGTCCCAACCGGAAACACCCATGCTCCCGGACCAGGTGGCCTGCCTACCAGTTACAACCAGTATCTTCCACCATGGCCTCTCTGTACGGTGTGTGCTAGAAAGAGGTTGACAACTTACTGAACCGTACTCTACTTGCTGTAGAGACGAGTGGTAGTACGAAACAAGTATGGGGGTTATTGGAACAAGACTCGATCTACGGTCGACTCAGGAGGTTCAAGTATTCCCTGCATGATTAGTATAACAAATATATTTCATCAAACAGAGTCACCACTCATATCACCTTACCATGCCATACCAGACAGAACCGTCCCGACGGAGACCGGCGACAAACTCATACCTACCCAAGGCAGAGGTTTTCCCGGGTTCCTGCCGGTATGCATGTAAAGCTCATGAGGGTGATTTATCATCACAAGTGTGTCCATTACCAACAGCATGGAAATCAGTAACATGCACCCATGCATATGATCATATCACATGAAATAACAAGTCCTTCGAAATGCGGTGGTGTTATAAATGCATCAATGATCACTTCAAAATTATTATGCCGGGGTTCAGAATGCTTGCCTTCAATGTGTGGAAAGGCAGGGTGCTCTCCAAACTTTTGAAAGTTTTCTTCTCTTTCCCCAAAATCCTATTTGAAAAATATATTTGAATTAACACATATTTCAAAAACAGAACCAAAAATTTGTTTGAAATTTTTTTCAATAAATCTTAAAATAAACTAGATCAAATTTGAAGAAGGTAGGAAAAAGAATCAACTCATTTGGACTTATATTTAAAAAGTTATAGCCAGTCAAAGTTCTGGTCAAAATCTGTTTTTAAAATAAAACAGAAAAGAAAACATTTCGGAAGGGAATACGTTTTCGGAGCGGGGAAAGCGTACTGGGGTTAATACGCCTTCACTTAACCGACATGGATAGGCGCAGGGTCACTGACAGTGGGTCCAAGGGGCCCACTGGTCAGGTTTGACCAGTCTATCCCTCCCTCCTCTTCCTCTGCCCGAACGGAGGCGAGGCCACGGCGATCGCCGCCGGCGAACGGTGGCTCCCCGCGGGTTCCAGAGGGTCTGGATGGATCCGCGAGACTGCGGCGGTCCTCTCGGTGGTCGTTGGGTCGACAGGGGTGGAAGAAGTCGTCGGCGGTGAGCTTCGCGGCGGAGGGAGCTTCGGGAGCAAAGTGATTTTGTGGAGGCGATGGCTCCCGATCAAAATCAAACAGGGGAACGAGTTCACAGGAGGATGAGAAGGTTCCTGGTGAAGAGAACGGAGAGGGGGAGGTACTGGAGGTGTCGGATTGGCCGGGGCGGTGGCGGCGGCAGGAGTTGCCGGAGACGAGGAAGGAGACCTCCCCGGGTCGAATGCGAGGCAGGGGAGCGCCATGGGGGTAGCATGAGGTCGCGTGCGTGCTCAGAGGGGCTCGGGGTGTCCATTTATAGTGCGACGAGGTCGGTTCCGCGGCGGTGGATAAGGGCGGCCGGCGAACCGCCGTTCTGTAGCTGCAGGGGAACGTGGCGGCGACGAGAGCTAGGCGACACCCTTGTGGATGAGCTCGCACTGCTCCAGGGGCCAGGTGGCGAGCGGGCGAGGCTTGGGCGGCGCTGCCCGTGGCAGAGGCACACTGCCGACGCCGGAGTGCCGCCAAGAACGCCCTGGCGGCGGCGCTGTAGCGTGCCAGGGTGGTTTGGCGCGATGCTACGAGGCGGGGAGCGCGTGGCGAGGTTCTGCAGAGCGGACCAAAGCCGTGGGGGCCAGCGTGTCGGCTCGGCCGCGTGACTGCAATACGCGCGCTCTGGGCGCGTCCAGTGCACGCACTGAATGTGCTCGACGAAATGCCATGGCACTCCAGAGCGCTTGGTTGGAGCTGGGATTTAGCAGGGTGGGGTTATAGTCTAAGGCAAAACCATTGGACAAGCTGGTATGATCCAAGGTTCAAGGTCACAATGCAAAGACAAAATCATGTCAAAACTGGCCATGCATACCAGGTGTTTGACAAAATGCCAAGGGCACTTAGGCATTTCTTGGAGTGGCTAAAATCTCCAGATCAGTGTCTCTGTGGATGAAAGAGAGAGTGGTGATGTTAGTTGGACAAAAGAAGAAACTTGTTAGTGCAAGTTTTACAAAACTTCAATTCTGGACAGGAAATAAATGACATTATTCCATGAACCAAAAATGATCTAAAAGGTGCATGCTCCTGGACTTAAGGGTTTAACATGGGGGACTACAAGTAGGAGAAATAGTTAAGGGTATAGGAGCAACTAAAATGGTGGTTGCTGTACAAATCCTCAAGTTGGTCCAGAATGGAAATGAGGTTGATTCACTCACATTTTTCAAGGAACATAATTAGGTTTTTGCACAAAGAGGGATAACAGGCTCCTACTGACCTCCCTTAATTTTGGTAGAAGTTTTAAATGAATACTTAAATAGGTTGTAGTGCAAAATGCACTCTGGACCAGAGAAGAAAAATTGAGAGTAGGGCTCAAAATATTTAGTGAATGAAATATATTTTTGCATAAAAGTGATTTAAAAACATCACATGACATCTCCAAATTTTTGTGGAAATTTTAAGTGAATCTATCAAATGGTTGTAGTTCAAATATGGCCATTTAACCCTGAAAAAACCATTTTCAAGAAAATAAAGATCAAGCAATTAAATTAGTAAATAAGTTACACTGAAAGAAAAAAAAAGTTTTTCTTGAGAGGTTAAACAAGTCCAATAACATATTTGAAAAGTTTTCTCTTTGGGAAAAACTCATCACAACAGGGAAGGAAATGAAAAATTAAAATGGAGCTCAGAAATCCAAAGTTTTAATTCCTGGCAAAATTTTAACTTAATAAAACAAGGCCAAATTTTTGGGGTGTCACAATACTAACCCCCTAAAAAAAATCTCGCCCTCGAGATTTGCTAAAAGCGGTGTTAAGAAGATAAATACGCAATAAAGATGTAGCTACAGTGAGAGGGCAATAAGTGGTGAAAAACCACAGTGTGAAAAATTGGGGCTGCGCGGAAAAGTCTACGGTTCGGGACAAAATGGGTGATTTCTATGCTGGATATAAATTTAGGACAACTCCTAAATTTAGATATACGCTGGTCGCACCCGAGAGCACAGTGCTCTCTCTGGCTGACAGGTGGACCCGGGGTCCACTGTCAGTCTCCTCTTCTTCTCCCTCTAGCCCTTTCTTCCTCCTCTCTCCCGCGCGCTTTCTCCACCGGCGACGCCTAGTGTGTAGGGCATCTAGGCCGTACCGTGGTAGTGCACGGCGTGCTAGCTGCTGGTGCAGCATGCACTCACCTCGCGGGCCAGTGCGCTATCGGCACTGCTCGTGGATTTGACTCCGAACACCGGCGATCGGCGACGAGCGGCGTTGGTGGACTTCGCCCACCGTACACCGAGCTCGAGCTATAAAAACGGCCGGGGTGCCTCTCTCTTCCTCCTTACACCTGGCCTCACTTCACCTCCTCCTTATTTCTCCACTACTGCTTACAGAAGCTCGGTCGAGGCTCTAATGGCGGAGGCAATGCCGGACTGGTTTGTGATCCTGATATGCGGAGTGCTGGCGACACTGCTGGGGCTCTCTGTGCTCCTGTGCGCGATGATCTTCGACGAGTATCGCGATGCTGCGGCTCGGGTGTTGGCTCTCCGTGATGGTGATCATGAGGAGTAGATGAAGTATGCTGGGTGCTTACTGTTGTTAGGGGGTGATTAGCTGGATGTAACACCGTTGCAAAGTTTTGCAAACAGTGTATGTGTCCGTATGATTATGGCTGTGAGTCTGCTCGTGGTGCTGAGTGAAATTAAATAATCCACGTCGTGAGAAAGTGTAGATGTAGCAACTCAGGGAAAAGAAAATCTCACTCCAGGGTTTCGCGAGGGGAAAACAGTTACTTTAAAGGAGCGTAAACCACAACAAAACTACACACATGAGCAGAAGCCAAATAATTGACTTGCCGTACAAACTCAGGGTATTACACGTAAGTCACACACATAAATATATGCTGCATAGAACAAATACAGTAGTAACGTCTAAAATGAAAATGGTAACTGGACGGGGTCCTGATAAAATGTCTCTGGTAAAGGAATACACTCCTCTTCTATTGGAGGAAGTGGATTGACCAGTCGATGAATGCGTCTCTCCGGGTCAGGTCTCAGTGGTCTGCCGATGGCAATCTGAGGATTTAAATCTGCGAGGCTCTGGAGATAATCCATCACTCGCTGGTTTAAATGCTCTTGAGCAATGATGTACTGGATAAGGTTGGCCAGAACTGGGTCTCTCTCAATCCGCCCACCGGGAAAAGACGTTATTTCTCCGGGTGCTGCACGACTTGGAAAGTAATAATATCCTCGTTCGCGGGCATAGGGTACTGCGGATCGAAGACGAGCAATCGCTTCTTTCGCAGCAGCTTCTATGGCCAAGTGTGGGGTTGGCATAGATTTCCCCACGAAGGAGACTTCTATTGGATCTTGGTTGGGGTCTACAGGAGGAATGTGTACTGCTGCCCAATATTCCGAGGTGGATGGGGTGATCCTTGATTTGAACAGCTCGTACTGGGGTGGCTGGGTAGAACCCATGGTACTGCGGGTAAAATCCCACAATAATTTGACAAAGCTACCTGGGGTTGCATCTGGGGTTCTCAGATGAATGCTGGGGTTCGGCATGACAGGAAGAAGCGTGAGTGTTGTGCGCAAAGTGAGGGTTGCTGGGTAAGGTCACAAGGTGGCCTTTATATAGCAATGGAGCCGGATCGTTTTACCGTGGCGAAAAGTAATAAATTTGACAGCTTGGCTCCAAAGGTCAGGTCAGTGTCAGAGATACACATATCTCATAAAGAGATGTGTTACTGTGGTTGTTGTCGGGCTGGTTTTGGTAGTTGTGCCCGGAAGAATATGCAGCTATGCACTGACCAAACATGCAAGGCTATTATTAAAACAGAGGCACAAAGACAGGCTGCGTTAATATACGCGGTCGCATGATTACAAAGCGAGGATACTTTGAAACTTGGTACTACTCATACGGCTCAGTCTACCTCGTTTATGTCTAAACGGGCGTGCCTGGTGGATGTCGAGGCTTCTCCACGTGTCTCTCTACCGGGATTAGTCGGAGATGGCGGAGGAACTGCAGGGTCGGGGTAGTGAGAATGACCATTGCGGGGATTGTTGGCCACAACCCCGTTGGAGTGTGCTCCCAATATGCTACGAAGCACTTCTGGGGTTATCGCAGCACCTTGGCCGATGGCTGGGGCAGATCTCGGGGTCTCGATCGGTTGTCCAAACAGCACGACCGGGTTGTTGGTGTTGGGCTCGTTTTCTTCTCTCGCCGGGGCTCGACGAACCAGCTCTCCACGAGCTGCTATTAGATCAATGGTGATCTGGTCGAACAGTGCCTCTAGTGCACTTACATAGCGCACTAGGTGCAACAATGCAGGGTCCGTCTCGTGGTCTCCATTGGCGACTTGGGGTGGTCTACCATACCCTTCTCGTCTGGGGTAGTAGTGGAACGAGCGACAGTTAACTCTGGGCGACAAGTGCCTGAGGTGAACTATAGTCTCTCGAGCGGCTAGCTGAATGGCTTGTGGCTCAAAGGAAGTTGTTCTTCCGGTGAACCGGTAGGGGCGCTCGGGTGCTAGACTCCTACCGTAAATGTGCACAGTGGCCCAGAATTGGCGGTCTTCACCGCTCATGGGTCCTTGATACACAACATATTCTGGTGGCTCCTCTAACGCGTAGGCACGACGGGTGAGGTTTGCGAGGATAGTCACAAAACCTCCAAGGTTGGTTGCTGTGGTTTCGTTGTGCACTATAGGTCCAGGCATTGTGGCTCGGTTTGGGGTAGCGACTATGTGCTGTGCTGGGTTGAGGCTAGCGCGCCCTTTTTATAGGGAAAAGGGGACCGAATCTTCCTTCGCACGCTTGCGAGAAAAGACTATTTAGGGGCCGGTCACTGGCGCATGAGTGACAGGTTAGTTTGATAGGTTGGGCACCGACTGCCAAAAGGTGTTGGGTCACTGTGTGGCTATCTTGCACGAGAAGCTTGGCTGGTGTTTGGCTATGGTCTAGTGGGTTGGTTTGCCTAAGTTTATTGACCTGGCTAGGATAGGATTAGCCAATGGTCAGCCTGGCTCTGATACCAAGCCTGTCACGACCGGTTTTCTGGGTAATAAATTTCCAGAAAAGACTGTCGTGCTCATCAGCCCCAGGATTACTGTTAGCTAATGAGGCTCCAACTTGATACAGAAATTCCAAGCAAAATACAGAATATATAGTACAAGACCATTCTGGCCTGTGGGTACAACCAAAGGTTTCTAGTGGTTGATGGCGGAAGCGGGTTGTGAAACATCTGTGTCTATGGGACTCCATTCCCCACGGGAACAGCTGACCAGGTTAAATTCCTATCTTCACGAGGCTGCTATCTCCATTGCATGGGTTCCGGGGCTGGCATCGCGTCGCTCCTCTCCGTGCAGGAAAATCTGGCCAAGACAATAGCCACGGACAAGCCAGTGAGTACTTTGAATGTACTCGCAAACATTATGAACACGGGTATAATATAACAATGATGTGCTGAAAAAATATTTTTATGCTCATGACGTCGGCCACAAAAGATAAGTAACTCTCGGATGCGTGCAAGCAAGCTATTTATAAAATTGCAATAACCTGATAGTATAAAAGAAATTTATGAAATAAATAACAAGTAATGCCACCATCGGGCGTCTGAGCGACGCCACATAAAGGGCTTAAAAAAATGCCACAGTCGGGCGTCTGAGCGACGCCACATAAAGGGCTTTAAAAGAAATGCCACAGTCGGGCGTCTGGGCGACGCCTCATAAAGGGCTTTAAAAGAAATGCCACAGTCGGGCGTCTGAGCGACGCCTCATAAAGGGCTTTTAAAAGAAATGCCACAGTCGGGCGTCTGAGCGACGCCACATAAAGGGCTTTAAAAGAAATGCCACAGTCGGGCGTCTGGGCGACGCCTCATAAAGGGCTTTAAAAGAAATGCCACAGTCGGGCGTCTGAGCGACGCCTCATAAAGGGCTTTTAAAAGAAATGCCACAGTCGGGCGTCTGAGCGACGCCACATAAAGGGCTTTTAAAAGAAATGCCACAGTCGGGCGTCTGAGCGACGCCACATAAAGGGCTTTAAAAGAAATGCCACAGTCGGGCGTCTGGGCGACGCCTCATAAAGGGCTTTAAAGGAAACAATCAAAGTGAATATCCCAGAGGTAGAACTATCCCAGAGATACACGATAATAACAACAATATCATGGGTTAGTCAAAAAAAATAATCATAGTTATCACCAGTCACAAGTAGTAATTCCATTTCTGGATTAATAGTTTCACCTCCGAAGACCGATACTAAGACCGATACTTGACCCATCCCAGACTGTAATTCTTAACCATGGACACGGCTATTCGAATAAGTTTATTCTCTGCAGAGGGTGTACTCTTTACCCACGAGTAACGGATTTCTTTAGTCCATCGGGACTAATTCCATCTACGGTCTTTTTGTTGAAAACACACCTAACTTGCACACACCAGCTTATCACACACGTGTCTGGAATCACCCACGACACCTGTTAAGCAAACTCTAAGTGGGGAGGCTACAACCTCGCGTAGCATGGGATCAAATTTATATCGCGCGCTCTAAGGGGTGGCCTCCCCTCTCGGTCCCAACCGGAAACACCCATGCTCCCGGACCAGGTGGCCTGCCTACCAGTTACAACCAGTATCTTCCACCATGGCCTCTCTGTACGGTGTGTGCTAGAAAGAGGTTGACAACTTACTGAACCGTACTCTACTTGCTGTAGAGACGAGTGGTAGTACGAAACAAGTATGGGGGTTACTGGAACAAGACTCGATCTACGGTCGACTCAGGAGGTTCAAGTATTCCCTGCATGATTAGTATAACAAATATATTTCATCAAACAGAGTCACCACTCATATCACCTTACCATGCCATACCAGACAGAACCGTCCCGACGGAGACCGGCGACAAACTCATACCTACCCAAGGCAGAGGTTTTCCCGGGTTCCTGCCGGTATGCATGTAAAGCTCATGAGGGTGATTTATCATCACAAGTGTGTCCATTACCAACAGCATGGAAATCAGTAACATGCACCCATGCATATGATCATATCACATGAAATAACAAGTCCTTCGAAATGCGGTGGTGTTATAAATGCATCAATGATCACTTCAAAATTATTATGCCGGGGTTCAGAATGCTTGCCTTCAATGTGTGGAAAGGCAGGGTGCTCTCCAAACTTTTGAAAGTTTTCTTCTCTTTCCCCAAAATCCTATTTGAAAAATATATTTGAATTAACACATATTTCAAAAACAGAACCAAAAATTTGTTTGAAATTTTTTTAAATAAATCTTAAAATAAACTAGATCAAATTTGAAGAAGGTAGGAAAAAGAATCAACTCATTTGGACTTATATTTAAAAAGTTATAGCCAGTCAAAGTTCTGGTCAAAATCTGTTTTTAAAATAAAACAGAAAAGAAAACGTTTCGGAAGGGAATACGTTTTCGGAGCGGGGAAAGCGTACTGGGGTTAATACGCCTTCACTTAACCGACGTGGATAGGTGCAGGGTCACTGACAGTGGGTCCAAGGGGCCCACTGGTCAGGTTTGACCAGTCTATCCCTCCCTCCTCTTCCTCTGCCCGAACGGAGGCGAGGCCACGGCGATCGCCGCCGGAGAACGGTGGCTCCCCGCGGGTTCCAGAGGGTCTGGATGGACCGCGAGACTGCGGCGGTCCTCTCGGTGGTCGTTGGGTCGACAGGGGTGGAAGAAGTCGTCGGCGGTGAGCTTCGCGGCGGAGGGAGCTTCGGGAGCAAAGTGATTTTGTGGAGGCGATGGCTCCCGATCAAAATCAAGCAGGGGAACGAGTTCACAGGAGGATGAGAAGGTTCCTGGTGAAGAGAACGGAGAGGGGGAGGTACTGGAGGTGTCGGATTGGCCGGGGCGGTGGCGGCGGCAGGAGTTGCCGGAGACGAGGAAGGAGACCTCCCCGGGTCGAATGCGAGGCAGGGGAGCGCCATGGGGGTAGCATGAAGTCGCGTGCGTGCTCAGAGGGGCTCGGGGTGTCCATTTATAGTGCGACGAGGTCGGTTCCGCGGCGGTGGATAAGGGCGGCCGGCGAACCGCCGTTCTGTAGCTGCAGGGGAACGTGGCGGCGACGAGAGCTAGGCGACACCCTTGTGGATGAGCTCGCACTGCTCCAGGGGCCAGGTGGCGAGCGGGCGAGGCTTGGGCGGCGCTGCCCGTGGCAGAGGCGCACTGCCGACGCCGGAGTGCCGCCAAGAACACCCTGGCGGCGGCGCTGTAGCGTGCCAGGGTGGTTTGGCGTGATGCTACGAGGCGGGGAGCGCGTGGCGAGGTTCTGCAGAGCGGGCCAAAGCCGTGGGGGCCAGCGTGTCGGTTCGGCCGCGTGACTGCAATACGCGCGCTCTGGGCGCGTCCAGTGCACGCACTGAATGTGCTCGACGAAATGCCATGGCACTCCAGAGCGCTTGGTTGGAGCTGGGATTTAGCAGGGTGGGGTTATAGTCTAAGGCAAAACCATTGGACAAGCTGGTATGATCCAAGGTTCAAGGTCACAATGCAAAGACAAAATCATGTCAAAACTGGCCATGCATACCAGGTGTTTGACAAAATGCCAAGGGCACTTAGGCATTTCTTGGAGTGGCTAAAATCTCCAGATCAGTGTCTCTGTGGATGAAAGAGAGAGTGGTGATGTTAGTTGGACAAAAGAAGAAACTTGTTAGTGCAAGTTTTACAAAACTTCAATTCTGGACAGGAAATAAATGACATTATTCCATGAACCAAAAATGATCTAAAAGGTGCATGCTCCTGGACTTAAGGGTTTAACATGGGGGACTACAAGTAGGAGAAATAGTTAAGGGTATAGGAGCAACTAAAATGGTGGTTGCTGTACAAATCCTCAAGTTGGTCCAGAATGGAAATGAGGTTGATTCACTCAAATTTTTCAAGGAACATAATTAGGTTTTTGCACAAAGAGGGATAACAGGCTCCTACTGACCTCCCTTAATTTTGGTAGAAGTTTTAAATGAATACTTAAATAGGTTGTAGTGCAAAGTGCACTCTGGACCAGAGAAGAAAAATTGAGAGTAGGGCTCAAAATATTTAGTGAATGAAATATATTTTTGCATAAAAGTGATTTAAAAACATCACATGACATCTCCAAATTTTTGTGGAAATTTTAAGTGAATCTATCAAATGGTTGTAGTTCAAATATGGCCATTTAACCCTGAAAAAACCATTTTCAAGAAAATAAAGATCAAGCAATTAAATTAGTAAATTAGTTACACTGAAAGAAAAAAAAAGTTTTTCTTGAGAGGTTAAACAAGTCCAATAACATATTTGAAAAGTTTTCTCTTTGGGAAAAACTCATCACAACAGGGAAGGAAATGAAAAATTAAAATGGAGCTCAGAAATCCAAAGTTTTAATTCCTGGCAAAATTTTAACTTAATAAAACAAGGCCAAATTTTTGGGGTGTCACAACACGTCATGTGAAGGGGTGGCCGTCTCGCGCCTGATGACTGGAGGGTCTTGGCCTTGCTCCTTATCGGCATCGTCGTCTATACCGTCAATGTCTGCGGAGCTAGGAGCGGGCATGTCGGTTAAGTCCTCGAAAGTGGCTATGAAGTGGGTGGCGGGTGGGAAGCAAAATTCTCCGTCATCAGCCCCTAGTTCGAGCCGGACATAGTTTGGCTGCGAGTCTCCCATGAATGACAGGTTCTTTAAAGAGTTTTGCACATCACCCAAAGGTGAGTGCTGAAAAACATCTGCGGCACTGAATTCAAAGATCGATAACCGATCTAGCTCGGTGTCCGCAAGCGTACATGGTCCCGAACTTATAGCCAGAGACAAGTCCGGAGTTCCGTTGGCGCAAATATTGTAGGGTGTCGAGTCTGTGTGCGGCTCTAGCGTCGTGGACTCTGTGGCCTCGAATGGCACGATCTGCTCTGGTTCTAAGGCCATTGCAGCAACAGGAGCCATCTCCTGAATCTGGTTCGATGACAAATTTAGGTCATGTTCATCGGGGCGAGGGGGAGCGATCGCTGCGGTCTCAAATCTATTGAAGACCAAGTATCCACGGATATCTGCGACATAGTTCAAGCTTCCAAATCTGACCTGGTAGCCAGGGGCGTCGCTATCGATCTGCTCCAGATGGCCAAGCGAGTTGGCCCGCAGTACGAAGCTGCCGAACGCGAAGATCTATCCAGGGAGGAAGGTTTCTCCTTGGACAGCGTCACTATAGACGATTGAAGGGGCCATCGAACCTTTCGTTGACGGCACAGTGGAACTCTCAATGAAAGCACCAATGTCGGTGTGAAACCGTTGGATCTCGGGTAGGGGGTCCCGAACTATGCGTCTAGGGTCGATGGTAACAGGAGACGGGGGACACGATGTTTACCCAGTTCGGGCCCTCTCTATGGAGGTAATACTGAAGGAAATATGCCCTAGAGGCAATAATAAAGTTATTATTTATTTCCTTATATCATGATAAATGTTTATTTTTCATGCTAGAATTGTATTAACCAGAAACATAATAAATGTGTGAATATATAGTCAAACAGAGTGTCACTAGTATGCCTCTACTTGACTAGCTCGTTAATCGAAGATGGTTATGTTTCCTAACCATAGACACGAGTTGTCATTTGATTAATGGGATCACATCATTAGGAGAATGATGTGATTGACATGACCCATTCCATTAGCTTAGCACACGATCGTTTAGTATGTTGCTATTGCTTTCTTCATGACTTATACATGTTCCTATGACTATGAGATTATGCAACTCCCGTTTACCGGAGGAACACTTTGTGTGCTACCAAACATCACAATGTAACTGGGTGATTATAAAGGTGCTCTACATGTGTCTCCGAAGGTACTTTTTGGGTTGGCGTATTTTGAGATTAGGATTTGTCACTCTGATTGTCGGAGAGGTATCTCTGGGCCCTCTCGGTAATGCACATCACTTAAAGCCTTGCAAGCATTGCAACTAATGAGTTAGTTGCGGGATGATGTATTACAGAACGAGTAAAGAGACTTGCCGGTAACGAGATTGAACTAGGTATTGAGATACCGCCGATCGAATCTCGAGCAAGTAACATACCGATGACAAAGGGAACAATGTATGTTGTTATGCGGTCTGACCGATAAAGATCTTTGTAGAATATGTAGGAGCCAATATGACCATCCAGGTTCTGCTATCAGTTATTAACCAGAGACGTGTCTCGGTCATGTCTACATAGTTCTCGAACCCGTAGGGTCCGCACGCTTAACGTTACGATGACAATTTTATTATGAGTTTATGTGTTTTGATGTACCGAAGGTTGTTCGGAGTCCCGGATGTGATCACAGACATGACGAGGAGTCTCAAAATGGTCAAGACATGAATATTGATATATTGGAAGCCTATGTTTGGATATCAGAAGTGTTCCGGGTGAAATGGTGATTTTACCGGAGTACCGGAGGGGTTACCGGAACCCCCTGGAGGCTATTGAGCCTTATGGGCCCAAGTGGAGGAAGAGGAGACGCGGCCAAGGGGCAGCCGCGCGCCCCTCCCCCCAAGTCCGAATTGGACAAGGAGGGGGGGCGATGCCCCCCCCCCTTTGCTTTCCTCTCTCTCCTCCTCCCC